>NC_091392.1:76045392-76352001 GCF_032191515.1 Phaenicophaeus curvirostris
ACCTCTTCTGCTGCCATTTGCAGGTTGGAACAAGCCAGCAGTCTTCTCAGCAGAGATCTTGAAAGGCAAAGCCTAAACTGTGTGGAAACAGTCCCAGAGACACCATCCCAAATGAGCCAAAAGGGGTAAGTTAGCAGCTCCAGAAACCAAAGCTCCCACATGAGATATGGGCTACACCACTTTCTCTCCTCTGTTCCTCCTCTTCCTCTTAATTGCCCTGTTGTACACAGGAGGGCAGCAAACCGGGGATTCAGGCACTGACCCCTCCAGAAGGAGCTGCTAAGAGTAACTGGATCAAGTCATCTGAAATCAGATGATCTCACACAGCTTTTCAGGAAGGGAAGAAAGGACAAAGATGAAGAGTCCATCTGCAGTTGGCTGACTGAGGTAGTAACAGAAACAGGCAAAAGAACAGCAAAGATTCTGGGCTACAACAGGGTATCTGTAGCAGAAATGTGCTGAAGTATAGGATTTTCTTTTCCAGCAAAGCTCTGCTGCAAAACACACAAGGCAAGGTCACCTGCTGTTATGGGGCAGCAGAGGGAGGCAAGACTTGGGCAGCAAAACTGCTGCTCCTGAGTGTGGCATTGCACATTCCCTTCCATGTATGAAGTTTAATCTATCCACACATAAAATACCCTTGCCAAAGGTTAGCTATAAACACAGACACCTTTAAACTGAAAGCTAGCCCAAGGCAGCAGGGTGATGAACCTCAACAATGGTTAAAACAGGAGTAGGGGAGGAGGGACAAGAGAAACTAATAGCAACTGGATGCCTGAGTCAAGACTCTACAAACTCCATGAGAGAAAACAGGGGAAGGGAGACAAAACCACTTTAAGTCTAAGACTCATAACCACTCTGGGTTCCCAGGGGATGCCAAGGGGCCTGGTACTGATGCCGTACAGGAGAGCTTGTGAATGGTGTGATACTGTCGGAGGTGCTCGGAAAGCCATAGGTGTCTTCTGACTCCAAGCTGTCATAATCCATATCAGCAGGGCAGCCACGATAGAAGTTCATTTGCTGGCTTAATAAACCCATGGCTTGCTGGGTATTGCAGCTTGTCCCTCCTTTTCCGAAGAACCCCTCATCCTCCACAGCCATGAATGAGTAGAGGCTCTGCCCATTCCCATAAGTCTGGCCACTGCTGTAAGCCTGGTGCATGTTGGTCACATGCTGAAGGTTTCTGCTGGCACCAACAGGGAAACCCTGGTGAAATGCAGGGGGTATATCCAGGTATGCAGCTTGATGAAACACATTCTGGGAGAGACAAAAAAAGCTGTTCAGTAATGCAGAACACCACACCAGCTGTGCCCATTCTTTTGGATGAGTAACCCTTTCTCCCCTGCCCCCTCCCAAGCCAAACAATAGTCTTTTTTCATACTCATTTTCCTAACTATAGGCTAATAATAGCAGAGATGACAATATCTAAAATTAGTAGTCTCCAACTCAACATGTTTGGGAACACCATGATGGGTAGAAAACCAGCATGAGTAGTCTTACCATCCCTCTTTGGCTATTACAAGAAATGCAACTGGCTTGGCAATACCAAGTCCTTTGTGTTAGTCAAGTTAACAGGCTGGACTTCTCCCCACAGACTGGAAGAACTGTGACTGGTGTTGAGGAGGGTAGGTGGAATTTTCTCACCTGTGATAGATACACCCCTTTTTCCACCCACTGGCTCTCCTTCTGGCAACGTTTGAATTTCATCCGTTGATTCTGAAACCATGTTTTCACCTAGAAGTGAAGGTGAAACAACAAAGGGCATTAGAAATTTATTCCCGGAGCTTACTACACATCCTAAAGATGTTTTCCTTTGTATTGCAATCCAGTTTCTTCTTGGCTTCTAATACCGGAAGTAACAATATGCAGCACACCCAAGGTAGAATCACAGAGGTGAGACTTGAAAGCTAACATTCTTACTTCTCAGATCACTATGGGATCTTTCATGACATCGGAAACCCTAAGTGAAAGACAGACCAAGACAACTGCAGAAACACAACTTGTACAGCATCATCATCTCACTGCTGCACCAAGGGCAGTGCTGACTCAGGACTGAGTCATTCCTTCAGTCAGACGCGAGCAGCTGGGGAGGAAAAGACCTTTTCTCTAGGGAGAAACCACGTGACACTCTCGATTAAGAAAGGCAACTTGCACAGCAAGACAAGTATCTGACTTCACGTTCACACATCCACAAGGAGCAGTAACCCGAGCCTGCACAGCTCTGCTCTGAATGCACTTCCAAACCCCTCTGCGGGGTGGGTGGAGAGCGCTCTGACCAAGAGGAAGATCGAATCATAAGTCTTCACACCCTCCGCTCCCTCACGCGGGCAATGGCATAAACAAGGCCGAGACACCCTCCTTCATCTCTGGAGAAAAGCCACCAAAACCCCACTACCTGCAAGATCGCGTCACACCGTGGATGTGACCTCACCTGCTTGTAGGTGAGCCCCAGGGCGGCAGCCAGCTCCCGGATCTGCTGGGGGCTCAGGTACTTCTGGTTCTGGAACCGGTGGTGCAGAATTTGCAGCTGCTCCTGGGAGAAGGCTGTGCGACTCTTGGCCTTCTTCACCGCACCCTCACCTTCCTCCTTGACCTTCTGGGAGGAGGGATGGGGAGAGGGGCGCTCCGCGGTGGGGCTGGTGGCAGAGTCGGGGGTGTATTGTATGAGCGCGCTGGAGCCGGAGGAAGCCGGAGAGGCACCTGAGAAGAGATATTTGGGCCGAGATATTCGAGTCAGGCAGAGAAAACTCCTAAGACTCACGCTCTCCAGGGAAGACGCCCGTCGAGGATCGCGGGTGCCCGGCGGGGACTCCGCAGCCACGGGCGATGCCGAGCGGGCACGGGCCCCCCGGGCCCAGAGGCTGCGCCGCGGCGGCCGTCGGGGCAGCGCGGGCATCGCCTCCCGCCCCGGGGGACAGGGGGACACGGCGCCCCCAGCCGGGGCGGCCGCGGTACCTGGGTAGTTGGGCGTCTTCCCGGGGCAGGGCGGCGGGTCGGCGGGGCCGCTGCCCGGGGCCATCCAGCGGCAGCCCCGGCACGGCAGGCGGGGCGGCAGGGCCAGCGGGGCGCTCATGGCCGGGCCCGAGCCCCGGCAGGCGGAGCGGGCGGGCGGGCAGGTGCCCCATGGGGCGGGGGGGATGCTTTATGTCCTCCCCGGCCCGGCCTGGGCTGGAAGGCACCGCCGCGGCCATTGTCATGTTAAAAGTCGGTTGATTGGCGGGGAGGGGCCTCGGGGGAGCGGGGGTGGGGAGGGCTGGGACCCCAGAACCCGCCGCCTGACTCGGCTTCGAGGTGGGGGTCGGGCGGTCGCCGCCCGCTGCGGGGGGGGGAGGTAGATCCCGGCTCTGCCCCCGGGGCCGGGAGGCTCCGCAGACACCCCCGCCCCCTTCCTCCCCGACGGCCTCCGCCCGAGCGCGAAGAATGGAACTGGGACCCCCGAGCCTGCCCCGGGGCGTGCGGGGACCCCGCGCGTCTGCATTGCAGATCGCGACCGTCACCGCCACCAGATAAGCCTCCACCACCCCCAGCTCCAGCGAGGGGACGGGGGACGCGCCGGCCCGAGGCGCGGAGGCATTTGCTCCAGCTCTTTCCTTAGCCCTTTCACACTTTTTTTGGTTTTGTTTTTTTTTTTTTAATTTGAACTGATGGGAAAAAAAAAAAAAAGTTCGCTTTTGCTGCGCACCAGAAAGAGATGGGAATCACCCAGTCAAAGAAAAAGGGAAAAGGGAACAATGAGGCTATAGAAGAGCCTTATATATCTTACGGATTTGAAGCCAAGGTCTCAAAGTCTGCTTGAAAAAGAGAAACTCTCTCCCCTTCCAATTAGAACTGATTCCTTTAAGGAAATTAAAAGCTTATTAGGATCTCACATCCTGGGAGTTACAAAACCTGGAAAAACTACCTGGGAGAAGCACGACCGAGGATACGTGACACATCACCCACTTCCCCCGCTGC
This sequence comes from Phaenicophaeus curvirostris, assembly GCF_032191515.1. Taxonomy (NCBI): domain Eukaryota; kingdom Metazoa; phylum Chordata; class Aves; order Cuculiformes; family Cuculidae; genus Phaenicophaeus; species Phaenicophaeus curvirostris. Next base: position 76,049,347 of record NC_091392.1, read on the forward strand.
AAGGAAGGGGGACATAGACACCTACTTGTATACAAAAGCAGGGGAGTAGCTACTCACCTGTTGCACTGCTAAACATCTTTAGGAGGTGATAGAGAAGGGTCTCTCTTGGCTCCCATATATCTCCCCCACCCATCTCGAGTCATCACGAGAAACGAGCCCCAGCTGAGTCCTTGGCGGCGGGGCAGCTGCGGAGCTGCTGGCCTGCGGGGTCCTCGATCACCTCCTAATTGACGGTGATTCCGGGATTCAGTTAGAATCCGGACGGGGTCCAGGTCGAAGGGACGATTAGGAACGCGGGGGAAAGTGATTAAAACCGGGCAAGAGGAACGAAACACACAGCTTGGGCCAGAAGGAGCCCCGAAGGGATTGCCCGGGCAAATCCCGGATTGCCCGAGGCAAAGACGGGTCCAAACACGGGGTGCGGGCTGGAGGCTGCTGCCTGCTAACCAGAGCCCGCGGGTTTGGTTTTCTCTCGGCAAGGACAGCACAGAGAGTGCCCCGTGGCCGCCTCTGCAGCAAGGGATCATCTGTCCTGAGCCCCTGCTGTTGGCAAGGGCACCCGAGGCGCTCCGGGAGGCCCTGATACAATAATAGTAATAATTACTATTACAAAAAGTGGAATGTTTTGATTTAACCTAAAGTAGTGTTAAGTTTTGTCTAAGCATTTGTGATTTTTTGAAACTTAGACAGAATATCCCTCTGATAGCATGTTTTCTTTCTTAGGTAGCATGTTTTCTTTTAGACAGCGTTTTTCCAGACACTGTTGGTTCTTTGGAGATGGTAACGGCTTGCATTCAGTGTGGTCTGTGCTGAGTAGAGGTGTCTGCTCCTCTGATTGCCTTTGTTTGCAGCCTTCCCCTCTCTCAAATGCAAGGTCAGGCAGAGCTGGCTTCAAAGCTCCAAATTAGCAAGACGTTCGATTGTTGTGAAGTTTCATAATAACATTAAAATTAGTCCTTGGAAAGCAATAGCATACACATAAGACTTCTGGGAGAATTTATCCGTAAGCATGTTAGTGGGAAAAATGTTCTGTCCCGGCTCTTGTCTTGCTGCACACGATTGATGGAGATCGCTCCCTCGCGTTGCTCAGCTCCGATAAAGGACGCTTGCTTTCTGAAACTCCAAAACGAGCCTTAAGAGTTTATTTGACAGCATTTTCTCTATCAACACCGTACTACTGGCAAGGGGTGGAGCGCTGGGGGCTCCGGCAGGCGCTGCCGGCCGTCCCTGAGCCACCGGAGGGGACACCCGCGGCACAGGCATCAGCATTTCACAGCCGGAGCGACACAGCCTCTGCCGCAATTCCTGCCTCCAGCGGCTGCGCGTGAGTTTTCTGTGTGTATGTTCAGAAACACAGAACTGCTCACAATTTGCAGTTTTCATAGACAGGTCAGTTTTCACGAATAGATCAGATTCCCTCCCAGAGACAGACCTGCTTTACAGTGTACATGGATCTAATTTCATTTCCCCTCTGCTTATTTTTTTCTTTTTCCTTTGTACGTATTTTGACTTCTTCATCCCACTTATGCTCCATTCCCTTTATTTTTCTGCTTTAACCACCAAATCTCTTTTCTTTCCTGTGCGTCTCTTCTAGTGAGGATAATTTGATCCTTCTTCCCAACCATAACTCTAATCAGGTGACCAAACATGCCTTTTTTAATGTCCTCAGGAGAGAAACAAGACTTGTACGAATGCATAAAACTGCACTATCTAAAGTCAGAATTTATTTAGGAAAAGAAATCTAATTATTTCCTCCCAAATAAATGACACATAAAAACATCTTTGGAAGTTAAATCCAGAAAGCATACAGGCACAGAGGATGCTATGGGAAGCAAGATGTAGATGTGTGAGAGGCTCCCCAGGGTGCTAGGTCTAGGACATCTGCCCCGTGGCACCATTAGCCTGTGAACTGGGTATACTGCCCACAAACATCTAGAACTGATGTGCTTTTAGAAAAGTAGCTGTTGGGAATGACTCAGAGCAGATGCAAGTATCCACTTGTCTTTCTTTGGTCTTTCTGTTTTCAGCTGGAACAGCAACACAGGTCATATCTAGTCCAGTCCTGTTCTTCTCAGCAGGGCCAAATAGCAGCAACAATTTGGGGGTTTGGCTAAAGGTTGTGTGACACTCTCATGCTGCGGCCACCCCCACCCCACTTTGCAGTTCTCAGTTTATTATGTGCCTAATACTGTGAAGCATTAATCAGGTTAGTAAGCAGAGGTTGGCTCACAGAGTGTATGGAACCACTTCCCTGGACTGAACCATGCCCAAACAAGCCTTTTCCACAGCTCTTCAACATCAGAGGTAGAAGCTCAGGTCTAAAAGCAGTCTCGGCCCCCTGGCCTAAGCACAGGTGAGGCAGGACCATGCCTGGAAGATGTTTTCATCCATCAAATTCTCCTGTTGAGAAAGGGATACTCCCTTCAGTGCCAGTATAGTCACACTACCCTCAGATGGCTGGAGCTCAACCCTGTGCTGAAGTGACAAAAACACACTAGTCTACACAGATCAGAGGTGGGGAAGCAGCAGCTGCCTGCTTCTGTAAATCTAGCTCTGGAGCTCATACCACTGGATCAGAAATGCAATGGGAACCTACATCAGAACACTGCCAAGCTAATTTTCATCAGCGAGTCAATGTTTCAGCAGTAGAGGCTGTCTTAATTTTTTTTGTAGATTAGATGCTCTCCAGTCCTCTCGTAGCTAGCTCAAGCCTGAGTCATTTGTGTTTTCGTGAATACTGTGAAGTGTCACTAGTGTCGCTGTGTCATTCTGTTCATGTTCATGAAGCTCAGCGAGGCTGCAAGGAGCAGGCTTGCTATTAATGAACAGGGAACCGTGGCTTGAGTCCCATTGCCGCTCAGAAGTTTTCCTTTTATCCTCTGTCAGGGATGTGCATGGTTCGTGAAGGCAGGTAGGAATCTCTTCCTTGTATTCTTTTGAGCTTATCTGGCTTTTCTCCCAAGCAAACACCTTTGATATTTTATTTTATTTTATTTTATTTTATTTTATTTTATTTTATTTTATTTTATTTTATTTTATTTTATTTTATTTTATTTTATTTTATTTTATTTTATTTTATTTTATTTTATTTTATTTTATTTTTTATTTTACATTCCCCAAACTAGGTGTATGAGAACAGTCTGGCCCTGCAGCCCTCAGTACTCACCAGCATTTGGCTCCAGTCAGCCTGCCCCCTGTAGCATGCTACAGCTCACAGTCTGGACCCAAGAAAAAAGTCAAGAAAGAATAACAAAAATTAGACACTCATTCATATTAAAATACAGTTTTCATTTCTCTTGATTCTTTAGGGGACAGGGTCGAGAAAAGGACAGACCTCCCTTCCATTAACAACCCAGTCTCTCAATCACCTGAGAATTACTGGATGATGTGGCCCTTTGTTAGCTGCAAGGCAGACTGGGAAAGAGGAGCCATGGCACAAAACCAAGGAACTCCTTGAAAAGGCAGGAAAGCTGAGTATAAAAACATAGGTGGGAAGTCGGCTGGTGAGCCACCTCAGATTTCTAGGGTTTGATGGATCTGTTCTTTCTTCACTAGTGCTTCATCCGTGCCTTCCACTCACATGGTGCTAAGCACCCATCTCAAGAAGCATGTGCCCCTCAGATGCGGTACTGAACAGTCTCCCCAAGGCAGGACTTGCACAGCTTGGAGCCAGGGCTGTGCAGTTACGGAGAACACAGAGACATTGGCACACTGGGCAAAAACCTTGCAAGTGTCCTCTTTGCTCAAATTCTCTTCCTTTTAGCCATAGTGTGGTTGTTCCTACAGGCTCAGTTAGATGTCCTCTTATTAAAAGGAAATGGCACAGATATAGCTGTGTTCAAATGCCATCTGCCATTTCCACTACCAGAGGGGAATAGCAAGTCCGTTTATTTCCAGTGTACGAAGGCCATAGGTAGCCTCAAAACATGAGACACGTCCCCACGTTTCCTCCGAAGGGATGCTCTGTATCAGAGAGTTTGCATTTGGTTCCCCAAACGCACACCACTTTGAAATGAAACAGAAGCTCTTTTTTTTTTTTCCTGAGGCTTCCTTGCTTGTCTTCCTATTCTGATGGGGACAGTTTCCTACAACCCGCCCAGTGGGAAAAGTCTCTGGAAAATTCATTGCTGACAGAGCCTTCGGTCTGAGCAGGGCACTGAATGGTAGCTAGACTCCACGCATGCTGAAGGCTCTCTCACATTCACTGTGTATTGTGGCACCTGCTTTCTTCTACATCTCATCAGAGGCTGGTCCCATGTATTTCATCATTGTTAATGCATATCAGAACAGAACAAATGAGAATTATGTGCTAAGTGGATGACTGTAATTACACTTGTGCAGGTCCTAAATGGGCACAATCTGCAAATACTGCTAATACATCCAACTAACCAAGTTCTTCCGAATTAGCACATGCTTTGCAGGCAGGTCATTGTGACCATTCTACGTCATCTGGATTTTTTAAGCCCCAGAAAGTCCAGGTAAAAGCAAGTGATCCATAAGGCAAGTGTCTAATTGCAGGGAAAGCTGGGATTAGGGAAAAGTATGCTTATCTTTCAAATCTGTCAGGGGTTGAGACAGGGATACCAACATCGCCTCGCCCTTACCCCCACCTATCCACCCTCTCCTTTTCTCCAAGACTAGCTCTTGCACATGCATTCATGAGCAATTAGCAAGTGCTAAAGCGTGAGGCTCTCTGGCTGCCACCTGCTCTACATCTGAATGGCAGAGCCGGTGAAGCCCAGGGCTGTGGAATGGGTTCTGCAAGTGGATGTTGTCTGGGACTGACGGAAGAAAAAGATTTACCTGAGACTGGAAGAAAAAGAGACAAAGAGACTAACAGTAAGAGGCTGCAGGTTTTTTGTTTTTTTTTTTTTTTCCTGTTTTTTTCTTTTTTTCTAGCCGGGTGTCATTTGTCTAAGAAATAAATCTAGTGAAGGGTGGAGGCTGGGGAGGACAACATAGCGTTGACATCAGCTAGTGATGCTAAGGTGAAAATTATCTGTACTTCATCTCCTTCAGATTGTCTATGGAAAACCAGCTCATATCAGGCCGTGAAAGCACATCTTTTGGGGATCAAAGAGACAACTACTGACTGCACCTCTTTCCAAGCTGTGAGGTCAGAAAAAGCCACAGAATCATACAGTAAAAGAACTCCTGAACCCCAGACTCTGCTGTGACAAAATAAAAATCCTTCCCCAGCATAGCTTAGTCATGACTGCCTGTGTCCCTATCCCCAGTTGTGTCCTCTGTGCAAATTCTGGGGCTAAGACAGGCTTGAGAACACCTTCTCTTAACGCCACTCACAACTAAGTTGCTTTATTACAGTTGTAAAGAAATACCCTAATAACAGCGCTGAAGTGCCTGCAGATGCAAAGTAACCTTGCAGAGTGCCGCATGGCTTTGGTCGAAAGATGCAGGTGTTGACTTGTGATCCAGCAGGGCCCTCTACACGATAACACCTCAGTTGTCTCTTCTGCAGCAGAAATGGTCAAGCCGGATGTAGTTCATCTCTCCTCAGCCACTCCAGCTGACAGACTGCACGTTGACACAAACCACTGAAGATTTCAGTTTCTATCAGTACCCATCTGCTCTGCAAAGCCATGTGCCGGCACCACCTGGAGGTCTGATCTCTGCTTGGTCCACCTGCCGCACCCAGTATGGGGACAAGGCAGCAGCACTGCCTCGCAGCAGCATTGAGCAAACTACTGAAAAGCATGTTCACCAGCACAGTGTTGGAGGCCAGACCCTGTTGCACTCCTGTGATTTGGTCCCCAGAGAACAGCTGTACACTGGTCATAGGGTTTGACACCCATCCTCTGCAAGTGTTATTCATGTACTGACATTCCAGTGGCTTGGGAAAGCCTCCTGGAGCCCCTGAACCTGCCCCTTGCAGTGCTGAATGATGCAGTCGTGGAAATGCCAAAGTCTGCTGGCAGCCTGCTTAATGAAAATGCTCAGAATCAGGATGTTCTATGTAACATCGTCTTCCTAGCTTTAAGACCTCCTCTGTGGTGAAACACATGAATATTTGGTTTCAGCCTCCTGAAATTAAGGCCAAAAGAGAAGGAATTAGCCCAGTGGGCTAGGTGCTGATTTCTGTTCTTTCTGTGTAACTGGGAGGATTCCTCAGCAGGGATGGATTCTGGTCCCATGACAGTCAAAGACAGTTTCACATTGGCTTGAGTGGCACTGAGATTTGAAATTTTTCTGTGCTCAGCATACCTGAGTGTATCATCTGACCCTTTATTTAAATGTGGCAATATGTGCATTCCTGGACAAATAAATAAAGTTAAACACAGTGAGAAAAAGCAGAGATGAGGAAAGAGAAAAAGAGAACAGAAAACCAATCTATTCCATCTACATGTTCCTAGATTGCCTTCATTGTTACAGTGTCTGAGCATTTTCCGGTGGAGTTTTTAGTGCTCTGACTCAGATGTACCACATGTGCTTCTTTGTCTGTTTCTCATTCTCTCTGCACATGTTGTGGAGTATTTCATTTTGGGTTAGGTAGCTTGACTTACTGTTGAGGTGTATATTTGAGGTGTATGTTAGAGTAGCACATCTTTTACTGGAAAGTACAGCGGTGAGATTAGGGTATGTAGCAGCACAGCCTTGCTATGACCCTGGAGACACCTTTGCCTCCTGCTTAGACTTTCACAGGGTTAGAGAGCACCCCTGTACCAGTAAAGTGGAACTGCTGATACCAGATGGCAGCTGTTGACTTCAGAGCCTTAAATGAATTTCTGTATGCTGCTCTGAGGCTGCTGGGTACATTGAGGAGATCATGAACTGGGCAATCTTCACCATTCCACTGTGCTGGGTCCATCATAAACTGATGTTCATCAGCAGACAGCTCCAGGCAGCTTTCCATATCAGGGGAAGATCTTACATTACCACAGGGACTGCTGTTGTAGGGTGTATCTCCAAGCCAGCACTTAACTCTGTGGCTTGGTTCTCGATAATGATGGACAGCTTGAAGCTAGAAAGCTGCAAAACAGAGCTGAGATGCTGGTTAGATACTCTGGCAGTGACATGAATGAGTGGTGTCCAAACTGCAAGAAAATGCAATGCAATTGCATCAGGTAGTTGTGTGGCATAATGACCTAAATTGACAGGTTAGGGGAAGAATTGAAAATAACATGATATCATCTTCTCAGTATAGCTGACAAGAGGAAAATACAATCTCAGTTAACCACTTCCCACAAACAGGTCACTGCCCACCTTCCCAACCAACCCTCAGCAGTGCACATAGCAGTGGGTAGGAGCTATTTCTTCCTCCTACCCCCATGCCAAGAAACAGAGGGACAAGGCTTTGTGGTGGCAAGGTTATGCCAGGCGTGGAGCGAGCATCAGGTGATTCATGTGTCTTTGACACTTTGCATTCTTAGGCTGAGAAGAGGTGAAGACGCAGCTCAGGATCACATGCTGGCAGTACCTCCTGCCCATAATACTGTTTGTATTTAGGCGAAGAGTACACAGACTATGACACTGCTGCTTTCTGTGCCCCAGCCACAGGCACCATGCAGAGCAGGGCAGGAGGCTGTTCGTGTTCCTCACGTACCCGTTGAGGCAGCTTCTCCCACAGCTGGATTGCTGGAACGATGCCTTTTGCTAGGAGGGCAGTGTGGAAGTTGGCTGCTCCCTATTCCAAAGCACAGCTGCAGGGAGCCGTGACGCTTCCCTCATGTGCTTCTGCCTCGTGCTGCTGTCCAAGGAGAGGGGCATCCTGGCCTCACCTGGCCTGGATCACTGTGGCAACTGGACATCCTCATACGTTCAGGGAACATCACTTTAGGCAGTGAGTCACTTCATATTAGTGAATAATAACTAATAACTGCATTGAGCCCAATAATTGGTTCCTAGGAATTTAACCACTGCTTCTAATAGGATTTCACAACAGTTGTTGTAAGCTTTCTTGATGTATCATAGAACCTTTAAAATCGTGGCTTTTTTAAACGTCGTACATAAAATACTGCTTTGCTTTTTGGCAGAAGGCAGCCGATTATTAATTGCAACCCAGTGTTGTGTCCTCGTTTTTTACCGCAGTTTCTGCTTTATGCGATCAGCTGAAAAGAAGGGTCTGTGGGCCCGTCCCGTGGCTCGGAGCCCCCCCAGCCTGGTGACCGCGGTCTTGGTGCGAAGGAGAGCTGGTCCTGGGACGCAGAGGCGGAGGAGGTCCCCGAGGCCAGCGTTCTGCGGGCAGATCGCTGCTGGGAAGGCGGAGCATCCTCTGTCCCGGTTCCCGGGGCGGGTCGGCGGGGAAGCTGAGCTCGGGACGAGCCCCGGCTCCCCCCTGCTCGCCCCGGGGCCGCCAGCGAGGGGCAGCAGCCGCTCGCCCGCTGAGGTGGCCGCGCACTTGGCGAGGGAGGCGGCTTGGAAGCAAAGCCGGTGAGGGGCTGGGAGCTGGGGGCCTGCGGTGGGAGCAGAGGCAGAGGCAGAGAGCGGCGCGGAGGGGCCGGGTGGGAGGGATGCTCTGGGCCTGCCCTGCGTGCTCGGGGCCCAGGTCCGCGTCTGTCCTGCTCCTTCCCTGCCCATCCCTCGGGGACAGTCTCCAGGAGACCTCCAGCTGGTAGCTTCACGAAGGAAAACTCCTCCCTACCTCGGCGGCTGAGAAATTCCTTTCGCTGTGAACCCTACGGCAGGACACGGCGGACACAGACCTCAACAGTGGCTGCTCCGCACGTAGGGTGAGACGGGCTTGGACTGCAGAGCTCTTTTACAAACTTGGGCCTCTCTTCCCGCACAAAACCGACTCTTTGCATGCTTCGAAACAAGAGCTGAGCTGCACGTGAAGGACAGGGCAAATAAGGAAACATCGTCTTGATGAAGAAGTCCCTCTGCTTGGAAGGGGGAGTACTGTTGCGTTTTCTCTCATAAACCGCCACTATCACATGAGCAGAACCTTGGGGAATTTCGTGACAAGCTTTCTTCCCTTATTCTCCTTGTTTTGTCTATTCGTTCATAACAGGATTGACTCCTGAAGGCTAGTCCTGAGAGGACAATTTCAAGTACCATCACAAGACATCCAGAGAATACTGTGAACTTGAACAAGATAGGCAGTGATATCCACTGTAACAATACATAAATCCAGAAAATTCCATTTACTCATTTTGCACCCAAAAGAAAAGCTCAAAAATATAGCTCTCCCCACTGCATAAGGGTTCTTGTCTTTCTGCTCTTCCTGTACTTGATTTCTCTTCTTCAGGCTCACATCACTTGCCTGCACCTATATTTTGGCTATTATTTCTGTTGCTGGCAGCAGTTTCCAGGTACATCTACAAACTGGTATTTGCACTGGCGTCAACTTAACTGGCTGCAAACTGGGCCTGGCTTAACTGGTCCAAAATGCACATCTTTGCTTGTTTGCACAGAGGAAGAGACTGGCATCATTTCTAGGGTGACATGCCAGACTATAACCGTGTTTTTGCAAAGAAAAGACTAAAGGTGCTGCTAGAAATCTTACAGTGGTGTTGACTCAGCTGTCCTGTTCTCAGTGGCACCAGAGACTCACTCCTCTTTACTTCTGCTTCGGTTGGTATGACACAGTCACCAGGTCCTGGCTTTGCTGCAGGCCATTCAATCTCTGTTGATGCTGGTTTTGCTACTTGTGCTGCAGTAAACTCACTAATGCACTAGAGTTTCCACTATGCGTATACCTGTATGATAAAGGCCATGACTGGGGGAAATTTCCTGTGCAATAAGCCCTTCAGCTAAAATGGGTTCTGAAGATGTTAATCTGTATGGTGTAAACCATGAGGTTACATGGCCTGAGCTCTTGGAGGGCTTATTAGCCTGGGAATCAAGCAGACTGTATGAAATGAGGCTGAACCTCCCCTGCTGTTGCTGACAATTCCCAGCAGAGCTGGGGCATATGTAAGAAGCCAGGCTATCAACAATTAAAGGCTTCAGCTAAGCTAGGAGAAGGATTTCCTTCCCCTTTCAACCTGTCATGCTCCTCTGGTCTGTCTTCTCTCTGCATGGGACATACAAACCTTATAGCAGGGTATCCAGTGTTTTATTCCCCTTGCTCAAACAAGATGGAAATGTGATATTCCAGGGGAGCCTCCTGTGCCTGGCCTGCCTCTGATTTCCCCTCAGGTTTTTCTGCTTATTCTTATTCTCTCTCTTATTTGCTTTTATTCCTGCATTCTTTTCCTGTTTATTTTGCCTGCCATTTAAATAATCTATTATTTTCCTTCATGACCCTGTAACTTCTTACTCTGTTTCCTTTCTTCTATGTGTTGTGCCAGTAATTAAAGTAAACGTCACTTGAAGACAAATCAGCTGCTGATGGAGTTGATTTTGATGCACCTGTTGCTTGCACTAATATGGCTGCAACAGTAGCTGCCATAAGCCTCAAGGACACAGGCCTAATCATTGTAGATTAGACGTCTGCTTTGCTCCATTCTGTTCTGTTTTCCTTTTATTAATGCTTCTTTTATTAATTTTTTTTCATGGACAGGGAGGATTCTCTCATTCTATTTTATGATTCTCCTTTATTATTGTCCATTTATATTGTAGGGATAGTTAGGTGCTCTCAGCATGTGTTGGCACCACTGAGGGCACCATCAAGGACTTCAGTGCTGAGAACTTTTCACCAACCATGCTGCTGTGACAGCCTTTCTGGCACGGTGGCAATCTCTCCAAACAAACCAGGGGATGGAATCAACCTGGCAGCTTCATCTGCTTTCCAACTCTTCCTCCTATACTGCAGTCAGATTGCATCAGGCTTCTTTGCGTGCTCACAGGAGGCAAAGTAACAACAGCTCTTTAATATCCAACTTCCAGCTGTTTCAGTGTTTGCATGTGTGCAGATGCTCTTAACTTGTGTCAAAATATGTGGTGTCTTAGAAGAAAACCCTATGCACCCACCTAGTGTGCTGCCACAGAGCCTTGCAGGTACCCATTTCTTGTCTCATAGTAAAGATGACAGGATCCTGGGCTGGAGGGAAGAGTATCCATTAGCAACAACAAAGTAAAGGTTCTTGTAGCACAGTGGGGTTTAGGTGTTCATGGCCGTTCACCATTGAGAGCAGGAAGATTTTCTTACCCTATCATGTTGGTGTGAATATTCATGTTATTTTCAGTCTGCTTCTGTTGCGAAAGATTGTGCACTGCTCTGAACAGCTGGATAGTAATCCGTGACAGACTAACATATATTTATATTAAAGAGAACAGTAGAACTTGTACTAAGTAAAAGATCAAGGTGTTCATAATCTGATATAATGAACATTCTGGACATCTGGACTGAAGAAAGACATATTGAATCAGGCCTTGTCATCAAGATTGCTGGTATTGCAGGGAAAGAGGGGAAAAGTGTAACTTTGTGGAGACGTTTTATAGGGAATAAGGACTTGATGCTGTGGGCCTTGTTGACATCGAACAACTCTGATAAGACCTTGAAACAGAGCTGAGAGAAAAACAAGAGCTTGTTCAGTGGGAAGAAGAAGCAACTGAGAGAAAAACAAAACAAGAGAAATATCAACATGGTTAATTTTAGTGTAACTTGTTTATTAGCATGCGCAGTTGTTTCACTAATAATATGTTGTAATAGCCTCGTGGACAACCACCTTTAGCCAACAATACACAGTAGATAGCCTTGTGGACAGCCTGTTATGTAACCCAAAAGGGTATATATAGAAACAGCTAACTCAATAAAGGGTCTTGGATCCATCAGATTGAAGTCCGTGTCTCAATCCGCTCGTCATAACTTTATTACAATGACATATAAATCTCTGGCCAGTCATTATTGGAGGAAAGTGCTTGGCATGTATTCACTTTGTAACTTTTGTAATAAATTGAGCATGGAGGATCTAATCAGGTGTGCTTGATTTGTGGAAAGCCATGGAGTACCCAGACTTGGGCAATGCTGAAATAAAAACAATGTCCTGATGTGGCATGTAAGACACCACGGACACTAACCTGCTCAGCAGTCCTTTTGGTTTTGACAGTGCTCACCCATTATTTAAAACTCACACACTCACCTCAGAGAACTGTGCTCTCCTGCCCCAGCAGCAGCAACGGACAGTAGGGGTTGTGGCCAGCAGAAGAAAAAAAGGTGGGAGCAGAACTTGCTATGGCAGCAGAGTCTGATACTATGTTTAACAAAAGCTTCAGTCTTCTGAAGATGAAGCTATCAGGACATACATCCCACTCATGTGTTCTTAATCCTAGCTTTGGCTCTCCTCAATCAAGGACAATCTGTTTCTGCAGCCCTTTGAGTTGGTTTTTATCTTGGAGACACAGCAGTGTGCACAGGAATGAGACCTGAACTGGACAGGATTGTTTGGCTTTTGTAAGGAGAGGTTGCTTAGACAGAACCAAAAGGTTTCTGTGAAATAATTTTTTTTTTCCCCTCCTTTGGGAAGGATTCTCCAGGCTGAAAAGAAGGTGATTAATTGGGTAGGCGCCCCTGGATGAGACTCAGGTTCATACCTGAACCTCGCTTTGTGGCATCCCAGCTGCATGCCACAGGCTATCAGCTGTTTCAGAGGACAGCACAGCATTTGGGTAAGGAGCTAGTGAGATTGGGAGGGAAGGAATAAGAATCAAAATAAGAACATCAGGGTGATGATTTTCAGGAAACAAAACTGCTCTTTTCTGGCCAGCTGTGTTCAGGTTTGGCTGAAGTCAGTCTGGAAAGTTATTTCTGCAAAAATGGAATTCCCCAAGTTTGTGATGCTTTGTTTCATAAGACATTGCAGCTTTCCAATTTGGTTTGTTAGTGTGCCTGGTTGTTTTTTGGCCAAAATCCATCTGTTCCTTTGTAGAGCTCCTCTCCAAGTTCTTTTACTATGCCTTGCAGAGCTGACTGTGTTGGAATTAAACAGTGAAAAATCTACAGAGGAAACTATTCATCCTATCATTCCCAATAACAGATCTGAAAGACAGGTAACTGGCAGTAGAATAGCGACAACAAATAGCCAGGAGTAGTTCTGCTGCAGCCCTATGAACAACTTGTGAAGTAGTAAGTGCACTATCCTGCTTCAAACCATCTGTAAAGATATGATACAAGCCCAAGAAAGCAACTTCGACTGTTGTTTTGGGATTTGGACACGAGCCCATTTCACAGCTCACTCCGTTTCTTCTCTTTTAGGTATCATTACAAAATCCTGGTCTAGACACAATCTATTGCTTGAAGTTGACATAAAGCTGTCCTGGCTCATGTTGTGTCTTTCTAAGGCTAAAGACCCAGGGCAAACTGAGACCAGAGAGAAGAAAATTAAGTTTTCCTAGTTCCCTGTCTCACAGTAGATTTCACCTGATTTTTTTTTTCCCTTGCCACGGGCTTTTGCAAAGACCCTTGGCCCTACCACCCCTTGCACAGCTGCCATGCCCTTAGAGAACCTCTTTATTTCTGTATCTCCCTTTCCTCATCTACTAAGCACTGCTGCAGCTTGAATATTCCTCCTGGATATACACAGATTCGAGAGAGGAGACGGACACAGAGCTGACTTGGGGACAGAGATCAGAGGCAAATTCCACTGCCTAGCTACTCTTTGCAATTCTAGTGCATTTGTGTCTGAAAAGAAGCCTGCAGATTTTAGGGTTGAACCACAGGGCAGACAGAGTTTCCCCAGAGCTATTGATGCTGGTGCAGCAAAGGGTTGTCCATGGGGTGGAATGAGATGGGGCACTTACAGGTTGGGGATAGAAGCAGTGATGGCCCCAGCACGTGGTAGCAGATTCCCCCCTGTCTGTGCATAGTGCTGGCTGTCCCACAGGCAGTATCAGGGGCCAGGCTTGCCCAAGTCTCCTCAGCTCTGTCGGCTCATCCCTCATACTGCTGTGCCAGGGATGTGTAGGCAGCTGCCTGCTGACTCTGGGGTGGCGATGGAGGAAGGTGGGTAGTGCTGAGGGGTGGACTGGCTTCTGGTACTACAAGTATCTCCAAGAAATTCCTCTGGTAATGGAAGGGCCTTGTAAATGGACACATACAGCTGCAAAGACATGTTTTGTATCCCAAACTAGCTTTCTTTGCCTCTGTATGACTTATGTCCCCGCTTTAAGGGAAGAGTTCCCTTAACCAGCTAATTGAGGTGAAATGATAGGAGGGCAGTATCACTGTTCAGGGCAGTTTCTTGATGGTGAGGAGAAAAGCATCTGGATGGTATATAGATGATGCAGAAAAGAGAGATCTTTAAAAGCAAGAGAAATCCTTTACGTTCATGCACTGCTCAGGCCTGAAATCAGGTGATGACTTTTCTTATTCCCTTTTTCTTCCTTCAAACACCAGCTTTCAAAACAGAAGCTATTTCACTATCTGCCCCATTGTCATCTAGTTCAAATTCTTTGTAAATCGTTAGGTCAACATATACTTTATAAAAGAAGAAAACAAGCTTAATACCAGGGATTGATAATTTTCCTGAGGTATTTATTTGACCTCTGTTTTTTGAGGTCTGAACTGTCCCTCCTGTCTTTGTGCCAGGAACCTGGACATATACGTGTATAAAATGTCAGATGGGTGGCTGTGACACAGGTCTGAGGCTAGAGGGGTTGAGCCGTAAAGGAAGACTTTAGAACCTGACAGCAAATGTCAACGCAGGCTGGACTGATGGGCTGAGATCAGTTGTATGGGGTTTAACAAGGCCAAGTGGTGGGTCCTGCACTTTGATCACAACAACCCCATGTGACTCTACAGGCTTGGGGAACAATGGCTGGAAAGCTGCCCTGTGGAAAAGGACCTGGGGGCGTTGGTTGGCAGCCAACTGAACTAAGCCAGGCAGTGGCCCATGTGGCCAAGAAGGCCAACAGAATCCTAGCTTGTATTAGGAATGGTGTGGCCAGCAGGAGTAGGAAAGTGATGGTGCACTGTATTTTGCACTGGTGTGGCTGTACCTCAAACACTGTTTTCAGTTTGGGCCCCCTCACTATAAGAAACACATTGAGTGTGTCCAGAGAAGGACAATGAATCTGGTGAAGGGTCTGCAGCACAAGTCTTATAAGTAGTGGCTGAGGGAGAGTCTGGAGCAGTGTGTCTGGAGCAGAGTGTCTGCAGCAAAGGCTGAGGGGGAGACCTTATTGCTCTCTACAACTACCTGAAAGGAGATTGTAGTGAGGTGGATGTTGGTCTTTCCACGCAAGTGACTAGTGATAAGATCAGACGAAATGGCTTCAGGCTGCTTCAGGGAAGGTTTAGATTGGATAGTTGTGGTGTATGAGGCGTGGACTCCAGTTGCTGCTGTAACCAGAGACATTTATTAAAACAAAGAGAAGCTATTTATACTGTTAAACCCGGATGTTACATTCCATTGTAATTTCCCACTAGAACTAAAATACAGGGCTACAGTAATAAATGTAACAAGTGCAAGGTCAAAGCACAGAGTATAGCAATGCTTGCATAGCCATGTATTGTTATAATTGTACCAGAGAGCAAAACATGTTTTTCAATAGCTCCTTTCTTCTCCCTGGTAATTCAGCAGGTGGTGTTTTTTTCATTCACTGCAATCAGACATGTATTTCTTTCCTCCACAGATAGTAGAAGAAATTTCTTTACTGAAAGAATGGTGAAGCATTTGAACAGACTGCCCAGTGAAGTGGTGGAGCCACCATCCCTGGAGATGTTAAAAAAAAACGTGTAGACGTGGCACTTCAGGACATGGTTTAGTAGGTACAGTGGCATTGGGCTGATGGTTGGACTTGATCCTGGAGGTCTTTTCTAACCTTAGTGATTCTATGATTCTGTGACAACCAAGAGGCTCCAGAGTAGTGTGCTGGGGAGTGCTGTAGCTTTGTGATACACTGGTTTTGGTGGCAATTGTGTCCTATGAAGCTCACGGCTTGTACAGATTTTCCTATCCTATTCGACTCTGGGAGATGATAAAGGCTCCTTAACCAGATTACAAGCAGATGTGGGGGAATGGAAAGGCCCACCTGTGGAGGGACCAATATGCAATATGTGCATAGGATACTTTCCATGACACTCTGCAAGCTTTTAAAAAAAGGAAAATTCATCACAAAAATGCAGTCATGGTTTCTATTTCCTTGATTAATAAAGACGAATATAAAGAGCAGTGTGCTGAATGAGATAAATTGAACTAAAACATTATGACTCACATGCCCCATGACTGAGCTCTCAGAACAAGATGTTTTGTATTCTTGGCTGAGTTACCTACCTGCTGATGATCTTGTATCATGATTTTCATTGTGATAACCAATCTTTCACTGAAATAACAAATTGCTCAAAAGGCAAAATTACACATCAATCAAAGTCATCAGTTTTCTTCTTTTCTTCATTGGTTGTCTACCAATATAGTTACCTAACCTGCTTCCCATACAACCCTGTCAGATCGGTGTAATTAATCTTACTTATTGATTACCTGACAGACCCCTCACCATTAATACCAGACACAAGAAATGATTTTGGTCTTTGGTAGGTGCTGCAGATTTGTTGCAGCTCAGATGTGGGCACACAGCCATACTCTGATAAGGTTCTGCTGACTTTCCCCAGCTGTCATTTTGTGCCAGGATATGCCCAGAGTGTCTGAAGCTGGAGTTCCAGGTGGTACTAAGCATAACTTCTGCTGTGCATTGCAAGGATATACTCCTGTTGCACAGAGCAGATGTTTGGCCAACTTCTCTGGAAGGGATTGGTTGTTTCTGAGTGCAACCACCATCCCATGGCATGGCCTTAAGTAAAGACATCCCACTGTGGTAGAGGGGCTAACATGTTATCTCAGCAGTGCAGTGTGTAATTTTTATCCAGTTGTAGGACACTGCAGCAGTGGGAGGAGACAGCTCAAGCCTTGAGTGTTTGGAAACTGTACAGATTTGGAAGCCCTCAACATTCAGCCTTTTGCTGCTGGCTCATTAAGAGAAGGTTAACCTGTGGCTTGACAACAAGATATGAAGCTGTCAGAGCACAGCAAAAGCGTCTCTTTTTCCCAGGCTGTGGGAAACCCAGTTCAGCTTGCCACGTTGCTGTTGCAGTACACAGGAGTCAATGAAGTCTGGAAGACTGAAGGAGAACCTGACCTCAGAAATGCTATGCTCTTGTATTTCAAGCTGTGTTAGTTTTATACTTCTATTACATTCACTAATCTTGGTTGCATGATGGAGAGTACCTGAGTGAGACTTCCAGGTAGATTTACTAATCCTAAGAAATTATAGCTGTTATAATGAGTATGTGTCCATCCATTAAGAGCTTTCAGGGGTCACAGAAACAAGCAACAAGATATGTAGAGCTAGATGTGGAGTAATACATAGAATAGAAAGTGGTTCCTTGAGAAGAGATATAGGTATGTCTTAGTGTCAGCTCATCACATTATCTTTGAAGGAAGTTGTTGACAGGCATATTGTAGCAAACTTTGCTGCTGTAGTTTAGGAAAGTACCATTCCATCTCTTGATTTTATTTCAGGTGATGTTTAATCCTGTCAGAGGAGGATTGCTGGAATGGGTTGAGTAAACAAATGCACCTTGCACATTACCCTGCAGGAAACTTACCCGTCCAATCTCCACTCAATCTCTTATAGAACAGAGTTTGACAAGCTGGTGTAAACTTCCGGCACTATCTCTAGCATCAGCCCTGAAGTCACTGAAGATCCTTGTCCCTCAGAAGAGGCAGGGCTCAGCAATTTTCTTCAGGTACTCCATAAAAGAGAAATGGAAACCAAAATCTTCATATTGTCAACACATGCAGTTTGAAAATATCCCGGGTAATGGAAGAAAAACCCAAGGCCAGTTCCTGGAGGGCCAAATAACTCTGTCACTGTACTAGACGAAAGCTGGCTCTGTGCATCCCAGTGGTGTTGAACATGAGTTAACCTGCCTTCATGGACTACAGAGCACTGCTGGCACGCGGAGAATGGCATAGCTCACCTTGAGGCAGAGCTGGTCCCTTCATGGGTCTATGAGGAGTCACTCAGGTGTCATTCCCCTCTGCTGCCCCAGGCTCCTAGTTTCAGAAACATGTCTGCAGAGTCTCTGCAGCATTCTTTAGACACAATTGGTCCTTGTTAGTTTAGTCAAGACTGTGAAAGCATCCTGTGAAAGCATCTGTAATGTTTCCAGACCTGAGCAGGTAGTGTTCTGCCTCAGCAAATGAATCCAACCAGACTTTGGATTGAGCCAGCTCAGATTTTTGCATAGTGCAGTTAATCTGCAAGCAGAATGTAAGATCCTGACTGACTGGTAATTGTAGCTGCTCCTTAGTGTCACCCTAGGACCACGAGCCTTGCTAGTTTTGCCTTGGCTGCGTTTTCAGAGAGGGGCTGGCCAAGTTGCTAAGATGCACTGCATTCTTCTAGAGTAGCAGTAAGGTGAACAGTAATGACTCTGTGGGACTTGGGAGCTCCTGTCTTCCCTAAATGTCTCCATGGGAAATCAGTATAGCAAAACTCAAAGAGACCTTAAGGAAGGGGATTATGAATTTATTTTACAAATCTCCAAATAAATTGATTTTGCTCCCTTGCACTGTCTTATCCATAAACTCACCAGCACCAAGATGTACACATCCCAGTGGCCTGGCCAGGATCACCGATGTACAGGAGAGATGGTGAAGGGTACTTATTGGAGTAAGAGATGCAGTAAGGTGAACAGTAATGACTCTGTGGGACTTGGGAGCTCCTGTCTTCCCTAAATGTCTCCATGGGAAATCAGTATAGCAAAACTCAAAGAGACCTTAAGGAAGGGGATTATGAATTTATTTTACAAATCTCCAAATAAATCGATTTTGCTCCCTTGCACTGTCTTATCCATAAACTCACCAGCACCAAGATGTACACATCCCAGTGGCCTGGCCAGGATCACCGATGTACAGGAGAGATGGTGAAGGGTACTTATTGGAGTAAGAGATGCCTGACAACAACTGGTTAAATGAAATAACTGTTTTAATAAGACAGAATAGGAATAGGAAGAGGAATAGAAACAGTAAGTAAATCTGAAGTCCCTTCAGATGCTGGGCGTTCATGGCGCATTGCACAGTCCCTGGTTTTGCCCATGGCACCCTGTACAGACCCTGTCCATGAAGGGAAACTGTCCCTTATTGATCATCTGAGTTATTATATATTTTCTTCAGGAACACAATTCTGTTCCTAAAGGATATTTGAACTTCCTGCTGCACATGAAGATAACAGCAGGGCTATGCTGGTGGTGCAATCACTGCTTGCAAGCTCCTCTCTTAAAATCTAACAGCTAAGTTAATCTTGCAGCCAAGACCTGTGTATGTAAATTACTGGTTACATGAGGAAAATACAGGTTTCTCAGTCCCTGAGCACAGGGCACAGGAGAGCAGACATGGTCTGTTTGAGATCACTAGCTCCCCAAATGCTGTCTTCTGCAAGGCTCCCAGTACACGGGTCCTTCCTTCAGAAAGGAAACTCTGGACCTTCTGGGTTTGACAGGTAAGGTTTGCTGATATATTGTGAGCGAAGTTTCTTGTCACAGGTATTTGTGAGTGCTTCATCCTAGATAAAGCCGTAACAGCATGGCAAGACTTCACAACACGTGATGCCAAACCACCATGCTTTCCACAAGAAGCTTTCCCGTTTTTCGGGTGCTTTGGAGAAAAGGCCAGCATGCTACACATGGGAGGAGTTTCCTTCACAGAAGAGTGAATGCCATTTTTTTCTGCCAATGAAGCATTATAATCCCATTCAAACTCACAAGCCGGCTTCAAAGAGATTGTTCAATTATTACATTTTTAATTAGAAATATGTATCAGCTCTCACTCCCCAGCTAAAGGTTGAGGAAAGAATGCTGCTAAGGGCCGGTTTGTAAAAACATGTCGTTATGTGGTTAGCAACTGTGGTCAAATCGGTTTTTTCCCCTTTCCTCTTACATCACCCGAGGCTGGGGGTGTGCCTTGACATTGGCTGTATGAGGAGCTGCAGTCTGCAGGAACAGAAACAGAAAGCAGGACAGCACCAAAGGGGAGTCCACAGAGCGAGGAGACGCCATGTACAAGAGGAAACTGAGAGGGTAAAAACCCAAATTGATGATCAAAAATCCCCACCCAGCTTCAGCTCTGTGTTGTCTTTTTTCCAGCCCAAGGGGACCCCTCACTTTGTCACCCAGGGCGGTGCTTTCTGTCTGTGAAAAGTCTTTGCCTTGCATGGGGAAGGGTGAGAGTAAAGCTGATGCCAGCATACCGGAGTGGGAGCCCTTGTCCCCGGTCTGACTGCAGCAGGTGAGGGGCTGCACTGAAGTCTGAGCCTGTTGGGGAAATTCCCACCAGCATTGAACTGTCACAGGAATCATGAAGTGGTGGGGAACAAAAGGTGCTGATGAAAATGAGTGAGGGATGGGGGCGGACTGGGGAAGCGCCAAGGCAGGAGCTGGCTCACCCCAGCACTGGGCAGCAAGAGAATCCAAAAGTGCCACTTCCCTGCTCAACTGTTTGGAGGTCTTGAAATGGCTGTTGTGCCCCAAAATAAGCAGGAAGTGTCAGACCAGGTACTTTCTGTCCAATAGAGGGTAAAAAACAATTTCTAATGTAGTTTAGTAAAGTGCATTGATGGTGCAAAGCATTAGCAATGGAGGAAAAATGCAGATTAAAGAAGTTTTGACACATCCATGCTCATACATTTTTAGATACTATTTTTTACTGCAATCATCTTGCAATGAGAAGACTCCTAAGTAGTTTTTAATAAAAAGTGTTACAGGAATGGAGAAAAATTATTGAACAGTTATAATGGCACAGTTTATTGCCTAGATTTTTAATAAGATAGATACTAATTTTCGAGCTGTTTTCATATAACTAGTACATTTAAAAATAAACCCATTGCATTTCTGTTCAAGTTACGGGTGATGGGACAACAGAAAAGGTATAAATAATGCCTTTTAAAAGATATTTGTGATCAGTCAATACATTTTCAATGCTTAATGTACTTTTATATAGCAGCTGCATATTAATGGAAAAGAAGATAAAACCTAGGAGACAGTTATGTTAGCTATCCTTCTGTTTTCTCCTTTAACTCCTCTAAATAGTTTTGAGTGTAGTTCACCTTTCAAATACTCAGTCTTTACAGCTGGTGTATTTCTCTCCAGCTCTTAAGTTCTGAAAGGGCTACAAGATTACTATCATGAGATTGATTAACCAAATGTAGAAAGAAAACTAAAAATTTTTTGGAATTTTAAAAAAATTTTCTAATTCTTAATTTTGCCTCATATTTGTATCAAGGAACTAGCTATTAAGTGCTTGATTATTTTGTGTTAGGCTGCATGTGTATGTGTGTACTGTACCTATAATGCTGAACAGCAGGGACTGTTTGTGATAGCTGTGAAAATAAAAAAAAAAAAGTGATTGCATGGCTTTGGGTAACTTATCTGTAAAGTCACAACTTATTTTAAGTATTTTCTTATCTAGTTTGGGGAAAAAAGGGAATAGGTGCTGGGATTTTGCAGTGTGGAAATGGTTATTAAAGTTTTTTTATATTACTTGCATGTCCTGCTAGAGCTGTTTAACTTTACAGTAATTCATTATTGAAAAAGTAGTAATTTATATATATAGCAGAGATTTCTCAGAATGCACCCTTTTGTTTATATTGCATTAAGTTGATTACACAATAAATGTCACGTGGCTTAACATGTCTTTAAGGTGGCTATATTTTGAAGATTAGTGTATCGCAAGATTGTCCTGAAGAAATGGCTTTATGTCTCTGAAAATATGCACAGGACACCCACTGCAAGAGTTTATCCAAAGTGCAATATTTTATGGTCAAGACACAGCCATGAGGTTGCTTATGACCAGTTTAATGAAGACCTGGAAATTTTAACTTGTCTATGTGTTATAATCACATGGCAACAATCACAGATACCTTTGAACAAATAAGGTCTCTGTAATCCCAAAACCTTAAAGAAACCTTTTGTAAGAATTAGATTAACTGATTTGGCTCGAGTATTGGGATATCAATGAATTTCTTTGGTGAACATTAACCACTGTCACTATATGCCCTGTATATACATACACACACTTGCACACACAGGTATTGTATATATTATGTACATATTATATACTTATTTTATATGTGTATTTTCTCTAGTCATCAATGAGCTTTAAAGAAATTTAAGCTATTAGACACTAGCTTTCAAATAACATAAAAGAAATAGTAGAAAAAATATGTCTCTCTTAGCACCTCAAATGAGAAAAGATAAAAACTGAGCCTATGCTTCACTTTTGTCCCTCTCTGTTTTTTGGGATTTTTAAAATTAAATCTAAAGGAATTAAGTATAATAAAGAAATTATTCCTGTAACAGAATTAAACATTTGGTGTAATTTACATTTGCTACATTTACATAAATTCAATAGAAAAATCTGATAAAGAAATCTGCATGCATATTTTCTGTGGTTTATATACATGGAGCTTACATGGAGAAAATAAAGAGATATATTCTGTGTTTGCAAACTGGTTTATGTACGCATGTATTTTAAAATGTAGGAGGCTGGGATGAGGAAGGAGGCAGATTAAGAAGGTAAAGCCTTCTGACTGACTCAGATAAATGAGAAATGAGATGCTTTCTTACATTGGTGTTAACTCCTCCGGCTAGAGAATCCATGACAGTTGCTTGAGTTGCAAGAGTTCATTTGTCCCTAATGCACATAGTGGGGTTCTTCGTTATTGAAGGGTGCTAATCTATTGAACAATATCCAGGTTTATTACTTCACTGTTAAGAGTCTTTCAAGTTGTAGATTAGATTTATTCTGAATTAATCTAATGTGGAAAAATATACATCTGAAGTACATTCTTATATAAATCTCTATATAAAACAACTGCCAAAAGGCTATAAATTGCTAATTGTGACTTCATATATTATTTCTGTATCATGGATAATTATTGTTATAAAGATACATTCACAATCAACACTGGCAGTCCTTATATAGTTACTTAATAGACAATATTTAGAGGTCTGTTCTGAACTGAATAGGTCTGGATCTAAACAGTGGACTATCTCTCAGAAAATGTCATTCTTGGGAGCTGCATCTTCTTTTTCCTTCTCTCATGTAGGATTGCGCTGACTATGCTAATCCTTATGAAAATGCAAACAGCTAGAGAATCTATTAAGGAGAAATATTCAGGTTCATAATTTATCAGTGCTATTATTTTCTTTCTTTTATTTTTTTTAACTTTGACAGAATTTGCAATGGCACTGTGCATTGAAAAGGGCTACATAGGAGACCTGGAAAAATATCTGACAAACAAGAAGATATAGAAAGCTCTTAGGAATATGTTAATGAGAAAGGGGACAGCTAGAGGAAGGGGCAGAGACGTGAGAGTTCTGCATGCAGTTTCAGATAGAGGGAGGATTGACTGGTTCAGGGTTTGGTGCCTTTACCCTGCTATGTTGCCTATCTTTCGACTTTCCTTGCATTGCTCTCTCATATTTTGCCCTTCTCAGTTCTCCTGGCATTTTGTCTGCACTCCCCCTTTTTTGTGTACTAGAGAATACTGAAAACAAAGTTGTAATGAGTGACGCCTTGAAGTTTCTATTCTGTTTCAGCATGTATATATCTAAGAAGGTGTTAAAGCATCATTTTGACCCCCGTGAGTATCCACAGGACACATACCTACTGTGCAAACTGCAGTGGGGTGAGAAGGGCACACCATGGATACACTGGGTCAAAAATGAGCGTGATCATGCTGAAGTCTACTTCTTGGAGAAGATCTTTAAGATGAAAAGATCCAGTAGTTATGTCAACTGTTCCATCACCTGGTTCTTGTCCTGGAGCCCTTGCGCTGACTGCTGCCATAAAATAATGGATTTCTTAAAGAAGCACTCAAATGTGAACATAGATATATATGTAGCACGGCTTTATTTCATAGAAAATGAAAAAATCCGCCAAGGTCTGAAGAACCTTATGAGCCTGGCAGAAGTAACCATTGCTGTCATGAAAATTAAAGGCAAGTTTTCCTGTACTTTTGGGAATTGGAAGGGGTGAACTGGTGAACTTTATGCATGGGTGAACCTGGTATAAGCTTGCTTCTGTGCCCAGTGTACTGTCCAGATTCTTTGGGGGCACATCCATCACTGTTCAGTGAGCGAGTGTTGCATATAAAAGAGGATGTTCAAATACTGCAAGACAAGGGGTACAGGACTCTCAGCAACCAGATCTGTATGAAAATTCTCCCTTCTTTAGAGACATCACCTTTCAATCACTCCTGAAGGAAGTGGTAGATAAGGTGGTTTTCCCTTGTCCTAGGGGAATAAATGGAGCTAAACAGAGCTGGTGAAATAAGGGTGGCTGAAGAGGCCCTGCACTGGTAAGAGGGGAAAAAGAATTCCCAGAGAGAATGGCGTTGGCTCCAAATACAGAAAGAACATCCATCAGCTGGCCTGTCCACAGCCAAGCTGTCTCTGCGTTCGGGGCACAGAGTGGAGGTTAAAGTCTTGCTACCTGAACTTGTCTGGTATCTGAATAAACTCAGATTAGTCATCTTCTTCCATTTCTGCAGACTACAGCTTCTGTTGGAAAAACTTTATCCAAGGAGGTGCCAATGATTATTCCTGGACTGTGGGTTTTCAATCAAAAATAACTGAGAATCTTTTGAAGCTCAAAGACGTCATTGAGGTTAGTAGACTCTGAGGGATAGGGGGAACTATGTGAAATGATTTGCAGTCTGGGATCACTGAGCTATGAAAGAAACTGTTCATATCCATTATAGTTGGAGTTTAAAGAGGGCTGCAGCATGCTTTTAGACTTTAGACTTAAATTCATAGGAACTATCATGTCCTGTCGGGAGAGAAGCACTGTGGGTTTTATTCCATCATACTATGAAGCAAAGGCTAAGAGTGCAACTTTTCTCCTTCAGGCTCCAGAGTGGGAAATTCCTTGATTATTAGTTGAAACTCCAGTTTCATCCCAGAAACCCTTCACCAGATTCCTTTCTAATCTGGATTTGAGCACTGGTTTCTGTTCAGCAAATAATGCCACTCAGCTGCTTTCTGTCCATATCTGCAGTGGTCTGGCACCCCCTCCCAGTCACTGGGCCCCTGTGGGCATAAAGATTCCAGTATTGCGTGTATGTTGGGGCAAATGGCTGATGCCTTGGTGTACCTGCAATATTAGCAGCAAGCAGGGAGCAAACGACTGATGTTCCTATGCTTGCTAGCTTGTTGAGACCTTGGAATCTTTATTAAGACCCATGGGTTAATAGGAAAGGAATGCACTAGGCGGAAAACATGAAGATAAGGGGCACATCTGCGGAAAACGGGGGGGTTGCACTCTGTCGCTGTACTGCGGGATTCTCATGGGTGGAAATTCACTGGAATAGCTGTTACTCGATACAGAGGCACTATGTAAGGTTTGCATTCTCTCAATAAAGTCGATCTCGATTATCTCCCCCATCGACGAGGTCTGTGCCTTAATCACTACAAATGGTGCCCAACTTGAGAGGGACCCACACCTCTCAGGGCAAACCCTGATATTCAGGGTCAGAACTGCTGGATAGAAGCGGCTGTAGCGATGCCCAGTTGGATGAATTTTGGCTAGTGTGGAGCACTGAAGCAGTCTGGATGAGTAAGATCCTTGAAAAAAGGTGAGCAACTGGGAACTTGGGAATAATGGGGTCTTCAATGTCTGCGGAAGAGCAGACTACACTAGATATCTTAAAATCAAGAGTAAAGAACCAGGATGTTAACTATGCTGAGCGACGACTCAGGACTTCACTAAAATGGATACAGGGTCAGGATCCAGGTTTAGATTTGACTCCTGCATATGATATAAAAGTCTGGGATGCCGCGGAATTTAAATTGTGAGACGCGGCTACCAGGGACGACCCTGGGGCAGTAAGCCTATTATCTACCTGGAGATTAATGATCAAATTGTCAAAACACTTGGGATCATGCAAAGATTTAGTGGAACCACGAAAAAATGGGATAAGAACGGGACAGTGTTGTTGGAAAACCAGGAGCAAAGCATGGTTCGGAGGCACGTACTGACACAGATGCCTCCATGGCAAGCAGCAGCTCTCACCTCAGAGCAAGAACCAGAGGCAGCACCAAGACAGACATGGTCACCACCATTGCCGTAATGCTGCAATTGTCCGCAGTTCACACAATACCATGGAACGTAAAAGGACCATTGCAGGGTGGATTTACTGCCTTGTAATTAGAGTGATTGATTATCAGTAATTTGGTTGGGAATCTTTGTTTTACCTGGGGTCATAGATGCAGGATGTACTGGAATAATTCAAGCAAGGTTATGGACACTGTCTCCGCTAGTGTTGTGGGCAACATCTCCACTAGTATTAATACTAAAGGATAGCCGGATATTAAAATTAATTTCGTTCAAAGCAGCTGTGTTCCAAGCTGACTCTATAGAGCGTGGCTCACAAGGTTTTGGGTCCACAAGAATCCCTGAAATACATTTGGTTTAGCCCCTACAAACTCAGCATCTTATGTTGAAGTGCACATTAAGTTTTCTTTCAAAAATAAAGTGGGGGGGAAAGCCAAACCATCTTAAAATGGCTATAGTGCAACCCTTTGTTGTGCACGTTCCAGTAATCTTAGGGGGAGAGATGTGTTAAATGCAATAGGAATAGGCATTGGAACTGTAAAAAATTGGGTGCATTGCAAAATTTAGTGGAGAAGCAAATAGATCAAGGGCATATAGTCCCAATTAATAGTCCTTGGAATACACCTGTATTTGTGATAAAAAAGAAATCTGGAAAATGGCATTTATTACATGACTTTTCTAGAAAAACTGCCTTAAATAAGCAGGCAGGCAATATCGCCGCTAGAGAAGTGTTGCTTAAACAATTAGCCTTAGAGAATGCAAAAATGGACTTAGTGCACTGTTAATTGTATGATCACCTGTTACAAAGATTGCTTGTTTTACCAGAATTGACCGATGCCGACTTTACGAGAGCAATGCAGGTAATAGCTTGGATGCCTATGCCTCCTGACTTTATATCAAAGGGCACTAGAAGTACTCAGCTGATTTGTTTTCCAGCAATTGTACCCCATGCAGGAAACTCTGCACGGGGAGACAGAGGCTTTGGCTCGACTGACCAGTCTGTGATTCTATGAACAAGAAACTACAAAAATCATGAACCTGCAAAGTACGACACTCACAGAGCAATGAAGAACAATGTCTACCAGAATTGAAATACTTGTTCTGTTAGTATCGAGTAGTTATAACCAACATTATATGGATGCATTGAGCTAGCTTTGAAACGAGTGGTCGTGTGTGTGTGCGTGTTTGAAATACTTCAAACGTTTGTAAGACTTACAAATTGGTTTTGATTAATCTTAGAAATACATCTCTGGGACCTTTCAATCTCAAATGTCCACTAAGCTGGCAAACAGGTAGATTTACCTGGGGATCTTTGGAATGAAAGGCTTCAGCGGGAAAAATCTTAAAATACCTAGCAAAACATAAAAAAAGGAGAGAGAGAGAGAGAGAGGAAAAAAAATGGATAAAGCCCAGTCTTGCAGCTGTATGTGTGTGAGTGCCCCCCTCTTCTCCTTCCTTTCTAAGTTTTTTTTTTTTTTTAGCTTTGCTGAAGTCCAGAGGAGTTAACGGTGTTTTCTCTCTAGGGAAATGACAATTTGTGAGAACACTCTGCATTCCACTGTCACCCATGGGCAACTGCTGGGTCCTAGCACAGACACCCTTTAGGAATACTGAGCCAATGATAGAAGAAAATTCAAAAGATTAATTACAAATTATTGAGTGGATATTTTGCCACACCAATCCCCAAAAACAATAGCAACTAGACTCAAAATTATTACAATGATAATCACCAAGGGAAAAAAAAGAACTGTTCAATCATTTGGCCAAGACCCAATTATCATTTATATTCCAGTGACAAAGGAATATGTTAAGTGGTGCATGGCAAATAGTTTGAATTTACAGGTAACTCTAACAGATTATCCAAGAAGTATTGATATCCACTTATCGAGTCATAAATTGTTTTCCTCTCTGCAAACATTACAAATAGAACAGAAGCCCTTATATAGAAAGTGACCGGTTGACGGCCCTACAGTATTTACTGATGGCTCAAGAAAAATAGGAAGAGCAGTACTAATGAGGAAAGAAAATAAACAGTGGGCAAATAAGGTGTATATAATAGAAGGACTGGCTATAGCAGAACGAGCCTATCAGACACTTAAAAATATGTTATTAAAACAAAAAGGGGGAATGAATGGTGAAACACCACAGAACAGATTAGGGAAGGCACTGTATGTGTTGAATTACTTAAATGTGTGGGAAGCTCAGGGAGTGGAGCAATCTCCTATAGTGAGGCATTTTTCGTCTTTGCAAACAGAGGGTCAGCAGCTCAAAAAGGAAGGAGCCAAGATGTTATTAAAATCTTTGGAATCAGGCTGATGGGAAGGACCATGTCAGTTAATAACATGGGGTTGAGGATGTGCTATTGTTTCCACAGGTCAAGGACACAAGTGGATGCCAGCGTGGTGTGTCCGTCCGCACCTAAGCAGAGATAGCAATTATGATGAAGATGACAGCAATACTAATACGGACAGCAATAATGCTGGGGCTATATCAGCACTCTTGTATGGGGCAAAGAAGCTTGAAGATGAATGATGATTGAAAAAACTTGCTATAAAGGATTCTTAATTCAGAAATCTAGCTAAAGGCCTTAATCAAAATCATTTTTCTTGCATTAGTATAATTCTGTGTATCTGTAGTAAGATGTTTCTATGTTTAATCATGTGCCAATCATGTTTTCCGTGAAAGGTACAACAAACAATTGATAGTTAATATAGTTTATAATGTTTATAAACAGAAGAAGGGGGAAATGTGGGCATAAAGATTGCGGTATTGCGTGTATGCTGGGGCACATCTGTGGGAAACAGGGGAGTTGCACTCTGTCGCTGTGCTGCAGGATTCTCACGAGTGGAAATTCACTGGGATAGCTGTTACTGGTTACAGATAAGGTTTGCATTCTCTAAATAAAGTTGATCTGGATTTTTGCCCCCATCAACGAGGTCTGTGCCTTAATCGCTGCAGGCCCCTACATACTTCATCCAAGTCCCATCCAGGTTTGATTCAGCAACTTCCCTGAGTGGTCCAAAGGGTGCAGTTTCTTTAAAATGAGAAAACCTGTTCAAAAGAGAATGTCTTTCTTCTGGGAAATTCCAAACTTTCTTTGTGTTTTGTGCCAGACCTCCCAAAAGGCAGGAGAGAGAAGAAAGTGTGTTCACTAACTGTGCTGAAAGTTTGTCCCCTTGAAGACAGAAGACCCTGCTTGAATGAATAGGTCCACATCCTGGAAGGACTGTGTACAAAAAAAAATCTAGCAAAACTAATATAAATTCTGCAGCGTTTTGATTTAAATGTATTAGAGTTTTATAACAAACGCTATTTTTAATGAAACAGAATGAAAGAAACCTATGACTAAGTAGGTCATCAAAGATCTGGGATATCCATTTGATGTGGCATCTTTGGAAAAGACATATTCTGGGCTACTACTAGTAATATACTTCTCCTGCTACATCCATTTCAGATTACAGCAAGTCCAAATACAACCCTTGAAGGATTAAATGCTATGTTTTTATTTTCATTTCAGGATTGCCGTGGTTAACCTCAGCCCACAATTAAGCACCACACAGCCCAGTGGATAGAGGAGAGAATCAGAAGAGTAAAAGTGAGAAAACTCATGGGTTAGGATGAAGACAGTTTAATAAATAAAGCAAATCCTGCACATGCAAGCAAAGCAAAATAAGGCATTCATTCACTACTTCCCATCAGCAGGCAGGTGTTCAGCCATCTCCAGGAAAGCTGGAGTCCATCACATGTAATGATTACTTGGGAAGATAAACACCGTAATTCCAAACATCCCCCTTTCCTTCTTCTTCTGCCAGCTTTATATGTTGAGCATGACATCATATGGTGTGGAATATCCCTTTGGCCAGCTGGGGACAGCAGTCACAGCTGTGTCCCCTCCCAGCTTCTTGTGCACCCTCAGCCTTCTTGCTAGTGGGATGGTGTGAGCAGTGGAAAAGGTCTTGAGTCTGTGTAAGCACTGCTCAGCAATGACTTAAACATCCCTGTGTTATCAACACTGTTTCCAGCACAATCCAAGACATAGCCCCATACAAGCTACTGTGGGAACATTTTACGGAGAAGAAGGCCTGGATGCTATGGGACTGATTGATACCAAGCAATTCTAACAAGGCCTTGAAACAGAGAACTGAAAGATAAGCAAAGGCCAGCTGAAAGGAATACAAGAGCTAGTTTGGTGGGAACGAGTACCAACTGAAAGGAAAACAATTAAAGAGAACTATCAACATAGTTAATTTTAGTGTAACTTGGTTTTTTAACATGCACGGTAGTTTAGCCAATAATATGTTAGTAATAGCTTTATGGACAGTTACCTTTAGCCAATAATACACTGTAGATACCCTCGTAGGCACCCAGTTATGTAACTAAAAAGGGTTTATAAAGAAACATCTAAGCTCAATAAAATGTATTCGATCCATCAGATTGAAGTCCATGTGATTAATCCCCTCAAGCTACTATGAAGAAAATTAACTCTATCCCAGCCAAAACCAGCACATTCTCTGTCACGGTGGGGCAACCCACGACACATAGAAGTTGTGGGCAAAAGGACATCTTTATTGATTTTACAAGACTTTTTATACCCCTTCTTGAGCTGCGCGTTCATGCATGATTGGTTTAGCTAGAGACCAACAGTTCATAATTGGATGACTCCTTCTCAGTTTTAACTTCATAATTGGGTGATTCCACCTGCGGCCTGGCAGCTTCCTAATCTTGTTCACTTGGCTCTTCTTGGCACCTTCCAGCTTCTCCAAGGATACATGGGCGTCTATTCAAGGCCAATGTTTAAGTTCACACACTCTGACTCCACAAACCAGCCGAGGTTTCTCACAATTCTCCACCTCTTATTCTATACCATTGTCACTGGCTCAGTGGGAGCTCCAACATGTAACTGATAGCAGCACTTGCTCTTAAAGGCACAACTTAAATAAATTCACAGATGCGCCATTCAACTGAAGCAAATCCTCCATCCACCAAATGATGTGACTGTGAAATGATAATTATGGTATCCATGGCCATTGCATTTAAGCAGGTCCACTCAGCTGGCTAGAAGAAGAAAGAATTTTTATCCACAAGCCTGTTCTGGAACTGGATCATTAGGTGTGTACAATGGAAACTCCTTGAAAAGCAAGCCACATTAGACTGCACAAAGAATTGTAGGAATGCATCTGTATCCTTGCAGTAGTCAGGCTGGGTTGTTTCCTCCTGTGTACTGTGCAGAGGTATAAGCTGTGCTGTTAGTGCAGCGTTCTTGGGAATAGAGCCTCTCTCCATCCCCTGTTCTTGACACTAGGCTATTTTTGCAAGACTAGAATAAATATTCATTGACTTATACCTGTTGTAGTCATTAAACTCTAAGGTTATGACTGGGCCTGATCCTTCTTTCATTTGTATAGCTAATCTTTTACATAGTCAATAGAATTGCTCCAAGTTTTGAAACAGTCTAGCCTAAAGAGAATCTGGGTTATGGAAACTAACATATGACAACCTGTAACTCCCCAGATGGCAGGACTCGTCAAGTAAGTAATGTTCACTTTGATAGGTGTGTCCTCTTGTTTAGATATGCGTCTTTATATCTTACAAGTTCAGGAGCTGATGGTTTCAAGCATAGAAAATTGATCATTTAAGTCATTAGAAAGAAAAACACAGACAATGTGAAACCACTCAACTCAACCTATGAAGAGGACCCGATGTCCCCCCTCAATTTCTACTGCTGAAGGTCTTTGTAGCTCTCTGTTGGCACAGGCTGTCAATCAAATGATAACAGAGTATAGCTCCACAGCAGCTTTGGGGATGATTCTGTCACTTGTTTGTCCATGCCAAAGCTTATTATATTTAGCTCTTGTTTACGTTGTCCTGTAGGCCATGGCTTGCCAAAATTAGCCTCTGTTTGCATTATAACCAGCTCTTGGCCAAGGCTGTGACATTCCTACGTCACCAGAAAGCAAGAAGCCCACACTGTTTTCACTAAAAAAACTGAAGGCAATTATTATGGACTGTGTCTCTCAGAGTCCTGAGGACATTAAAAAACCTTAGTTGCCTTGGCCACCCTCACTTGGGGCTTCCACTGACACACCATCCACAGATAGCCTAGAAGCTCCATTCACACTCAGGTCTGCACTATTAGGTCCCTTCAAGGGCTATGGCCTGATAGGCCAAGTATTAATGATGCAGCTGAGCAATATTTCTCAATAGTAACTCAGAAATCAGAAGTTGTCTCTCTTGAACTGACAGAGACAAAAGCCAAGTCATGAAACAGGAGAATACCCTTGTTGCTGCCATCGCTGTCTGGAACCCTGCCAGTCAACCATGTGGCACAGGAGGCTGTGAAGAAGAACTGGGAGCTGAGGAGTAATGTTTTGTACTTGGCCATCTTGTAGTTCTCATGTACAGAGAAACAGAAAGCCTTGAATTCGGCCCCAAGTGACAACTCTGTGGTCACTGCAAGTCCCTCATGCACTGGGGCCTTTCTGTTGCCTGCTTGAGGCATTTGATATTTCAGTATTCTATGGACTGAAATTTGTGCTTAAACTCAGTCAATTAGAGGTTATGGATCTTACGCAGAGTAAGTCCTTATCCAGCACCTTATTTTGGCTACCTTCTCCATGTCCATCCCAAACTCATGTCCTGCCACACAGCATAATGTCTGACAGTCTGTTTCCTGATTGGACAAAGGTGCTGCTAGCTGTTGTCTCCTTCCCTGCAGCATCCCCGTCGAGACTCAGATCTGTCAAGTACTGAAAAAGTTGGAGCCTCATTGCTGTTTTGCCTTCAGCAGATTAGAGCTCCTATGCCAGTATGCTTTGTTTGTGCCAATCCACCTGTGCATCTGGATGGTCACTTGGTGGCATCCCAGAGCTCTGAACAGTTTCAGGGAGCAGCCAGAGCTTTATCTTTCCAAAGTGGCTTTGGGAGCCTGGTTCAGCTCTCCTTCTTGATCTGCATCCCCAGAGATGTGACGCACAGATACAGTGCTTTGCACTGGCATTGCCTTGTTTGCACTGCATCCATTGGTACCATGGGTCTGGTTAAACCATGAGCTGTTTTCCTGGCAAGCGAAGTCTCTGCTCATCCTTGAACCTAAGTCATGGTAGGCAGTCTAAGTGCCTTTGCTGAAGGTGGATTGTGGACTGGGCAGTATACTGTGGCAAAAGAGGTGCAGATGTATATGTTCTCCATCCTGTAGCACAACCTGTCTTTTAAGACAAGCAGTAGCTGTGTTAGCCTTCATATCTGCAATCTGTGTTAACTGTAGCAGTGACAGCTGGCAGGGCTTCCCTCTCAGCATCACGCATGACTTCTGTAAGATAAGACAGGAAAACTGTGACAGGGCACATTGCCAAGACATCGTACCATAATTCCCTGTGCTTCCAACTATCATCTGGGTTACTGGTCTACCGCATAGTGATGACTTCCCATAGCAGCATCCTAATCAGCAGACGTCTAATCCATAGCACGGGGGCAAAGACTATTTTTGGGTAGCTGGAGATGATTTTCAGCCCATGTTCATAGCTGGATCTGGTGAGTGTTTACAGTTGACCCCATTTGGTGTACTCATCTGAGTGAACCAAGACAGCTCAGCTGGATTTTTTGATATAAGGTCTGCCTTTCCACCATCACAGTTCCCTACTACATCTTGATTTCCATCTCATTTGTTTCTCACTTCTGCCATCTGCTGCTCCTGAATACTGCTTAGTCGTGTGCCCACCTTTTAATCTCTCACTTCTCTTAAATCTACTCAGATGCAATGAACACAATGCATAATCATCACTGCAGCACGTGTGGCTCCTCCTTGTTCTGCTGACTGGCCTAAGCAACACAGTTTTAACTTGAGAAAAGGTGGCTGGGACTCACTGCTTCAGCGGCATTCTCTAGAACTCTTCCCTTGAAGGGTTATCTCACAGTTGTACCAGTTGTCCCCTGGACCTGCTCTACATGCCATGGCTCTTCAGGTTCAAAGCTGTCAAGATAGATGGTCCCCTGAATATTGTCCTGTCTCTGCTCTAAGTAATATCATAAAGTATTTACTGCTGCTCAAACACTCAAGTTCCTATCTCACAGTCCCACTCCATGCCAGTGACAAGACAAGGAACATTAACTGTGACAGAGAGACTATTTACATAGTCTGAATGGTAGAGTCTGAATCACAAAGATCCTGGCAGAGCAATCCCATATCTCTGGACTCTTCTGAGGACTTCTGACATGACCTCTTGCAGCTTACCTGTGGATGTGAATTTCTAGCCCACCTTGCTTGAAACATGAGACGGTGAAGTGAGTTAACCCTGGCAGGCAGCTAAGCACCACACAGCTACTTGCTGTCCCTTCTCCCTGCTCCCTGGAGTGGGATAGACAATCAGAAGGGCAAAAGTGAGAAAACTCGTGCATCAAGACAGACAGTTTAGTAAGTGAAGGGGGAAAAAAGAAAAATTACCCCTAATGATGCAGAGGCAATCATTCACCACCAGCAAACTGATGACCAGCCAGTCCCCAAGTAACAGTAACTTCAGAAAATATCCCCCGAAGTTTTATTGTTGAGGATACAGTTAAATGACATGAAAGATCCCTTTGGTCAGTTTGAGTGAGTTGTCACAGTTGCATTCCCTACTTGCCCACCTCCAGCCACCTGGGGGCAAAACTTGGATCAGAGAAGGCCTTGACACTGTGCAAGCACTGTTCAGCAGTACCTAAAATGTTGCTGTGCTATCAACACTGCTCTGGTCACTAGACTAAACCATAGCATTTTGTGGGCTGCTATGAAGAAAATCAGCTCCATCCCTGATGGTGCCTAATGTTTGTAATGCTGGACATTTCTGCTTCCAATGGAAGTTTTACCTGTCATGGTATAGAGACCTTCTTAGTCAAGAATGCCTTGGAAGGAGTAAATTATGAAAACCTCCTCCACCCATAAGTTGCAGGCAAGTGGAAGGATTGAGCAAGTCTGTGGTTTATTGCTGCAAGAGAAGGGTTGCACAAGAAGCACTCGCCTGGCAAAAGAAGGCTTTCCCAGGATGTACTATTTTGTGATAGATATAATATGTGCTCTTGCTTGACAAAATAATAATAGCTCAAACTTATGTAATTATTAACCAACCAGAAATAAGAAAGAATGTTGCGTTATCGGTTACTAACACTCAACTGGAGATTCTTGTGCTGTTTATAATTAACCAATCAGAGTATGTATTCTAGAGTGTGGACAGCTTGTGCAAGAAGGTGTAAACCAATCATATAATGCTTTGTGTCTCATGCTCTATTCAGAATGGTATATAAGGAAAACACAAATCAATAAAGGGGGCTTTGATCATATTGATGCGAGACTCTGTCCTGCTCTTTGCAGCCGGCACCATGGGACCTACAGCTTACAGGTGAATTTTGGGGAGAATTTAACCATATGGTCACCATTGAGCAATCCCTGAGTGCCTGGAAAGGGAAACCTCAGTGCTGAAAGTCCCTAGACCTGCTTTGAACACTATCTGATGTGACTGGTAGGAAAGGAACAGATAAATCATTGCTTTCTCTCAAGTGAAGTCCACCTGGTTTTGGAGTCTCCATTGCTATTTAAAACCCTGCTGGTTGTGTGATGACTGTATGTCAGGCAGCCTCTCAAAACAATAATGAACACTGATGTCCAATGGGTCTAAGGTACTTATGTGCTCCCAAGTGCTTTGACATACCATGTGCACTGAAACAAAGAGGCAGAAACCAGGCAAAATCAGAAAGATAAGTACATAGAACTTCCGTGATGCAAAGTAGTGTGAGATGACTGTAGAAACACTGCTTAGTTGAAAATTGTAGTCCAAAATACAGGTAT
This sequence comes from Phaenicophaeus curvirostris, assembly GCF_032191515.1. Taxonomy (NCBI): domain Eukaryota; kingdom Metazoa; phylum Chordata; class Aves; order Cuculiformes; family Cuculidae; genus Phaenicophaeus; species Phaenicophaeus curvirostris. Next base: position 76,085,116 of record NC_091392.1, read on the forward strand.
GTTCACTTGCAACTTTTCTTTTTTTCACACTGACTCATCATGAAATATGTTCAATCCAGATCTCTGATTTCTATAGCCCCAGAAGTTAATATGAAAGAGTTATTTTACAAACATATCAGGATAGTTTGTTTAGCTAAGAAAAATAATTACTGAAATAAGCACAAAGGTAAGTCCTTCCCACTAACCACTTCCTCTTATATAGAATCATAGAATAGTTAGGGGTGGAAAGGACCTTTAAGATCATCTACTTCCAACCCCTGCCATGGGCAGGGACATCCCACTAGATCAGGCTGCCCAAGACACCATCCAATCTGGCCTTGAACACCTCCAGGGGTGGGGCAGCCACAACTTCCCTTGGCAACGTGTTCCAGTGTCTCACCACTCTCATAGTGAAGAAATTCTTCCTAATGTCTAGTTTAAATCTACCCTTCTCCAATTTATACCCGTTCTCCCTTGTCCTATCCCCACAAGCCTTTCTGAATAGTCCCTCTTCAGCTTTCTCATAGGCCCGTTTCAGGTACTGGCAGGTTGCTATAAGATCTCCTTGGAGCCTTCTCTTCTTCAGGCTGAACAAGCCCAACTCTCTCAGCCTGTCCTTGTATGGGAGGTGCTCCAGCCCTCTGATCATCTTTGTCGCCCTTCTCTGGACCCGTTCCAACAGTTCATATCCTTCTTATGTTGAGGATTCCAGAACTGGACACAATACTCCAGATGAGGTCTCACAGGAGAGGAAGAGGGGCAGAATCACCTGCTTCGAAGGTTGTGTACTTGTGTACCTACAAGCTTGGTTTTACATCCATTATTACATTACTACATTACTCTCCATTATTACATTACTATGCCTGCATATATATATATGGAAATATCTGTGTGAATATGTACTCGTACACAAACATCCACACTCACACTAAAACATGTTTTAGCCCTTTTTAAATTTGAAGTGCATTGAGTAAGTCTTAGAAGGCTCTGTGTGTTTTTTCTTTCCATAAAAATGTAAATATTTACTGAGAAAACTCTTCAATCAAAACAAACATACAGCCAATTTTCTTTTTACTGTCAGATGTGCCAGAAGCAGAACACTTGAACTAACACAAAATTTACCATCATAAATTAAGTCCAGGAGGAAGCTTGTGAGTGGAAATTGAGGCCTAAGCCTCTGCAGCATGAGCCCCAAGCATTTAGTCACATCTAAGTTTAGATGTGACTAAACAAGTTGCCTTGTTTCCATACTTCTCACCTCTTTCCAATAGATCATTCAGTCAGAGAACAGAAAGCCCAGTACCTCTAAAATCCTCAGGAATTTACAAACTAGGATCTTGGCTGATTCAAACCTTGTCCCTTTTTGTTCTTTGTGATGTCAGATCTAACTTTCCTTCTTCTGTGCTCCTCTTTCTTCTCTCTGACCTGCATGTCTTTCCTCATTTCTTTCGCATTTCCATTTCTGTGACTTCTACCTCAATCCAAATTTGTGCTGGATAAAATTGTTCAGTGAAACACTGGAGTTGGTGTTACCAGATGCACATCTTGGTTTTCAAGTGTCAGATAAATCAAAACATTTGAGAAAAATTGCAGACTATGTGCCTGAGACACAGATGGCTCAGTGAGATAAATTAGGGAAGTGGTACATCTAGTAGACACCACTACTGTAATACCATTATGCTCCATATCCTGGAGTCCCTCTGCAAAGTGTTCTGAAGAAACTGTAATGTTTCTAGATGATTACACCTGGTGAATCTGGTCATATATATACAACGTGGCTCTACTACCAACAAACGGAGAATTATCATGGACTAAGGAACCTGGGGGCTAAAGAAGTCATGAATGACTGTATGTCCATCATTCTGTGTGCTCTGTGGTGTGTATGTTCCTTCCCAAATGTACTGATATTCAGAAGGTGTGCATATGAGGATAGCAGTTATTTTTTTAAATAATCCATTTGATAGAGTGGCTGAGATACATTCTTGTGTTATCAATAGCACTACAAACCACCAGTAGCATTACAAACCACCTTCACATTTGTCTTTTACATTGTCTTAAACAATTTTTGTAAGGGGAGCTAACTTACAGTGTAAGAAATAGAAAAAACGTATTTTAGTCGTAGTTAACGTGAGGCCCCACTCATATATATGACCCTTCTAACAGACACATAGCAGCTTAAAAGCATACTAGATTACTACTATTTGCTCATAAAGGCCAAGAAAGGGTTTTCCCACCCATACATATGAACATTCTCTGAGTGTCTGAGTTGATCCCATTCACTCTTCATAAGGTGTGAACTAATGCAACCACTAGGCCACTCATGCCCTCGAACCTGGTTCCTCATGTAAGCAAAGAAGACCTTCAGTGTATGTGAGGACACATCTATAGCTGTTGTCAGTGACTGGGGTGACACTCTCACTTCTGTTTGTTCTGCCCTTGCAGGAATCGGAATGTTTTTTAGCAACATAACACTGAGAGCTGGGCTTGGAGAATGCAGATAAACTACTCCCCTAGCTATGCAATCCCAAGTCAAACTTGGCATTAGGAAGGCAATGGCTTTGTCCTCAGGGAATGGACATTACTGGATGATGGCTCACCAGGGATCTATTTTTGCAGCTTACATCAGGCCACAAAATAATCGTGTCACAAAACCAGAGAAAGCTGTAAGTGACAGAGACTGACTTAACACAGTCATCTTGAGCTAAGCCATACAAAAGATCCTTTGTAAGCCCTTTCCTCTGCAAGCCAGTTTTGGATGCATTAGTCAGAGGAAATCTTCTCACTAGAAACTAGCATGGGTTCACTCATTTTCCAGATTAAATGGGAAATATTTTTTGCTGCATCTTGGGTGAGTTACAGAACAGATTGCAGGAAGGTGATGCTCAGTTCATGATACCAAGCAGATTTCTCAAGGTAATGGAAAAAGCCTGTTCTTCTTACATCAGGGAGCTTATCTGTCTTGACTAACAGCTTCTGCAGATACTCACCATCTGGCTCAGGTCTTGTTCTCAGGGTTCCCATGTGAGTACACGTGGGTAACTCTTTCTAGTTGTGAAGTTTCATAAATATCTAGGTGTTTCTCCACAATAAGCTGACCACTGCTGTAGCTCTCCTGGACGCTAGGCAGCTTGCTTAGAGTTAGCTTGAGAGTGTCACCCCAGTCACTGACAACAGCTATAGATGTGTCCTCACATACACTGAAGGTCTTCCTTGCTTACATGAGGAACCAGGTTCGAGGGCATGAGTGGCCCTTGGAACTCCACAGAATGGTCCCATGTAGGGAAATAGCAGTAACCATCACTGCCTGCTGGAGATCCATAAAATCAGAAGTTATTGCAGATGATGTCTTCTGTTTCCCTCTCTCCACCAGGTTCTGTTCAACTTTCTGATGATATCTGTGTGCCAGAAAAGTTATCTGCCATGGCAGAGCTACGTGACTTGATGCCATTTGTACAGATACTCTTTCTCTCTTGGTGCTTTGGGTTGATTAGAGAAGAGTTGCTTTTCTATTTTGGAGCTAGTGGTAAAAAAGAGATATAATTTCTGTTCTTCACTGAAAAAAAGATGGCTCATTTGTTAATTCCGGCTTCTGGCAGGCAAGCTTGTCTCCGTCCCTAGGTCCACTTCTGAACAGGACTTATCTTCTTTTGAGGTCTTTTGCTGCCAGGAAATTGCTTTCAGTTTCACCCACTTGGGGTGGTTTCTCCACGTAAGAGCAAATTACAATGAGGAAGTACTCAGCTGAGTAACATTACTAATGTCCAAATCTCAGTCTTCGGGAATAGAAACTGAAGTAAACGTAAGGCAAATAAAGGGACATCGGTTACCCAAAAGGCTGCCGTCGCTGATAGAGGTAAGTACATGTATATGAAAAGCAGGTCTATTTTTCTGTACTTAGTGTAGATATTTACTGTAGTTGCATCTAAGAAACTGGTGAGTACAGACAAATGTTTGTGTTGACACTTGTGGATTTGTGTGTGTTATCTCTTTGAATGCTTTACCATATCCTCAGTCTTTCTTAGTTCCAGTTTCAAAACATTGGTATAATTTTGTAAACTCTGATGTGGTATTAGTCAGGAAGGATTCAGATTCCAAAAGACCTCTTAATATGGAAGGAGATCTCAAAGACAATTAAGAATGCAAATTAATTGGCTTTTCCTATCACCTATTTTGTTTTCAATGCAATAAACAACTAGGAAACGCTACTTAAAGAATCACTGCAAGGAGCTGATCAGATATCTGTTAGTGTGGAAGGCTATTTTATTCACTGTGTGTATTTTATTTCACTGTGTATATTTCATAATTCCTCATCTTAAAGAGTTAATAGCTATGGAAAATGCATTTAGTATTTTAATTCTAAGTAAATTAATGCTTTTCTTCAATAAAATCAGGGTTCTTAAATCCCTAAGTTTGCAAATGGACTTTTACAGAAGAAATAACTACTCTTGATTATCTGCAATCATTTTCATCTATACCCTCAGCTGAGAAGGGATGAATAACTCATAGGGTCAAATTTCTTTGCCACTATGAGAGAAAAAAAATGTATATAATCGTGCAGGTCTGTTGCACCACCCCACAGGTATTTATTAGTCAGAAATCACTGTCCTTTATGCAGTGATATTTTTAACTTGACACTGATATTTTTTCAGCTTTTGAAAGTTTCATACTAAGAAAAGAAAGAACCATTGGTTGTGAAAATATTTTTGTCTAGATTGACATTATGAGTAACAAGAGGAAAACGGCTTGAGTTTTGCCGTGTAGAAGTGATTTGAAAGATACAAAGCAAGAAGAGATTTGATCTTGCTCTTGATTAGTCAGCTAAAAGTAGATGCAGTACTACTGAAATCAGTGAAGTTAAACTTGGGTGAGATCACAGCCACCCTAATGTGTTAAAGTGAGGAAGGATTTGTGTCTATCGTAATTTAAACAACCATCAAGTTTAGCTCTCACATAGAAAACCACCATTCCTTTACCCCAGAGAGTCTGCCCTGCTCTGCAGGGATTACCTGTTAAGCCCCTTTAGATAAAAGAGATTTGGTAGGGAATGTACAGACTGAAAGGGTCCAGGACAGGAGATGTAGAGGAAATTCTGTTTTCTGATCTCCTGTCCCCAGTGACTCACAAATCTTTTCTACAGATAGGACCTGCACCCAGAGCAAACAACAAAGGATAAGGGATATCGATCTATCACTGTGTACTCCCTGGGTCCGATGTCAATTTCCAGAGACAGGTAAAACTAAGAAGCATTGTGACTTGTTTTCATCTTACCATCCCTTTCCCTAGTCTTCCTTTCCACATGTCTCACTATTGCTGTCCTCTGAGTGGTGATGGGGTTGATTACCCTCCCAATACTTCTCAAGGAGGTGCTGTGGGTATTTCACCAGGGCTTCTCTAGAGTAATCATTCTGGAGCCTTGATCAAATTCCAGATTTAGATAATTAGATTGCAACATTCTTCAGGCTGCTGATTTGTGACAGGAAAGGCTGAGAGTAGGAGGCTTGGCTGATGTTGGGAACAGGCAATGCACCAGTGGGACCAAATATCATTGAAGTGTTTGGATCATAGTACTTCTGGTACTTTTGTGGCAGGTGGAAGATACAGCCAGAGGACTTCAAAAGAAATTATTTGCCTGGCCAAAAACCACAGGTGGTGTACCTGCTGTATGAAATCAAGTGGAGAAATGGTAACATCTGGAGGAACTGGTGCTCAAACAATTCTACCCAACATGCTGAAGTCAACTTCTTGGAAAATTGTTTCAAGGCCATGCCATCAGCTTCTTGCTCTATCACCTGGTTCCTATCTACCACCCCCTGTGGGAAATGCTCCAGAAGAATTCTGGAGTTCCTGAGGGTACATTCCAATGTGACCCTAGAAATATATGCAGCTAAGCTGTTCAAGCACCTGGATATCCGGAATCGGCAAGGTCTCAGGAACCTGGCAGTGGAAGGAGTCATTATACGTATCATGAATCTTACAGGTAACCCAACTACTTTTGGCTTTGTCCTGGTGTGGACTGAAAGTTCTGGGATTAATGCACACTCTCAGCAGTTTTGCTTTGTGATAGCGATGATGACCAGCACTGAGGAGGACTAGTGAATGCAAAAATGCCACTCTCTTCTGCTTTATTTTTTCCCTGATGCCATACAGCAGCATGAATGGCATGGTTGTTTCCTCTTGCCAAATCTGAATAAAGAGAGTTATGTCTTTCCCTAGACATCGATGCCATCGATGCCCATCAATAGAATGAAAAAACCTGCGTGTAAGATCGAACCTGTCCCTCTTAGCAACAAGGCCCAACACATAAACATCAGAACTAGCCCTGTGTTTTGGGAAGTAGGAGTGGGAGGAAAGATACAAAGCAGTTTTATAGAACATGTTCTAACTTGTCACAGTGAGACAAGTTTCAACTCAATCGCTTCACTTAATATGAGTGGATGTGTGTTCAAACACAGATGTTTTCTTACCCTTGGTTCAAAAACGTTGGTGTGCAACAGTGAACAGGGAGTTAACATCAAGACAATGTGGCAGCCCACAACACTTTGTCTGTGAAGCAGTTTTTAGCTATTAAGTACCTCTTTCCAAAGATCAAACCGGTGCTCAAAGGAATTAATTTTTTATTGGTAGGAGATGTGGAAACAAAACTTAATGAAAAAATACCTGGGCATGCCTTTCATCAAGAGTAATCGGATGTCTCTTTTCTCAGATTACAGTTACTGTCAGAAAAGATTTGTTGCATATCAAGTTGGAGAAGATTACTATTGGCCATTGAACTTTGCTGAATACATCTTTCTGAATCGGACAGAGCTCAGTCATATCCTTTTGGTTAGTAGACACTTCAAAAAAACATTGAGAGTGAAAAATAATGCAAAATCCTAGGAAAATGAGGCTTGGAGGATCCTGGTAACCGTGTTAGCAGAAGTGATATTAGGGGAAATAAGCATGGGCTTGATGCTGGATGAACAGAGGTCAAGGTGAGCGAGAGATTGCCAAGGAGTATGTTACTACATTGTGCCTTTGCAGCCAGGGGTAGAGAGGAGATTTAGCAATACTCTTGGGTTGTTTTTTTTTTCACTAAGGAAGGGAGAATTTCTTTCAACCCTTTACACTGATCAGCTACAAGCTCATTAGCTTGCAGCTCACCGGAGCTATGTGACCCCGAAAGCTCATTCACCTGTGTGAAAATTATTCATAGAATCATAGAATCATAGAATCACTAGGTTGGAAAAGACCCATCAGATCATCGAGTCCAACCATTCCTATTAAACCCTAAACCATGCCCCTCAGCACCTTGTCCACCCGTCCCTTAAACACCTCCAGGGAAGGTGAATCAACCACCTCCCTGGGTAGCCTGTTCCAGTGCCCAATGACACTTTCTGTGAAAATTTTTTTCGTAACGTCCAGCCTGAACCTCCCCTGGCTTAGTTGGAGGCCATTCCCTCTCGTTCTATCCCCTGTCACTTGGGAGAAGAGGCCAGCACCCTCCTCTCCACAACTTCCTTTTAAGTAGTTGTAGAGAGCAATGAGGTCTCCCTTCAGCCTCCTCTTCTCCAGGCTAAACAACCCCAGCTCTCTCAGCGGCTCCTCATAAGGCTTGTTCTTGTGGTGAGGGGCCCAGAACTGAACACAGTATTCAAGGAGTGGTCTCACCAGTGCAGAGTACAGAGGGAGAATAACCTCCATGGACCTGTCACATTGTTTCTGATACAAGCCAAGATGCCATTGGCCTTCTTGGCCACCTGGGCACACTGCTGGCTCATGTTCACTCAGCTGTCAACCAACACCCCCAGGTCATTCTCCTCCAGGCAGCTTTCCAGACAGACTCCTCCCAGTCTGTAGCACTGCATAGAGTTGTTGTGCCCAAGTGCAGGGCTTGGCATTTGGCCTTGTTAAACCTCATGCCATTTGACTCTGCCTAGCAGTCCAGCCTGTTCAGATGCCTTTGCAGAGCCTCCCTACCCTCCAGCAGATCGACACTTCCACCCAGCTTAGTGTCGTCTGCAAACTTGCTAAGGGTGCATTCAATGCCTTCATCCACGTCATTAATAAAGACGTTGAACAGGGCTGGACCCAGCACTGAGCCCTGGGTACCCCACTTGTCACTGGCCTCCAACTGGATTTCACACCATTTACCACCACTCTCTGGGCCCGGCCAGCCAACCAGTTTTCCACCCAGGAGAGTGTGCGCCTGTCCAGGCCAGAGGCTGACAGTTTCTCAAGCAGAATGCTGTGAGAAACTCTGTCAAAGGCTTTACTGAAGTCCAGGAAGACCACATCCACAGCCTTTCCCTCATCCAGTAGTCGAGTCACTTTATCATAGAAGGCGATCAGGTTTGTTTGGCAAGACCTGCCTTTTGTGAACCCATGTTGACTGGGCCTGATCACCCAGTTCTCTTGCATGTGCTTCATGATGGCACTCAAGATCACCTTTTCCATGACTTTCCCTGGCACTGAGGTCAGACTGACAGGCCTGTGGTTCCCTGTAGCCAGCCTCCAGTCCAGTGGGACTTCCCCAGTCTTCCAGGACTGTTGGAAGATGATGGAAAGGGGTTTGGCCAGCACGTCCGCCAGCTCCTTTAATACCCTTGGGTGGATCCCATCTGGCCCCATAGACTTGTGGGTGTCTAGCTGGGCAAGCAAGTCTCTAACCTCCTCCTATTGGATCATGGGAGCCTCATTCTGCTCCTCTAACTTTGTACACAGAGGGAACAACTTTCTTTACAATTAAAGACTGAGGCAAAGAAGGCATTAAGTACCTCAGCCTTTTCCTCATCCCCTGTCACTGTTGTTCCTTCTGCATCCAGTAGGGACTGTATATTCTTCCTAGTCCTCCTTTTATTGTTAATGTATTTATATAAAGATATTTTATTATCTTTCACAGACTTAGCCAATCTAATTTCTAATTGGGCCTTAGCCCTCCTGATTTTTTCCCTGCACGATCTCACTTCCCTCCTGTAGTCCACCCAAGATGCCTGCCCCTTCTTCCAAAGCTCATAAACATTTCTCTTCTTTTTGATATCTCTCAAGATCTCCCTGCTCAATCAAGCTGTTTTTTTCCCCCACTGGCTCTTTTTCTGGAACATGGGGATGGCTTTCTCCTGAGCTGATAGGATTTCCTTTTTGAAGAGCTCCCAGCCCTCGTGGGCTCCCTTGCCCTTGAGGACTGCCTCCCATGGGACTTTGCCAACCAGGCTTCTGAACTGTCCGAAGTCTGCTCTCTGGAAGTTTAATGCGACTGTCCTGCTAACCACTCTCTTCACCTGACCTAGAACTGAAAACCCTATCATCTCATGATTGCTTTGTCCCAGGTGTCCTCCTACCACCACATCCCCCACAAGGCCTCCTCTGTTCACAAACAGTAGGTGCAGGAGGGCACCTTCCCTTGTTGGTTCGCACACCAGTTGTGTGAGGAAGTTGTCTTCCACGCACACCAGGAACTTCCTGGTCTGCTTTCTTTCTGCTATATTGTACTTCCAGCAGATATCTGGAAGACTGAAGTCTCCCACGAGAACAAGAGGCATCGATCTAGAGACTATCCCCAGCTGTTTATAGAAGAGCTCATCAGCTGCTTCTTCTTGGCTGGGTGGTCTGTAACAGACTCCCATCACAAAATCTGCCTTCTTTTGGGCTCCTCTGATTTTTAGCCACAGGCACTCAATCTCCTCATCACCATAATCAAGCTCAACAGTATCCAAGTCCTCTCTTACATAGAGGGCTACCCCGCCTCCTCTTCTGCCCTTCCTGTCCCACCTGAAGAGTTTGTACCCCACCATGGCTGCACTCCAGTTATATGAGTCATCCCACCACATTTCAGTGATGGCAACGACATCATTGCCTCCTTGGCTGTGGAAGGAAGGTATGATATGTGTCGAGGGGCATATGTGCTAAATACCTGGAAGATGTCAGGAACACTAGAAGTAGCTCCAAATGAGATTATTTATACTGTAATATATTCTAACTGTCTAACTGCCTAACTGTCTAACTGTCTAACTGTCTAACTGTCTAACAGTCAATGGCACTGTCTAGTCAGTCAGCTCATCTACAAAGTAGTTTATGCAATGTAACTGCTTAGGAGCTATTTTTCCCTTGGCTTTCTGCCTTCCTGAATATCCTGATGTCTGAGACGACTGAATAACTCAGCAGCTTATGCACAATAAATGCATAGTGTGATGCTTACCAGGGAGTTGACCAGAGCTGTCTGCTAAATGCTTGTGAGTACTCACAGACTACAACTAACTCAGCCTGGTTCCCTGGGCAGCAATACAAGGTGAATATACCCCTTAGGTCTTGCTTTTAAAGATATAGCTAACAAATGACCTGTCCCTCCCTGAGCCCCAGGCAACCTTGTAGATTACTGCAGAGTCCTGGTGGCTAAGAAGTTTGTATTGGGATAATTGTGCTGAAAGTCAGGCACTCGCTCAACTGCTTTGCTCAGCCAGACTCAAGCCACCCCTAAAATGGAGGTGAACAGGGCGCATTATCAGTAGTTCTGGCTAACCACCAACACTCCACAGAAGGAACAGGAAAGTCTATGTGTTCAGCCCTTGTGAAGACACAGCCCCATTGTACTAATTACACAGAGGCGTAATGAGGAGAGTGAGCTGCAGGCACATGCTCTGGAGAAATACAAGCTGTTGGGTCAAGCCCTGGCTTTCCTGGCGTAAGAAAGACTCTAAGGAACTGGAAAGGATGTGGTGGAGTACCGCTGCAGTGGTCAGGAGCCTGAAGCACTTGGAACATGGACCATGGGACATGCTTTGAGAAACCTGTTCTAATGTGGGCTGATAGGGTCCATCTGACAGAGGATGGAAAGAAGCTTAGTCATAGGTCAACCTGATGAAAAGGGCTTTAAAATAAAGTTGCTGAGGGTGGTGATCTCCAGCCAGTAAGACAGCTTCACTGGAGGCCCAACTTAAATATGTCTATACAAACGCACGTTGTATGGGGAATAAAAAAGAGGAATAAGAGACATGAGCACACCTGCAGGGCTATGAGCTAATTAGCACCACGGAGACATGGTGGGATGGATCCTATGTTTGGAGTGTTGGATGAAGGGTTACAGGCTGTCAGACCTCTATCCTCAGAGACAGTGAGAACTTTCCTCTGAGTTGCTAGATCTAGCTTTGGAGTAAGACATGCTGCAAACACGTTGGACTAGAGACCTCTAGAGTACCCAAAATTCTGCTTTTCCACTTCCTTTGGCTTCAACTGTGCAATCTGCCGCTTTTTAAGTGCTTCTGTTTCTAACTGATTTGTCTTTCTAGGAGGTTCTACACAGCACAGTAAATTCCAAGGTGCTGCCCTGTTGCCTGGAAAGCTGTGTCCTCTGAGACATTATGTAATCAGGGTGAACTCTTGTCCCAGATGCAGTTATTTTTAAACTCCGGATCATGTTGAAGAGACAATTTAAGCTTTTGACATCTAATTTTTAATGTTCATGTTTCTTTCTTCCTGCTAGGGGCTTCCTCCATTGCTGTCAAACTGAATACCAACAAGCATCAGCAAAATGCATTCAAGTTACCTTTGTCCATCATAACATTTTTTACAAGAACAGGAAAGCCAGTCCCAGGAAGTCTTTTCTGTTGCCATCCTGAACTATGAGCTTCATATTGTCTCCAGAGGATGCTCTTGTCACTGGCTGGGCATTCCTAAGTATTGGACACAGCAGAAGGAACATGTTAAAAACAGTCAGGAAGTTTGGATGATGCAGCCAGGACACAGTGCTCCGAGTCTTTACAAGTCCTCCTGAGAGTCCAGTGGACATGGAGACCATGGCCCAGGATCAGGCCTTTCAGATGTGCTGATTCTGCAGTCAGATTCTGTGACTACCCTCTTGGGAGGCCAGCAAGTAACATGTTTCATGCTCTGATCTGTTCCAAAGGATTAGCTAGAAGAATGCATTCTGGTTTTGAGAGTTCCTTATGAAGATCACTTTTATGGCTATGTGTGTATGTTTCAGAAAATATTTTATGTTATTACACTATATGTTATTATTCTATTCCTGTTTTTATTACAATTTATTGCAATTATATTGCGAAAGATTATATTGATTTTTTTCTTAAGGTGTTATTCCTCCTACTTTTATGAAAACAGAATAAAAGCAGAAACAACAGAATAAAAGGGAAACTGTCAACTCTGTGGAAACTTTTCTTTTCTTGTTCGGTTCCTGGGCATAATTTCTTCCCCTGTAATTTCACACTCTGGAGTCTTAGCTGTTCATTGCAAATTGGGGGAACACAGTAAAAAGTACCTGCTTTTCCATCTGGAAACACTGAGCAGAATGGTAAGGCGGGAAATATTGAAAACTTTGAGCTATATCTACAGGCAGAAAGCAAAAAGAAGAGACAAGTGTGTTGGACCTTGCAGCAGTTCTCAGTTTGCACTGCAAATATAGCAAAACATCTGAATAAGTCATGTTGGGAGTTTCATGTTTCATGATTCCCAACCCCTCCAAGCATTGTGTGATCCTGCTGGCAAAAGTGCTGCTGCTGGCAGATGTGCTGGCTAAACCCCTTTCCATCATCTTCCAACAGTCCTGGAAGACTGGGGAAGTTCCACTGGACTGGAGGCTGGCTGATGTTGTGCCCATCTACAAGAAGTGTTGCAGGGAGGACCCAGGAAACTACAGGCCTGTCAGTCTGACCTCAGTGCCAGGGAAAGTCATCGAACAGGTGATCTTGAGTGCCATCATGAAGCACATGCAAGAGAACTGGGTGATCAGGCCCAGTCAACATGGGTTCACAAAAGGCAGGTCTTGCCAAACAAACCTGATCGCCTTCTATGATAAAGTGACTCGACTACTGGATGAGGGAAAGGCTGTGGATGTGGTCTTCCTGGACTTCAGTAAAGCCTTTGACAGTTTCTCACAGCATTCTGCTTGAGAAACTGTCAGCCTCTGGCCTGGACAGGCACACACTCTCCTGGGTGGAAAACTGGTTGGCTGGCCGGGCCCAGAGAGTGGTGGTAAATGGTGTGAAATCCAGTTGGAGGCCAGTGACAAATGGGGTTCCCCAGGGCTCAGTGCTGGGTCCAGCCCTGTTCAATGTCTTTGATCAATGACGTGGATGAAGGCGTTGAGTGCACCCTTAGCAAGTTTGCAGACGACACTAAGCTGGGTGGAAGTGTTGATCTGCTGGAGGGTAGGGAGGCTCTGCAAAGGCATCTGAACAGGCTGGACCACTGGGCTGAGACCAATGGCATGAGGTTTAACAAGGCCAAGTGCCGGGTCCTGCACTTGGGGCACAACAACCCTATGCAGTGCTACAGACTAGGAGAAGTCTGTCTGGAAAGCTGCCTGGAGGAGAGGGACCTGGGGGTGTTGGTTGACAGCTGAGTGAACATGAGCCAGCAGTGTGCCCAGGTGGCCAAGAAGGCCAATGGCATCAGAAACTGACGGAAGAAAATACGGGACGACACACACCGATCAATGTGATCCAAGTGAAGCCGTTCTATTTCGGGTTCGTTCTGCTTTTATAAAACTGTTTAACTTTAGCCCGCCTTCAACAGTTACCTTCCTAATTTGCATAACACAACAGAGTCGTTGTAACCTTTTATAACCTTGAGGACCCTGGCTATGGCTTCCCAGCTCCTCCCAGCCACAGTGCTTGGGCTGCTCATTATATGTTGCTACCCAACAAGAAACGGTGTGACCAGCAGGTCCAGGGAGGTTCTTCTCCCTCTGTACTCGGCACTGGTGAGACCGCTCCTTGAATACTGTGTTCACTTCTGGGCCCTTCACCACAAGAAGGATGTTGAGGCTCTGGAGCGAGTCCAGAGAAGAGCAACGAAGCTGGTGAAGGGGCTGGAGAACAGGCCTTATGAGGAGCAGCTGGCAGAGCTGGGGTTGTTTAGCCTGGAGAAGAGGAGGCTGAGGGGAGACCTCATTGCTCTCTGTAACTACCTGAAAGGAGGTTGTAGAGAGGAGGGTGCTGGCCTCTTCTGCCAAGTGACAGGGGACAGGACAAGAGGGAACGGCCTCCAGCTGAGCCAGGGGAGATTTAGGCTGGACATTAGGAAAAAATTTTTCACAGAAAGGGTCATTGGGCACTGGAACAGGCTACCCAGGGAGGTGGTTGAGTCACCTTCCCTGGAGGTGTTTAAGGGATGGGTGGACGAGGTGCTAAGGGGCATGGTTTAGTGTTTGATAGGAATGGTTGGACTTGATGATCCTGTGGGTCTCTTCCAACCTGGTTATTCTATGATTCTATGATTCTATAAATAAAGCAGGGACTGGTGGGAACCATGCTTATCTTTTCTGGAAGAGTAATGCTTATGGTGTCCTTTGGGCACACCAAAGTCTCCAGATGTTTAGCAGACAATCAAGACAGCCAGAAAACTTGCAGGCTAAGAAAGCAGCTCCAGGCCCTGCTGTCTGAGAGAGTAACTTGAGCAAAGCTGGCTGTGGAGTGTCTTGCTGGGAAGCATCTCGGACATTAACCAAATAAAATTTCTCCAAGTGACAGAAGTTTTCTTCCCCCTGCCTTGGACCTCAAGCTGGATGTCACATGCCTTCTTTATGGGCATTCTAGTGTTAACTTTTTGTTTCCTGAGGGAGAAATCAGATCACTTGATCAACCTATAGTTAAGTACAGCAGGGTCCATAACCATTCAGCAACATAACTTGTAAGTTATGGGTCTGCTGTGGAATATGGCAACTCAACTTGAGCCTAACCAACATACATGTCTTCAAACATCTTCATTTATGGCTTGCTTTGAAACTTCATTATGCTACAGAATTTAGCTCTGTTCTGAGACTCTGTTCTGACTCAGTTCTGAGAACCCAAAATGTACAACATCACAAAGATATGCAACAATGTGTAGTGTCCATGGCCAGAACAAAACGGAGTCTCTAAGTTTTACAAAAACCTGCAAGACATTAAGACCCATCCCTGTCCCTTGCCAGAAACACCCAAGCATCATAGAATCTTGCTCACAGTTTATCATAGCATATAGAGAAGCCTTTACCCACAGAAATGTGGAAATTACTGACACATTGCAAGTTCACATGAAATAATCTAAAAATGCTGGTAGGTGTCACTATGTTTCTGTCTAAATATGTAGCCTTGGAAAGATCAGAGCTCAGTGTACCTAAAATTCCAACTCTCTGGAGGAAGACAAGTTGGATGGCCCAGGTCTTTGGAGCAGGATGATGACATTGCCTGGAGATTAAATGAGACTTGGATTTGAATTAGAAGGGGAAAGTGGGTTGATGGGAGAGAATTCATTTGAGAAGACCCAAGAAAGAAAACAGGAGCCTTCTGTAAGTAGCACTAGGAGAAGGGCATTGGATGATCCAGAAGCTAGGGCTGTGCCAACTAGATTGGTCTGCATGAGAAAAGACCATTAGTCCAGTAAGGAATATACTAGCCCAAAGCTGATCTTAATCCTATAACTACAATATGGTGGCCTGCTGCCGATTAATTACTTGTTCCTGCAGTATCATCTGAGGGTGAGTATAGATGCTGTATCCTCCAACTTTGTCCCTGGAAGTCCGAGGCCCATCTCAGTGAACTAATTCATTACCATAAAACAGTTTTCCTGCAGGCAAGGCAGAGGACAGTGCCTTTACTGTAGGACAGAGGGGCTATTCCTGGCACATGAAGAGGCACCTTATTGTTGCTTTGGGCTTCAGCTAATACTCATCTGTTTAGCCCCGAGGCCAGAAAGCCTTTGATGAGTGTGGAGTGTGGCCAAAGGAGGAAAGCAAGGGAGAAGTCAGGACATACAACAGAACAACAGAGGACAAAATGATCTCTGAAGGAGAAAATGAGATCCCACCAGGCTCCTCAGTTTCATTTGACATTCATCTCTGCAACATAATCCAGTGCAGCTTCTCTCAAACAAGTGGTATAGTAGATGTGATTCTCGTCAGGTTGTGAGGAATGCCTTGGGGATTAATAACAGTAAGTCAGTGGCAGCAAGAATATGAGGTGAGTAGGCAAATATGGGTATGCAGCTAGATGAGTTTTGGACACGCATTGTAGGAGCTGTTGGGCTTACTCTGGTTCCACTATCCTGTATCAAAGTAATGTTTACAAGTGTCCACCGGCTGCTGAAGGAACAAGTAACAGAAGACTGGATTTTGTGACTAAGAAGACCCTTTCTGTGCTGGTTTCCAAGTATCAGCATGCAGGAGAGGGAGAAAGAGCAAGCAAGGGGACAGACATGCTTTGAAAATTCTCCCTTGTATTTGCAAGGGCCTGGTGTGTATCTTTGCATTGTTTAATGGTAATGTCTTTCTTATTATTGCAATGTGATGCCCAAGAATGCTGTGCACAGACCTGGAGTAGTGCTGTGTGCAGCTGAGAGAATGATGCCAGTGTCCTGCTCTTCAATAGGCATGTTCTTGGGGGGTTAAAGAGCCAGACTCAAGAGACGTTTGCAGGAGGAGCAACATCCCTCCCGCAAATGCTCTCATGAGCAGTGCTAGACACCCCTGTGTACCAGGAGATGGCAGCCATGCCCAGTTTTTTACACTGTTTCCTGTGTTATCAAAGACCTATTCTGTACCTCACTGTGCTGCAGAGTTGGAGTTTTCACAGAGTAGGTGGTCTCTGTACCCCAGCACCCAGAGTAGTAAAGCACATTTCACTTGTCATAAAACCAGATGCATCCCGAGAGTCAATCCTGATGGATTGCCAAAAGGTCATGCAAGTGGCTGTATCGAGAAACATGCCAGGTGACATTCAGTGAGGATGAAGAAGCTACCCCCAACCCATGGACTGGATGGTTTTCAGCAGCCTCATGAAAGTGTACTTTGCAGTAATGGTGTATAGAGCTCAAGCATGAAAAAAGCACCCAGAACATTAAACCCCCAGTCACAGGGGCAGGGCTGGCAATGCTCAGGTTTGCGCTATGTGTGATGGGAAATCTTTTGTATCCTGTCACTAATTGTGGCTGTAGTCCTTAGGGTGTGAGTAACAAGAGAATGGGTAGGCAGGCACACTTGTGGAAAGATGGGCTCAGGGTAGCAGTTCTACTGTTGTTTGGATGCACTTATGGATTGTTCATTGTTGCATGCTATGGGTTAAGGGATTTTCACCAGACCCTAGGCTTTTTTTATTAGCAGCTCAGAGATGGGTCATCACATCAGTGAGTGTCAAAGGCCCACACAAAATTGTCAGATATTTATATATTTTAACATAACATTATACAATAGATATTTTCTTTGAAAAGTTCTTGGTGTTTTTCCATGTGCTCCTAGTTCTTTATTCTTCATTAACTCAAAAGTCCACTAAAGTCCACCTTGATAATTTATCTCCACTGTCTTGTTTTGTTTCTCCCTCAGAAGTGATGCTTCAACAGGTCAAGTTCCTCCTCTGGTCATAAAAGTCATTTATCTGCTTTCTTGAGACACATATCGTCACCTTTAAGCTTCAAAGAAAAACCTCAAGCTGTTCCATTAACTTATATGAATATCTAGTCTAGGCCTATACTCAAAAATAGGTGACCCTTTAATCACCACTTATCATCAAATCTAATCCTGTGTTCTAAGTCTGACATTTCTTTTTACACATCTGTTGATTCAGCTGGACTAGGGCTATACATGGGACAACTGAACAGTATTCTTGTAGTTGTCATAAAGATTAATTTCCAGCACCTGTTCTTATTATATTCTTAATATAATGCTCTGTTTATCACAACCAACTATCAATATTATCTAAGTCCTACATGGATATATTTATTGTATTTTCTCATTTTCCTTAACAATGTTGGACCAAGTGAGACTAGGATTTTCAGCTAGCACCATAGGTCTCTGCTCTGGCTGTTGCCCACACCCTTGGGAAGAAACAACCTCCCTGAAATCACAGGCCCCCATTTCCCACAGCTCAGGCAACTGGGCCTAAGGCATATTCACCACAGTCCCCTTTAGTGGTTAGCTTTTTCACCGGGTGCAGATAAAAGAAGGAGACACATAGAATAGCACAGCCACTATCTCCATAAGGGATAGGCTGTAAACATAAATGGCTCTCAAGAGTGCATAAGCAGTAGTTAAGTGTTCCCTACATACAAGCAAGCAAAAAAATCTTGGTTAAAATATAATATTACTACATAAGAGTCATGCTCCAGGGAGTCATTCTTGGAATTGAGGTTGGATGAATTAATAAGACCAGTCAAAGAATACCTTGTAATAAATAACATGAATTACTATTTGAGAACAGAAAAAGTGTGGTTAAAAAGAATCTCTATAGCAGAAAAGCTACATTCCTATGTACAGATCGTGTAGATTAGCTAAGCAGTCCACTCTGATTTTAATCTGCTTTCGACTCAGAAGAAGCAATCTGGGATGCATTATGAATGCAGTGCATGTTGCCTTGCATTTACTCATTGTTTTTATTCTCCTATTGCATAATGTCACCAGTTGTCATGTTTCAACAAGTATCCAGCTCAGTGTTTGTCAGCATTTAAGCAAAAACCAATGTCTCAAATGGTCTTTTAGCAAATGCTACTTATTCTCCAGCAATTTCACTGACAAGGCCAATATCAAAACCTGGAAGACAGAGATCCTTTTCCTATCTCTGCCTCTCTTTTTGTTTTGTGGAGGTTGTTGAGTCAACAAGTCTGTGTCTGCTTTGGTCAATTACGAGTTGTGAATGGGGTTGCAATGAATGAAGGAAGCATCTTGAACAACTTAAGCATTTACTCCCAAGATTTTTGGTCGTATTTCCAAAGCACCTGTTGCCTGAACACCTTATCTGCCTTGATCTGCTGGATGACACAGTCAACAACTTCAAATTTACAAGTGAAAAGGATAAAGAGAGGATTGTGCCAGGCTGACTCTACAGAAATCAGAAATGATAGATGACTTGTCATTCCTTTGTGTCAATTTATAGTTTCCTCACTTACATGGTACTGAAATAATGGCAAAATCAGATGATCATTTGTAAGACCTGTATTTATATAAATAATATCCACCATATCAAACAAAAATATAGCACCATGCATGCAAATTAATGCTTTGCAAAGAACTCTCATTGCTCTTCCTGGACAAATTTCTTCAAGCTGAGAGTGCCTCAAGAGCCTGAAGTTGTGGGAAGCTTGTGTTGCACCCAGTTGTGGCATCTCCTACCAGGAGGAGGCATTGTGGGAGTAAGGCTCTCTGCTCTCCTCTTGAGGCTGGTATATCTCCAGACGAGGTGTTTTGAGGAGTGATACAAGAGCTTCCAGCCGCACTTAGAAAGAGGAACAGGATGGGCAGAGAACTCACAGCCATCATGAAGGAAATTACCGAGCACCCCCATGACATAGGACACACTTAGCCTTTACAAAGCCTCAAGAGGTTATACTGCAGAAGACAATCCATCTGTAATTTAGGCAAAGGAGAGGCGGTGGTGAGTAGGCATGTACTATGAACTCATGTCTTCAGCTTGGTAAAGACTGTGTCCGTAAGATCAGGCACTGACGGGGTCTTATGGAAACACAGAGACTGCCAGGCAGGAGGATGCTTTGATTTTGTCCCCTACAGAAGTTACCTATCTACAGGCTGTATAGCTTCGCTTGTTCCAAGTGATTTTTTTGGTCAACTCTCAGTCCAGTCACCAACTAGGTGCATCTAGCCATATTACAGATAGTAGAAGACCTGAAAATAAGAAGGCTGTGGGACTATTAAGGTGCTTCCAGCAGAGGACAGTTGGCTAGGAAGGGAGCATGTTGCAGGCCTGATCTAGGAGGAAAAGTTCAGTGGATGAAAAGTACTCCAGCAGTGAGAATGGCAGAGCTCCTCCTTGAGGTATATGAAGAAACAGATGGTGCCTGATGTGGATGACAATACACCATCTATAATGCCGCAGCCTCAACTTAACTAAGAAATTAAGTCTAAGGGCTAATAAAATGTGGAAATGAAGTATGTTTTCCAGTAGACATATGCAGGGAAAACACCGGCAGAGGTGAAGTGCCTTGGTGACTCCTTTCCTGGCTGGGTAGGAGATCCATACACTGATCAGTACTGACCCCAAGCTGCCATATCTCAACATAGTTAACAGGAGTCGAGTGGGCTTCCTATTTCTGCATGGGAAATGTCTTACTGGACACCCAGAACTGCAGCTCATATTTGAAAATGTTGACCACCAAGTCTTCTGCTTTCATTTTAGGCTTTTATTGTCTATTTTCAACCTCTCCTAGGGCATAAAACCTGGGCACACAGCTACGAAAGCTTCCTCCTTTCTGGGCTGGAGGCACTACAAGGCCTCCACTTAGAGGGCCTGCTGGCTTCAAGTGATTTTTTCAAGCTAAGCTACCTGGACTATCCAGGACTCAATTCAACACTCTAAGTTAAACTTTCCAATAACTGGTCAATTTTGCTGTTACGACGTAGGCTATCCTGCTTAAATGGTGGTGGTTTTTAAATTCCTACCCACATCCAAAAGGACAAATAAACTGTTTCACAGTAGAGGACACAGAGCAGCTCAGTGTAGTGCAGCTCTAAGAGCCAAGAGACCAAGCCCTCATGAAATATGCAGACCAGTGTGGTGTCAGTGAGAACACAGACACACAAACAGCTTTCCAGTCTGTCTGATCCCACCTGGACAAGGTTAAACTCAGAACTCCATTTAGTGCACCACCTGAACTAGCTCTGCAGGGACCAAGGGAAGACAAATTGCTGTCTGGCAACGTTGCTGTAATCCTGGCTATTCCCAGCTAGCAATGGAGGAAGTGTGGAATGGAGTCGTGGGAATATGTCTTCAGAAGATCAGCCTACTTCTCCTTGGAAATTAAAAAATAAGAATAATTTTATCTCTAGACACAGGAAGGATGGAAGGAAGAGATGTAAAAAGGGGAAGAAGAGAAAAATCTGTTCTAAGGGAGGGAGTTAGGAATCAAAGAACAAGTGTTTGTGAAGTCTTCTGGTTGCTGATGATTTTTACTTCAAAGTCCCAGGGTTTTAAAGGCATCTCGTAAATCATCTACTTCATACAGTGGCTGCAGGACAAAATACAAATGGTTGGTCAGTTGTCAAGTGAGCAGGAACCTGTGAAGATTGAGAAGGAGGAAGGAATGGCAGGAGATGGGATGAAACGTGGAAGAAGGGAAAAAGAATGAGGAGAGAAAATATGAAGGAAGCTGTGGGAAAGAGTCGTGAAGGGTGTGGAAGGTGAAGAAGCAGGAATTCATGAAATGGCAGATGTCAGAGATGGGCAGCAAGAACAGAGAAGAACTATAGCAAGGAAGATAGCAAGAAGATGAGGGAAGGGGTGCTGGAAGGCGATGGAGAATTTGCCCTCACCAGGAGGATCCGTCGAAGTTTCCTGGATAGATGGACAGAGTTCTCATGCAGCCCTTCCCAGGCTTCGAATGTCTTTTCTCTGTTCTCCACAAATGTGTTCCAGCAGTAGAAGTAATCTGTGCAAAGCACAGGGGAGTTAGAGAATGCTCAAGACTGCCCCAGAGAGGACACTGACCTCTCCAAGGATCACTAAATCATAGCATCCTGCCATCATCTTCTCTGGCTCCTTGTCCTATCTTCTCCCACCCTTGGGGGTTTCCTTAACCCCCCATAGCTTTCCGTCATCTCTTTCTTGCCTGCACATCTCACCTTTGAAAGTCATGATGGCAATTTGGGCCCCTGCCCTGTGCAGGCGCCTCAGCCCCTCTGGCTCTGCTTTGCGGTCCTCACAGAAGTAGAGGCGGGCTGTGAAGATGCGAAGCGTCAGGTTGGGGTAGGCACGAAGGAAGTCAGCCACATGCCGGGCGCAGTCGTAACAGGGGCTCCAGGAGGTGAACCAGGTGATACGGTAGCAGCGACCTGGGTCCAGGTCCCAGGCTGAGATGTAGCGCAGGAAGAGCACCTCTACATGGCAGCCCATCTTTGTGAGAGAGGGAGAGGGGCAAGGCAGGGAGGGAGAGGGATGAGAAAGAAGGTGTGAGGTGGATCGGGTGTGAGGGAGGAGAAATAAGGTAGGGGTTAGCTACTAGGATCAGCGCACGGAGGGAGAAGACACAATGACACGTAAGTGGAAGACTGGCTGGAAAAGAACATAAGCTGACTAATGTGTACAAGAGGAATGGGTAGGAGCTAAGTAAAAAAGTAGGTAGGCTGGTAAAGCAGCAGGGAGTATGGATATCTAGCTGGTAACACACTTGGGGGTAGCATCAAGTACAGGCTTACCTGGCGGCCGCATCTCCTCAATAGTATGCACTGGTACAGTGCCCAAGGCTTATGAAAATATGTGCCAGTGCCTGTATTGCTGTGGCAGCCCTCCTTGCTGCCCCAAGCAAACTGGAGCTTCATGAACCTCAGCAGGGATATGAGAAAAGGATGCTAATTCGTTTCTCATACCTTATTGCGCAGGTATCCAAAGTCCATGGAGCATGATGTAGCACTGTCACGGCGCTTTACAACATAGCAGAGGTAGGTTTCACGCCGACCCTTAGCCCAGCGCAGGTTCTTGAAGTTGTAGAGGAAGAGTTTCCTCTTCATCAGGAGGCTGCAGGAGAAGATGTGAGAATTTACATTAGCCCCACCCTAGAGGTAAAATTGCCCATGTCTCTGTTGAGGGCTTAGCATGAAAGATATCCTCCTCTTGTCCAGGCCTCTCAGTACAAGAAGAGCACCAGTAATTTGCATGCAGTGTGTTAGGGAAAGGGTGCAGACGTGACTGAGGATGAAGCAGGCGACCTTGTAAGTCGAAGCAGTAAGTGAATTAGTAGTGATTAGTCAAACAGCAACTATAGCTGGGTAGAGTGTGAAAATATCTGCAAATATCCAACAGATGGACACCAATGAGGGAGAAGGATGAAGGTGTCTGAGAAGACCTGGGAAGATGAGCGAGTCTGGAGCTCAGTCATCAAGAAATACTATTTTTGCTGTATGAAACCCTGAAAAACCACTGGGGCAAGGGATGGATCAAATTAGTCTCTTTAGAGAAGATTGGACAGTTCTTACCAGCATTGCCCAAAAGAAGAGCATGGCTGAAAGTGTGCAGGGCTAGGGGCTCTGGTAAGGTGCCATGGAATAGCTGACAGAATAAGTAATGGTGTAGGCAAGCTGACGCCTCTGCAGACACAAGTACCGCACCCACACCAGATAAACACTGAGATTAGGGGGGCCTGCTCCCATGCCCATGGATCCTGCTGGGGACAGGCAACAGGAGCACAGGGAGGGAGGTACTCATGAGACACATCTAACAGCCTTGCTGCCAAGGGGAGGTTGGTAGGCAGCTGAAAACAGCTGTGTTCATTGAGGTGAAATACTTGCCTCCCCCACAGCAATGCAAAATAGAGGTGAATGGGTTAAAAATATTCGCATCTTTTGTCATCTTTTCCCTCTGATAGGCTGATGTTCAGCAAAGAGATGGAGTCAGTTTAAGGAGTAGCAAGCTGGGTTTTCTGGGGGGTCTCCAATGAGGTGTAGGGAAGGGGAATTAGAGTTTGTTAGGAATTTAAATCCTATGTAAATCTGAAAGTCTAAGCAAGGATAAGTTTCTTACACAAGGACCCTTCATCTGTTTGCCAATGTCTCTATAAAGCCAGAGCACTGCAGAGCACTTAATCTCCAGCTATCAGTGGCACCCTTCAGGAGCTTCCATCCATTGAGAACCCTCTCACATGGCCACTGCACTACAGGTGCTCATTCATACACTCACTCAAATTCTCTTTCCTTTTGTAACCTGATGCATGTGCTGTGCTTTCCTGTACCACTCCCTATTGCACTTCACAGCAACACCAGAGAGGCATGTTCTGCCCTCAAGAACCCTTGATACCCTGATTGTCCCACAGATAGGCAAGCCACCTGCACACATTCTCTTTCCTGCCATCTTCTCATCCTCAGACTGCAGTGAAAACGTACCTGTCCTGCTCACACAGAAAGAGTTAGCACACACAAACGCAGTTGTGCCACTTTTTATACAGACATGCTCCTAGAGTAGATCACAGGGGAGTTGTGACGTGCCCTCTGCTAGGTGAAAGTTCATAGAGAAGACAAAGCTCTGCAGAGTCCTGCACACATTCTGAAGGCAAAGCATCTCTACTAGGTATTTTATTCAGGCCACCAACACCCTCAGGCAGTTCTCGGAAGTCTGTCCTGTAAGCACTGCCATGGTACTGCTCTGCTGGGCTTGTAGGTTGTGTCAGGAATAGAACACAAATTCACCCCACTGCGTTTCATCATCTCTTTCTCATGTTGGGTGCGTATTTCCCATGCCAACTGTATGTTCTTCATTATCAGTTTCGATATATTTCTCACACTTAGAGCCACCCTACTTTCTATCACCTTATGTCCATCCTGTTTCCCTGTGCTTGTACAAGCACTTATAAACACATGAATATATTCCCTCATACACACATATACATGTTGGTCCCCTCACAAAACTGTCAATGAGTGGTTCAGCTCAGACTTCTCCCTCTTAGATATTTGTTATTGCAGGGATATGGGGCAGAATCTCCTCCCCAACAGAGGTGCTGGAGGGGGACACATATTCTGTGTGTGACAGATACTCAGTTTGTCCAGGGAGGATAGCCCAGACAATTGTGCAGGAAATAAGCAGGTATGATAAGCCAGAGGCTTGCAAAGCCCTTACCTGGAATGTGCCACAATGGCAGAAAATGGAGCAGAGGAACTATGAAAAATGCAATCACTGGCTGAAGAACCATATAAGCCATGTGAAAAACAATGACAATTCCTTTGATGTTTAATTGAAGCCCACATGGAAAAATGCTTTTCAACATATAAAAAAAATTCGCGGAAAACAGACCTTCCCTTTTATATTTTTTGTGAGGTTTTGGGCAAAAACATTTAATTTCAAAATATTTCTGATTCTTCTTCTAACTGTGCCTTTACTCACTTCTTCCCAATTTTCTCTATTCAATGGCTTTACCCCTGCAGAGGAGCATGTGGACACCAATAAGGGTAAAGAACAAGAAATGACCTTAAAACCCAGAAAAATAAAATTATGATCATTTGGGTTATTTTTCAGTGTCAGAACAAAGCAAGGACAATTTTGAACCACAGAAGTCGTTTGTTCAACCAGAAATGTTCATTAACATCCACTCCTGTTTTCCCTTCTCTCTGGAATTCACTGTCCTAGGGAATTTTTGCTAGAGAGGATTTCAGAACATGACTAGTACAAGAAGAATAATGAGTGAACAGATGTTGTGGGGAGCAGCTGGGCCGATGGGCAGTTAGGTACAAACTACTGGATACATGTGCAACTCCTGTAGCTGTAGCATAACTCACGGGAAAGCAGCAAGGACACAGGAGCTGTGATTACACCTGGGCACTGAAGCAGATTGAACAGAGACCTTCTCCAACATAGATTCATTAAGCCAGTCCTCAAATCAGAGTGAAGGCCCCTAAGTGTGTGAATGATACGCAGTTGTAGAGAGTGATTAGAGATAATTAGCTCACAGAGTAATTGCAGTGCAAGTAGAAGAATCCAGTGCTGAAACAGTCTGTGCTTATGAGCACAAGGGTATGAGCAGGCAGAACAGAGTAAGACAGAAATCTGGTGCAAGAGAAAGAAAAGGTAATAGATAAGGAGAGAAGAGCAGACAGGGACTGAGGTGCATAAGTGGTGGACAGCATCTGAATGTTCATCTTTCTGTTATCTTTTTCATTTCTAAAGAAGAAAAATAATGAAAATAAATGGAGAAATGACAGAAAGGTAAAAGAGTGCAGGATGACAGACAGTTAAAGAATAAGAGAGACACAGAGATGCAAGGTACAAAAGCAGGACTGGGCAGGGTGTTATCACTGAGTCAGATGGGGGAAAGTAAAGGGATAGTGAGCAGCAAATGAAAAGCAGGTTAATTCTGAAAGAAACACCCTCGCTGATTATATGAGCAAGAAGCTGGAGGCACTAATTTTACCTGTCCATGACTGCCAAGGTCTCTCTCAGGTGTTGTTGCAAGGAGGTTCTCTTGCAGGCTCTGTGTCTGCAGCCCTCCGTCTTGATGTGCAGAAATGCACACTGCCCTGTGTGTCCCCTCCCCATTCACCCCTATCTAGCTCTGCCAGGTTTCACTGGGGTGTGGTTGAGGGAGGAGTTAGAAAGGTCCCTGGACCTGCAGGAGCTAAGGGTTGAGATGCAAAGGGGCATCAGTTCTGAAAGATGCTCGACACCCATTGGTTACTTTCCCCCACTGCACTCTTCATTGGGCCCTCCCTGCCTGCAAAATTATTCTGAATTAATACCAATAACATAACGAAGCAGGAAGCATTGTCTAGTGGTTAGAGGGCGCCTGGGAGCTTGCGTACCATTAGCGTGAATGTGGGCAAAACCACACCATCCCTCTGGGCTTCAGGTCATGCAGCTGTTCAAGTGGAGATGGTGACCCTGCCCTGCCCCACGGTGGAGGGAGGTCTGCACAGAGTCCCACAGTCATTCATCTGGAAGGAGCTCAGGGAACATCAAATCATTGGCAGGCTTCTCCTCATCCTCCATATGCCCCGTGAAAGGCCCAGCAGCTGCTTGGCAGCATGGGGTAACACTGAAGCTGAAGAGAAGAGTGAGAGGGACCCAGCTCCAGAGAGAGAACAGGGTCTGATGGGGCGTGCCGGGCCCCACTTTAGCACCCAAATATGGCCATGGGTACCTGAGCCATGTCAACACACCAGAAGTGGTGGCAAACCTGCATTGTAAAGCTGTACACAAAGGACTGCTGGAGAATGACTCAGGGCTGCTGCTGCTGCTGTTCCAGGGGGCACCAGAGCTGTGATCTGCTGGTGGCTGCTGTCTGACGGCTGCACCCAGCAGGCGTGTGGTTGTACACTGTCATGCCTGGGCTCACATTTATGATGTACATACTTCTCTCTGCCAACATCGCTCTCTGCTGCACGGGCTTTGCTCCACCATGGCCCTGCAGCACCTGCCTGGGCCCCCAACCCTTCTGCTGGGCTGAAGGGCAGCCAAGGGATAGGGCGGTGGCTCCAGCTAGGCAAGGTGCTGAAAAGACGACCAGGGGACATTCAGCTCTGCTTCTGCCTCAACAGGGCATGTTCAGTGCTGTGGCTGAGAAACAGGGCTTTTGTTTACCTCACGCTAGGGTAGTTCTTCAGTTTTTTTCTCTGCTTCATTTGCTTTCCTTATTAATTTTACTGGCTTTCAGCATGCTAGAACTGTGTGAAACCAGTATATGCAAAACATGAAAAGGAGAGATGAGTTGCCAGAAGAGAGCAGATGCCTCTCTAGCCCAGCACTTTGACAGTACCTGTCTATCAGAACGGCTGGCATGGCATGCTCCAGGAAAATGAGAAGCACTCCTGCAAGGCCCATGGCTGGGCTGTACTACTCCTTAGGGAAATGTCTGAGTAGGGTACATGCTCAACAAACCCACATTTTGTCAGCTGCGTTGGTCTCAAGAGTTGTGGCAATTATCCTCTTTGAGGATCTGGCTCCTAGTGTTTGACCAAAGCTAGAAGAACCTGTAATCCTTGTGAACCCCTGTCCTGTTATGCTTAAGAGAGTCAAAGAGGACCCTCTTGCTAATGAAGCAGCTGTCCCTTTTCAGCCTTTGCCCTAGCAGCACCTCATGATGAATCTCCTAGGTCAGACCAAGAGTCATTTTGCCCTATCTCATACTATTTTTTTCCTTTAATAATGTAAGGAGGATGTTTGTCGAACAGGACATTAACAAGAAGAAATTTTTTTTAAAAAGCAATACTGTACAGGAAATTTGCTTCTTGGAGACCACAACTGTGTTTCATTGGACAAATTAAGGTGGCTTCAGCTTTATTCCTATTTGGCTCCTATTTCCATAGCCAAAAGCTTGCAGAAAATTTTACATAACATTTTCTGCCCTGAAAGGAGTCAAGAAACATCTTCATGGCCAGACTGGTCTTAATAAATTAAATTTGTGCATAATGATTTTCTCAAAGATTTAACATGTCAAGTCTCATAAAAAGTTTAGCTAGGTCCTTTCTCTGATCTTACCTGTAAGTGGAATGCATTCTTCCATGTTTAAAACATCAGCTTTTTTTCTTAAATGTTGGGAGCCTTTTTGCTGTCCACAGAGATAAAAATATAGAATGAATGAACAGATGAACTACATTTATGTCACACTTTGGCAGGGCTCTCTGTGTGTACTAATACAGGCTTTCTAATGCCCTTCGTTTAGCCTGCTAACTTCCTTCCCACTGGAGGTGCAAGTGACAAAGTCAGTGTGATTCTCTGCCTCTAGTTCTAATCCTAAGAGCAGAAATGTTTTGGTGTGGAGATTCTTTGAGTCTCAGAGCAAGTCTAGGGTGACATTTCAAGAGGGACCCTCAGCTCTTATGCAGTTCTGCCTAAAATAGGAGCTACAGTCTCTTGCCAAAGCAAGATCTTGCTCAGTAGCAGATCTCACTTCTGCTCTTTTTAAAAACAGATAGTTTGGAAAATTATGGAAATGTTGCCGATCCCTGACCTAACTGCTGGTCCAGCTTCTTCCCTGGCTGTAAATTGCCGAATGTTTAACATATGGTGGGACCTTTTCATCTGGGAGATAATATGTGAGGAAAGATGCTGGCCACTCCAGTTTTTCTTCCTTTGTGCTCAGTCCTAACTTGTAGAGGAGACTGGGGGTTGAAGAGGAAACCAGTTTTACCGAAGGTGACTCCATCTGTGTTTCTGATCAAAGCCAATGTCAGTTAGAGGCTAGTGGAAAAGCCTAGAAAGGGGCTCTGCGCTGGTGTGTTTGGGGTGTCATCTATCAAGAAGCACTGCTCCGGATTATCATTATTACTGGAGATGCCCTAGCATCCCTTCAGGTTTCTTGTGCTCATGGTTCTATTTCCTGTCTTGAAGTGAGAACGACAGAAAAATAGCAGCAGGCTGATACAGTGATCAGGTGTAAGCAGGGAAGAGGAATATCACCATTACTGTTACTAAAGATTCAGAAAGCAAACTACTGAGAAATCAGAGAATGAAAATGTGGTGAATAATTAAAAAAAATTACCTAGCCTCAAAGAAGGGGAGAGGTTGCTTGTTTAGTCAACAGGAAGTCATGTGTTTGTGTGTACTGATATAAATATATTTTTTTTTTTCCATTCACGCTTTGCTCAGAAATCGCTTTTTGAAACAAGCGCCAACATCACCAGTTGGTTGGTTCATACACTGAACACAAGAAATGCAGATACCTGCTTCCCCTCACCTCAACCAAAAACCTCAAGCAGAAAAACTTTCTCTGCTCAACAAGTGCTGATGCACCACAGACACTGACTTGCACAGAGACCTCAAGCAGGGGAACAGTAGAGTTCCTTGCAGTTCAACATAGGCAAATAGATAAGCTGAAGTTCTTGTTTATTGTAAGCATATATAATGTAATACATATATTTAGTGCAGGCATATATGAAATGACTTCTTAATTATACAAACATTACATTATATTCTGTGTTCATTTCACAAACATTCATCACCCTATTTTGAACTAAAGATGCAACACATTGGCAATGCACTTGCTCAGGCTCCTCTGCCAGGCAGACCACTCCCACTACTCCAGTCCTGGGTATAAGACAGAAGTCTGCACTAGATGGAGAGGAAGCTTGCTGTCTAGGACATGAGGCAAAGGGCTTTGTCCCTAGAGCTGCCAACTCATCTTTTGACGCAGCTGCAGATGCCATGACTGGGGAGAAGGTTTCAGTAGTTGCATGACAAAGCACTGCCTTTTGTGCTGTGGAATATGCAGCACCGCGGAGATATGTGAAAGCTGTGAGGGTGTATATGAGGACTGCGTGGGGTGGACAATCACCAGGTGTGGGGTGTGTGGTGGTGGGGTTGAAAACACAAATCTAAAGCACTGTGGGGTGAGTGTCACTGAGGCTGCATCTAAGTTAGACAAGAGCAGGGATGCCAGGTCATGAGAGGGACATGGGAAGGAGAGAAGGCAGGAGTTCAGGATGCGTGGGAGTGCCACTGGGAGGGGATCTTTATGAAACATAGACCCCCATGCTGAGCACTGCTGCATGCTGCAGGATTGTAGATCATGCCACTGATGCAGAATTGAGGGCATATGTCTTCTGGGTGTGCACTAAGATTATATGGTATTTTGTATTTTGCTAGTAATTTGGCTTTCCAGGCTTGCACTGCAAAACCTTTACCTGGAGACTTGACTCACGGTTTATTTTTGTTCCACTGTTGAGCTTGTTTTGGTGCTGGGGGATGAGGCAAATTAGGGTGAAACTATTGAATTGAGTACAAATTTTTCAACCACAGTCTTGTGAGTGTCTTTCATTCCTGCCCTGCAGCTCTCTGCTAGCCCACTCTGGTGCTTCTTATGGGAACTAATGACCCTTTAATCCTGCCTTTGTGACCCCAGAATTTTTTTTTTTCTCCCCACCTGTATTAACTCCCCTACCATGTCTCTAGGCAGCAGCAGTCCCATTCCTTGCTACTAGTAGCTGACACCTGCTGGGACCACCAGTGGGAAGGGAAGAAAGGTGTTGAGTTGGGTTGAGGGGTTTGAGACCCAATGCATGGCTTCCCCATCATGAACACAGGTAAGAAATGTGACCAAAGTCCAAATACTTGCACTAAAAGTCGTTATGTGAGTTCTCTAGCTTGAGGCTGTGACATGGTTAGCAGCTTTTCTCATTTACACTAAGAAATACAGAGAGTCTGTGATCAAAGGAGAGCGCACCCTCCCCGTTGCTGATAGCTCGGGGTGCAGAAGTACCCACCAGAGCTGCTTGCACCTCGTTGCTTCCCATTGCAGTGCATGCAGCTCCAGCCTGCAGTGCACCCTGCCCGTCTGACTTGGCTTCTGACTCTCTGTTGCACAGACACAGAGGACACCCTCTTGGACAGGGAGCTGCAGGCTGTGTTCCAGGGTTACTCTGTTCTCCCACAACTCAGCATCCTGGTCTGGGCATCCCAGACTCTGCTCCCAGTAACATCTTTCCCCTACTTAATGGAAGTCATTGGCTCCATATCTCTGCAATAATCTGCTAGTCATGGGGAGAAACTCGGTTTTGTACTGCAGTTTTTCACAATGAGACTCGCCTTCTAGCTGTGGTTATGGTTTCACAGACCAAAGTTGCTTGTTATTAGCTCTTGTTTGTGCAGTTGCTGCAGCTCAGTGCAAAAACGTCTTGCACCTGGGGCCTGGGTGCTAAATCCTAATTTTAATTTCCCTGTTGTCTTTGGAGAAGTCCTTTGCTGGAGCATCTGGAAGAGAAGTGCTTGGGAGCGCACTAAAGAGCAGCACGTTACGTGTTCCTTGGCTTGAGTTCCCTGCAGTTGTACAAGTTGGCTGGAGGCACTCATGAGCAGTGTTCTTGCATCTAACTAAGTTTTCTTATCAACAAAGCAAGCATTTTCAGAAGATTCAAGATAGCCTAATTCTTGTCGTCTTCTCCTAGAGTTCAGAGCTGCTCAAATGCTCTCATCACCAGCCACATCCAGGTTACTGGGACACCACCACTAACTTCTACCCCCTAATGCCGAAGTGTCACGCAGTAGAATTAAGGTCTGGTCCCAACACCCTGGTTGTCTTCCAAGGGGCCCAGCACTCTTAGTAGAGGGAGTGGAATGGGAGACCTATCCTGAGCCCAATGGAGAGAGGGAGAAGACACAAAAAGTGTTTCTCATTGCACGATGAGGTTCTCCTCCTCTGCTGTGGTATCTTTTCTGTCTTCTTTCCTTGCTATGGCACTGCCCTACCTAGCTGTGCTCACTGTTAGCATGAGTTATTTCTTCAGTCATGACTGTGTAGGAGAGTCCCAAGTTTCTGCTGTAAGCAGTGAGGTCAGTTGTGACACACTTGAGCCAGCTGCCCAGGCACAGAAGGGTATCCAAGAGTTTGAGAACTTCCTAGCTGATTTCATAGAGTTCCAGAGAAAAGCATTGGTTTTGCTTGAATGAAAAGGCTGGTAGAAGCTCTTAGAAAGCAGAGGAGAGAAAGAAGAGGAAGAATCTGAGTGGGAAACAAAGACTCCGGGAAATTAAGGATTATGAATTATTATTATTATAATTATCAGAAATTCTAATTCACTGCTGCCCATTGGTTTTAGACAATGCTTGTAGCATTGCTTCTGCTTCCCACTCAGTTGTGGCCCCAAACCAATACATCCCACTAAAATATACAGCTCTTTTACTCACATACACAACCAGTTAATCACCCTTTGCCCAATAAAGGGACACTGTGTCCACTCATCTCTTCTATAATTTCTGTGCAGGTGCAGGTAGGCAGGGCACAAGTACATTTACTTTAAGGTGGCTAGCTTGGTACCATCATTATTTGGAAAACTGGTAACAAGACCAAAAAAGCTCACAGACTAGAGAGTAAATAAATCTACCCTGAAGCAGTGCCACTGGGGATTCTCAGGGAACAGAAACAGCGAAGTGGTTTGCAGAGGCTATGAAGAGTTCAGATGCCACTACTAAACTAAAATGGAGAGAAACTACAAAGATACCAGCTGAAGGACAATGGAGTCAAGAGAAATGATCTAATGATGGTGCTGGGCTCAAGCAGAGCTCATGAGAAAACTACTTGTGACCACAGTGTGGAAAGTCTCAGGAACAATGGGCAGAAAAGCAACCCTTTTGAACCTTTCCTCCACAGCAAGGACCAGGCTGGAGGCTAAGTCTAAGCTGTGGAAGTAAACAGGTTTTATATGTTAATCCATAATAATGGCTAAAGTAGCTTTTTCCAGCTGTTCTGTGGTTTTTTGGGGTACCAGACAATAGACATAGTAGATGTAAGCATTTTCCAGTGGGTGCGTTTTCTTTACCTGTCTGACCTTGGTGCTACAAGGGAACAGTCAGAGCAGTAATTGCCCCAGCAATGCCTTCAGCATGGAAAGGCTTTGTATGCATTTGGCACCTAATACAAGAAGTGGCATGATGACACCTGTACTAGTTTGAAAGCAAAACCTTGTTCATGGTGATAGGCTGTGCTGGCCATCATGTTTGAAGCAATTGCTGCTGCTGCACATGCCACTGCTGCTCCAGCCTCTCAGGCATTGGTTAAGAAGACGGAGAAGGTGGCAGGAGGACCCAGATCCTGCAAGCTCCAGTTTCCAGGAGGGCTGGTTACAAGAATGAGGTCTCCAAGAAGCACAGAAGAACATTCTCTCAACACTCTGAAAGGGAATTGAAGCCTATGCAGTTCAGAAGGTCAACAGCTGCACCAGGCTGGGTCTCCAGAGTCTGGACAAACGCAGCACACGAGGATATGGTACTTCTAGATCCTTTAAACTCAACAACAAGACTAGAGGAAGGTGCCAAGAAGGCAGGAAAGGCCAAGAACCACCTGACCCTTGACCGACACTGCCAAGAAGCCCAGATTTGACATGTCTTTCAAGGAAATCCCAAGGAAATACAACAAACTGGCAGCCGCCATTGTCAAGAAAGCAATCAAAAGCTTAGAGAATATGAAAGCTGGCAGACAAAAAAAGGCAAAGATCCAGCTAGAGGTGAAACAGTGAAACCCAAAGCTACCCAGGCCAAGGTAGAGAAATCAAAAGTAGTCTCAGGCTGAGAAGGCAGTGCACAAGAAGTAGATGCTGTATGACCACAGACAAATTGTCTTGCTTCAGGGACACAGAGTGTAAACCCCTTAATTCAGCCATTGATTATCATCATGTTTTGCATTTTTTTAGCAGTTTTCCCAAAGGAAGGTAATTAATTGCAATAATTAAAAATCCTTGCTTTGCAATAAAACTCAAGCTTTGTATTAATTAAATATTTCTTTTTGCAATTTTTTTTCAATTTACTGTAGCAGTACTGTAGTGGAGACGGAGACAGAATCTGCTTACATGTGCATAGCAAAAACAACAGAGGCAACAGTGAAAGCTGCAAGAAAGGAATTTCTGATCTGACATCAGAAAAATATTCTCCATTTTAAGTATGGTGCAGCATGGGAATAGGTTGTAGATTCTCCATCCTTGCTGACTTTTTCAAAATTCAGGTGGACAAGGCGCTGAGCAATGTGATCAGCTTTGAAGTTAGTTCTGCTGGCTAACTTTCACAGTAATTTCATCTATGATCTTAACTGGGAGGGTATACTATCTCAATAAGGACATTTATTTAAAAAATGCACAGCTTCATGTACATTTATTCATTTGTTTAAGCATATATTCACCTTATTATTTAGACACATTGAATTACATATGTTTATTATCTTTTTGTTAATGTCTAGCTTGTTTCAAGCTGTATTTGTATGGGAATCACAATCTTAGTAAAATGTTCAAAACCGCATTCTGCAAGAAGCCTTGCTCTGCTGATGGCTTTCACCAATTCAGCTTTTTTTATATACTTCAACATGGTAGTAACAAATACATGCAGCTTGCATTTTAACTGATATAATTAATGTTATTTAAACCATTTTTCTTTATAAAAATCATTTACATTAAAAGCAAAAGTAGACAATCCAAATAATTCAAGACATTAACACACTTTTTTAATAGTTCTGTTGTAACTGGACTAAAATCCAGCTTTCTGTTTTGTGGGAGTTTGTACCAGCTTGCTACATTACATGGACTAGGGATGGCAGAGAATAGAGAGGAAAAAAAGCATTATGCTGATGATCAGAAAGCAAGAGGTGAAGGGGAGATCCAGAAATGGAATTCAGATTCCTTGTGTCCCAGTCAAGAGGCTATTCACAACTGGACAGTTGGACAGTGTCAAACCATGCCTGTGCTTTTGCCAAGAAAGGTTTTGCCAAGATCATCTTTGAGGTCCCTTCCAAGATGGTATCCTATGATCAAATGGCAGCCCATGTGGTGCCAGGAGTAAATGTTATGGGATCATGCACATTTGAAACCTCTTTAAAAAAAAAATCCCAACTTCTTTAAAAATCCCTTTTGGTTTCAGGCCAGCTACACTTTATGAAATGAAAGGGCTCTTTTTGGATGGCTTGCAAGCACCACTCCCCTCTGTGAAGGATGTACCCACACCCCAGCTAGCACTATGTTCTCAAGGGATCCCTCCAAGCTGAAACGCCTGATGACAACACATTTTGTTCATGCTGCAGGTTCCTGTGGACAAGATCCAGGCAACACAGGGCTTACAGGGGACATGGCAGCTGCTTCGAACAGCCTCCCTGTGCTGTCCTGCAACACTCCTCTTCCTCTCTGCCTTGTTTATGCAACTGGGGGCCTCCACCTCAAGGCATGCAGTTGACCTGTGGTGTCATACTTCCCTCCCTGCTCTGACTGCCATGTCCATCCCTTCAGAAAATCAGGGCTTGGCAGCTAACGAAGTTACAGTGCATAAGAACCAGGCAGCAAGAGAAAAGAAGAACTGGCATGAGCAAAGCACTGCCCCCAGCTCCACCTGGCAACTTCACATGTTACCTCATTGAGCACCCACCCTTCCTGCCATCTCACTTCAGCCCTGCTATCCTCCTCGACATGTTTCTTGCTCCAAGATAAACATATGAATGGAACAGAAAGAGATGCTGCAGAAAACTGAACAAAAAAGCAAAAGAAATATTTAATTTATACAAAGCCTGACCTTTATTGCAAAACAAGGAAAGCAGAGAACAAAGAGGATAAAGAGACATGGGAAGGTAAGACAACCCTTACTTTCCAAGTGCAGCAGAAAGCCCTCAGTGTGGCCAGTTCCCCTTTTGGAAAGCTCCAGCTCCATATACTCAGCAACCTGAGGCACCACTTCAAACCAGGGACCAGGCATCAGAGCACTGGCCTTGAAACAGCAGCTTTCAAACTGGCAACACTGATCAGTGCTCAGGAGCCATGACAGCAAAACAAGAAAGAACAACCACCG
This sequence comes from Phaenicophaeus curvirostris, assembly GCF_032191515.1. Taxonomy (NCBI): domain Eukaryota; kingdom Metazoa; phylum Chordata; class Aves; order Cuculiformes; family Cuculidae; genus Phaenicophaeus; species Phaenicophaeus curvirostris. The sequence continues at coordinate 76,120,731 of NC_091392.1, forward strand.
TGTGGAAAGAAACTGTAGGCCATTAACTCCTGTTCCACATCAGAAGAGTTCATGACAATCAGCCACAGACTCTAGATCACACTTCTGAAATGAGTCTGCAGCAACCTTCTTTGTGGCTAGTCCAATCTCATGAGAAACAGGCATAGTTGGAGCTATATTTAAAACCATTTCTCCAGTTTACAACAGTGGGCAACATAAGCAAGGTGCTGGTAACAGGCAATATCCAGAGGCCAGCAATGCAACACCATGTCAGTTCAGGTCAGAATGGCAATGGACATAAACCTCTGTATGGGATAAGTGCTAATGATGATGGGGAAGCCTGTCTGCAGACCCAAGTGTGGTAAGGAAAGGGAGAAATAAACCAAATTACAAAAGTCAATAGTGTATGGTGTACTCTGCTCACACAGCCGGTGGAACATGATGATAGAAGGACCCTGCAAAGGCCAAGAGCTCATAAGTGGGACTGTGTAGATGTGAGCAACAGCTAGAGTCACGTATGCTGAGGCTGTTTCCATTTTAAGATTCTGAGACGGGGCCTCTGCAGCGTTAGCCAGGAAGACGCACTGATTCTAGGGGACAGAGCTGTGTGATAACCTGCATTGTGTAGTCCAGTCCTGAAGAACTATGGGGCACTGTAAGGGGAAGTGTAATGAGTAATTTGGGCCACAGCTCCTTTTGTTCTAGAAATACTATCTAAATGCAGACTTGACTGCTTGCACATGAAGACATTGCCTGGAGTTCCTCGTGCTCTGAGTGCTCCATCTTTTCGACCACAATATGATGTACAGTTAGTGCCTGATAGATCTATGCAAAAGTCAGAAATTCAGTCAAAGAAAAATTTTCCTAATCCTTTTGACCTAGATGTGCAATTTTTAATGTAGTCTTTCATTTATTCCCATTACTGAGTTAAACGGCTCTAGAGAACAAATTCTTCTTTGCTTCTGAGATGATTTATCACAACTCTTCTCTTACTTCAGCCATCTTACCATTTTACTAGGAGATGGTAGTTTTCCACCAGCAAGTCACGGGACACACACAGTGAAAAGATGTGTTGTTAGCACAAATCTCATGGGCTGGGAGGAGTTATCCCTGTGCTTAGCAGCTGTCAGGAAAATCTAGCACAACTATCCATGGAAAAAAAATTACTGAAGATAATTTTCTGTATCTCTAGAAAACAAAATGACTTCTCATGAAGACCTGTGATTTACGAGTGAAGGGAGGCTGGTAGCTGAGGATTGAGCTAGCAAGGAATAAAGAGGTCTAAATGACAGATTTGGGCTGCAGTCAAGTCTACCCACAAATCCGGAGGAAATACAGCTACAGATAAATAAACCCAAACACATGAGAGTTGCCAAGAATAACAGGAAATAAATTTTCTTTTAATATTTTTGGGTGCATTATATGGACTCTAGTATTAAAACTGTTCTCTTGGAGAGGAGCACCTCTTCCTGCCCCTGCTGAATGTAAGGAACAGAAAGGTTTCTGACCACTCCCCAAACAGTATGAACGTTAGATTTGTATATACACTACAGTAGCTATGTTATACAGTTATATATCTATATTTATATCGGCTTACATTCAACTCTAGATACAGAGTGGAGTCTTGGCCTAGTCCAATTTCCAAGAGCTCCCTCTAACATCTCGTCTCCATCCCACTTCCCTCCACACACGCAAATTCTACAGGCATCCCGGCATAGAAGTCAGTATCTGCCAGTGGCTTGAATGTCTTTGAGATCAAGCTCTTAGTGCCCTCCTCTCTACAGAAACATGCATACTCTCAGTACAGAGAAATTCTTCCTCCTTTCCTAGTCTCATGACCCTTGAGTAGTCAAGAGAAGTATCATCCTCTGTGTAGGGATGCTATGCCTCTATGCATAGGATGAAATTCCAGTCATTGCACAGCTTGGAAGTCTTTCTTCTGTACACTGGATTAACATAGAGAGATTTAGCTCATCTATGGCCAGTTTTGACTGTATATGAAACAAATTCTTGTCTGCACAGGGTCGTCTTACCCTACGTAGAGGTTGTAACCAGCTTCTTGCTGCATACAGCAGAATTTGAGTGCAGGGGAGAGGTTCTTACATTGTTTTGCCTTTTTTTGTAGGCATCTGTGCATTTGCCTCTGTGCAGCAAATTGTCCCCTATATTGTGTGATTGTGACTCTGTGCAGCAGAGCAGTGCTTCTGCAAGCTGAATGATAGTCAGCAGCAGAGAATATTATACAAAGGGTGTGAATGCATACTCTAGCAAACTAGCTTTCTGTTGGGAACAGTGTTTAGAGGGCCTAGAGGTCTCACTGATCTGCTGCTGCAGTGAGCTAAGCTGCTCAGCTCAGATGCCTCACAGAATCATGCCACTAGGAGTCACACAAAGTGATTAATACTCTTCAGACTGCTCTTCCCCGCTTACCCAACCCAGTCTCATAGTGAAAACTGCCCATTTAGCTGGAAGCATTACCCATATAGTTGAAAATGTTTTCCATATATCTGGAAAGCAAAGTTCTTGAGTAGACCACAGACATCCAGTGCTACCAGAGTGAATTCTTTTCCCCAGGATGGCCTGCTTATATCTACAGATACCTCTACCTCCCCACCAGCACCTGGCTCTGTGCAGGTCAGCACAGACAGAGAGCCCCCAGGAAAACCCAGGGACCCCAGATAATTATCTTCTCCCACATCCCATTCCAATTTGCCACTCCTTTCCGCTTTGTGCAGGAGCTCCCAGGTCAGGAGGTAGGAACTCCAGTGGAGACATTAAAAGCAGGCTCAGCAACTGGAAAGTGTGGAGGTAGCCAGACCACAACAGGTCACCAGGACAAGGTAATTCATTGCAAGTTCCCAGTTCTGCGAGGACACATGGGTTCTTTATGGGTTTATGGGTCTTTATGGGTCTCTTGGGTTTAGGAGCAGAGGCAGCCATACTTCTTGCTCCCTGGAACTTGCCTGAAATGGGCATCAAAAGATTTCTTCAATGTGAAGGGAGGGACAAGGTGGGGGAAAGGAAAGGAAAGGAGGGAGCGGAAAAGGCAGCTCTCTGTTCCAATGTAATCTTCTTGAGAAAACTATATTGCCATATTAAATCCAGAATTCTTCTTAGTTGTGTGTGAGGGAGGCAATGGACTTGAGACAAAGAACTTCCCAGAGGCAGTTATAAATGATCTGCTGCCATACAGGGACAATGAGGTTTGTCTTGAGTTGAGGACAGCTCATTTCCCAGTTCTCTCATTTCTCTGAGGGCAGCAGACACAGGAGGAGACTGTGCTATCACACAGCAAACTCAGTGGCTCAGGAAGACCAGAGAGGCTTAGACTGACTAACCATATCCGAACTCATACTGATGCCATGCAAGAAACCTAGGCCAGGATTCCTAGGACATAAAGGTTTGCACTCCTCCACATAAGATGCGGTTTAGGGTGACTCTACCCTTGGGGAAGACTACAACATGTTTCTCTTCAGGGACAAAGCAAGAGCATATGCAGCACATTTATAAGGACCTCTGGGAAATGAGATCACGGCCTGTGAAACAGAATTTGAGAGAAAAGAAGGGATAACCCTACAGATTTAGAAGACTGTGACAGACTAGCAGTGGGGCAATTCTGTGTACTGCAGCACCTGAAGAAGATGTAGGGGAAGGTAGAGAAGCGGGGAAATGGTGGGAAAACAACAATCAAGCATGACTTGTCTTGGGCTGTAGGTAGTAGATGACGCTTTCTCTTCTCTTCCTTTTTCTCTCCTGCTGTTGGAAGCTCACAGAGCATCAGGCCTTCTGCGCTGGTGCTCCAGGAGCTGTCTGCAAGGGAGATGCAGGGGTTGCTCAGACCGGCGGAGACGTCGAGAAGGCAGGCCAGCCAGCTGGCGACAGATCTCATCTGAAGACACAGAAGACACACAAATGTTGAGAGATAATCAAACTTTCCTTTAAATTCTTCACCACCAGAATAGTTAGAGGTATTTCCTTCACTGCATCTACAGAAACTGTTGACACTGCTGAATCCTCATACATGAGGCAAAGCAAACAAGGCTTTAGCTTTTATTCATTTCCTTCTGGTTTTATTCCTATCTATCTAATGCATAGTAATATCACTCATATTTTGCTGCAACAAAGACTACATTAGAAATCTAAACTGGATCCTGTTTCTATTCCTGATTAGAAATACTGAGAGTTACTCTTTAACCTCAACAGAATGCAATTTTGAATAAGTGTGTATCTGGAGCTAGTAGAGCATGATCAAGATCGAGGAAGGCAGAGTTCTCATACTTCTTGGCAGTACAATATCTCCCTTCCAGTGTTTTTCATGGCATGCATACTGGATGCAAGGCTGCGTGGCATTAGAGCTCACACAAACCAAGTCCTGAGAAACTACTACATATGGACTGGGGCTGGGTAATTAGTTAGCTAGAAGACTAGTTAGATGATTGCTACTGCTATCACTCACCTTGCATAACCTCATTTTCCTTGCAGACCATGCGAGTGCACACCTCCTTGTTTATTATGTACATGCGACGCACACTGAGGGATCACCAGGATGGTAAAGAAAGGCACAGGGATCAAAAAAAAAAAAAAGGGATATAGGCAATAAGCATGTACATTCACTGACTGAGGAGGCAAATCTTAAATTTTTAGAACTAGTCAGTCTAGAATAAGGCTGTTGTCGATAGGAAGATAATCTTTATCAAGACTTTATTGAACAGCCAAATACCTTAAATATGGATTAAAAGATAGGGCACATTACAGCTTCTTAGTGCTGCATAGATAAAAGCTATTGTACTGTTTTAAATAACCACCCTAAAAGGACCCTTTGAGGACATGCTTCATCTCACCAAGTGGTTCCCTGAGGGAACTTCCAGTCCTCAAAGGAAACAACTGCTGAACTGCATATGCTGTTTCTGAAGAGTTTTGAGGGCTTTTCTTAGGGACTGCTGGTTTCTTACCTTGTAACACAGAGGTAGCTGATACACTGCTTTACCGGTTTGTGAACGGAGTACAGGCGTGTGCAAGGGAACTTTTCTTCACGACAATCTGAGAACACACACACACAGAGGTGCAATCCAGCATCATTGGCAGGTGCACCCATTCTTGTATACATATAACTTCACCACCACGCACTGTCCTCCAGGTTTCTAGGGAAGGCCTCTAGCCTCTGTTTTCCCCTCTCTTGTGAGAGATGGGGATAGTTTAGAAAAGAGGAAAATAAGGCAGACATTTCTGATCCCCTTGCCTTGTAAGAAAAAAGTAAGGGAAAGTTGAGTCAAGTACCAAAACAAACCCCCTGAGAACCTTCAATACAGAAGGTACATGATGTGAAGAGGACAAACAAGCATAAACAAAATGTAAATTTTAGCCTGCTGTTTAAGACACATATTTATAATAGCTCTGCAATCTCATACTTCAGGGAAAAAATCTGGTTCATTTTCGTAGCTAACTATGATGGGTTTTCTTGTATTTCCTTCTGAAATGCCAGGTCTTGGCCACTGACCGTAACAGAACATTGTCCCAGCATGCCTGGTCTGGCCTTCCTGGATTGCCAGTTCTTCCCCTCCTGGGCAAGCCACCCAGAAGAAGACCTCATCTTCCACTACCATCATTCTCTGATAATTCTAACTCAAGGAACAGGGTGAAGAGAATTTTCCAGGAGGCAAAGCTCAGTGCTTGGCCAGCACCTGCCTGGAGAGGTAACAGGATGGGTGAAAGTTGGTCTGGAAGGGGGTGCAGGCAGCAAATTTAAACATACCTGATGAAGCCGTTGTGGTTTCACTGTCAGACTGAACTGGAAGACAGAAGGTAGCAAAGTTAATGTGACTTACCATGGTTCCTTGCTAGACATCAGCTTACTTAGATAACTGGAAAGCTCTTTCCATAGCCCTCCACTGTAACTTCTGATGTGGAAAAAATTTCACTGTTACTGACATGAAGCCATAAGAGAAAGAACAAATCTGATATGAATCTAGTGCCAACTACCCAGTCACAATGGTAAAAATCCTTCCAAACTTTACCATAAAGCATTATCTCTGCTATTCCAAATTACACTGTAAGGGCATCTTGACTTTTAATTCAAAATGTTGTAAATGTATTCAGCTGCTGTAATCACCATCCATCTAGACAAAAAGTGAAGGAGCCTGTGACTACCTCTTAGTAAGGAACAGTGATTCCTTTAAGAAATAGCATCACCAGACCATTGGTTCTTTAACATCCACGTCACAGGGTCAAAGGAAGCTGTTTTATTGTTGCCTCTGATAAAGCAACCCACCTGCACCGCAGTAAACCAGTATGTTTTGTTATTTACCCGGTCACAAACTGGAAAGGAACTTGAAGGAGAGACGCAAACTTTCATCAACAGTTATAGAGGCCTTACATTTCTGTTTATGTGCTGTAGTGTCAACCAGAGGCACAAAAAACCCCCACATAGGCATAGAGAAAAGGAATCATTGGGGCATCAGGTTGTGGTTAGGGGCAGTCAGTGAAGGCAGCATTCTGGGTGTGCAAGGAACTGGGCAAGGAGAAGCAAGGGGGGTCCATGACATTTTCCTGTGAACCAAGAATAAACTCACCGGGACTAAGAAGCACAGGTGGTGTGACAGCTGCAGCTGGAAAAAGAGATGTTCTTCTCAGCAAGAAGTATTCAATTTGTGCTTTCAGCCTCTTTCCCCCTCCCACAGTTCTGTCAATGGCTCTCCACTCATAATCTATAGCCTTCCCATATCTGATTCGTAGACAACACTGTGATATTATCTGACTTGTCAGAGTAACTGCAGGCTGGCTTTCCCTGAGAATATGCTGAGTGTCCTAGAGCTTATGGAATGCTGTAGAGTAGAGACAGGTCCCATGGCACATCCTTTGTGAACAGTTTCTTCTTGATCCCTCAACAATAAGTGCTTTGAAGCCAAAGTCTGCTTCACATTCTGCTTCACATCTGGTCTTTTCAGGTTTAGATGTAGGTTAGCCACTGCCAGCTTGGTCTGGACACCAAGTCTTATCTACCCTCCTACGGACTGTCAGGGCTCACAGGCTGAATGCAGATTGACATGTGTTGCTTTCACCTCTCCACCAGGAAGATTGTGCACCTTACATATACAACACTGTGCTTCCACTTTTCTCCTCCAGCGTTCTCCCATGCCAGCTGGTCAGCCCGACTCACAGTGTTCTGGACAGCTAATCTCGAGTCCTAGGGCAAAGGCAAGGCCATGGAACTGCTGTCCTTGAGAACAGGACACCACTCTGAGATGAGCTCTTCTGTTTAGAGCACATTTCTCAGTAACAGCAAAGTGTTACTGCCTCTCCTTTGTCTTTTGAACTACACCATCTTCCTTGCCCTGCCCTGCCTTATTTCCCCCACCTCAGACGGATGGAAAAAGTGGGGATGCTCTTTCTTGAGCCTCTGGTCCTCTCCTCCATTGCCCATTGTGAGTCTGGGAGGATTAGTCCCTCTCAAATGCATACGCTCCCATCAGCTCCATGTCTTCCTGGGGCTACCTCCACAGCAAGGTTTGGCTTTCTAAGGAGGCACATCTCATGCCAGAAGTGCTCAACAAGCGTCCTCCATCTACCCTATCTTTTGCACACATTTTGCTGCCCCCTAGTGACACAGCCACACGTAGAATCATAGAATAACCAGGTTGGAAAAGACCCATCGGATCATGAAATCCAACCATTCCTATCAGTCACTAAACCATGCCCCTCAACACCTCGTCCACCCGTCCCCTAAACACCTCCAGGGAAGGTGACTCAACCACCTCCCTGGGCAGCCTGTTCCAGTGCCCAATGACCCTTTCTGTGAAAATTTTTTTCCTAATGTCCAGCCTAAACCTCCCCTAGCAGAGCTTGAGGCCGTTCCCTCTTGTCCTGTCCCCTGTCACTTGGGAGAAGAGGCCAGCACCCTCCTCTCTACAACCTCCTTTCAGGAAGTTGTAGAGAGCAATGAGGTCTCCCCTCAGCCTCCTCTTCTCCAGGCTAAACAACCCCAGCTCTCTCAGCCATTCCTCATAATGCTTGTTCTCCAGCCCGTCACATACAGCAGGGAAGACTACTAGAAGAACAGTACTTCCACCTCCACATCCCAACACTGATCAGTTTGCTTTATTACTGTTTTTTGTGCCACCGCTGTCTCCTGAGCACTCAAACACGGCTGCTAGCTGTCAGTGCGCACGCACACACAACCTGTGTCCCAGTGCTGCCCAGTTAACTGGTGAACCTGACCTATTCCTTTCCTTCTTCTTTTAGCCTTTTCCTTCCTGCAACCTTCTCTGGAAGCCCAAGCTGCACGAGCATTGCATTTCTTGTCTTTCAGCAGTGGAAAGACTTTGAGAGCCCTGGTACACCAGGTGAGATTGACATTTCCTTGGAGAACAGGCCACTAAGCCACCTTTGCACAGAGCACAGAAAAGACTCACAGACAATCGTAGACTCCGGAAGGGCACCACTACATATCAAAAGAGGTGAAGAGTTGTTTCTGAGTATAATGGGTAATTGCTGGGGCTATGTAGGCAAAGTAAAGGTGAAAAGGGGAGGGGAAGCCTAAAGTTGCCAAGAGATAGGAGCTTACCAGAGGTGCCAATAAGAGAGTCGGTGCCAATCTCACCTGGAAAAGAGAATGTTTGAGAATGTCCTTGAGAGAGCTTGTTTTTACTTTGTGATACCTTAAACAGCTAGTCATAGCTAGCTTGAACTATTATGGCTGCAATGGTAGGCTTGTGAAACAGAGAAGTCCAATCCGGTAAATAGGAATAAACACAGTACCCCAATCACACCTGCATCCATCTCTTCTTTCAGTGACTGGCCTGGAATTGGATTTCTTAGTGCACGTTGCATCAATCCTTACTAAACTCTGGATTTATATTCTGATTTCTCAGATATGGCCACTGTGGACATCTCCATGGCAAAAAAAGATGTCTGAAATGAAGGCGCCGATGGCTCCCACTGCAGTAGGACAGATAGCTGAGAAACCCACTGCAGAGAAGGAGGGAGGCAACTCCAGTATCTAGTCTTGGCTGCAGAAATTCATCAGTACGTGAGTAAGTTTGAAAGGCAATTGATGGCAAAGCTGGGATGGATATGATGGAGTGGGAAGGAAAGGGAAGCTTGGTGGACATGTTTTGGACTGGTTTCTGGGAAGCCCCAGGTTTTACATGTTACAGGATCACAGCTAGGAGATGTCTGATGGCTTAGCCAGGGGCTTCAATTTGAAGAAAAGGCAGACCCTTGTGGTTCCTCTGGGTGCTGAAGCATGATGCAAATTTATGTGCATTTTATCCTATCATGCTACAGAAATGGCCTGACTGCTAAAACACCATGCCACTTCTGCACACATATTCTTGGGATTTTCCTGAGTAGCAGTAGAGTTCCCTGAGCATCTCATAGAGGAAGTTATCAGCTCTCGTGTATCTCACGTAACCCTTGATAGTGTACACAACTTCATGCACTTGAGCTAAGTGTTCAGGACTCCAGCTCTAGTGAAATATTTGTAAAGAACACACACTTAGCCAGTTGTCTTGGAGGGCTTGTTTAATCTTCACTGAAAGGGAAGCTCACAATGCCAGAGCCAAGGAAACAAATAACAGCATTTGTAATTAAACAGGCTGTAAATAACCAGTACAATGGGATCACATGAGCAGTCTCTAGCACATAACATGCCTGTAATACTTACCAGTTGCACTTTCTAGTTCTTGCCCATTGACCACCCTTGAAAACCAGTCTGTAAGAGAAAAACAGAGGGGAGTGAAGAAAGGAAAGAGAGGGATTTCATTAGCCCACAGGCTTTGTGAAATTTTTATGAGATTAGATCAGCCCAGGAGTTACCACTGCTCTTTGCCGAAGGGAGAAATGCTCTCCTTTCTGCCTCAGACTCCACTACTGGTTGGGTTTGTACATTAAAGACTTGTGGATACAGCAGGTCCTGGTCCTACCCCTGCTGCTTCCACCAGAGTCGAAGTCTGGACACAGGGACAAGATAGAAAATAGCTCCAGATCTGCTACCAGACTTTGTATTTCTGAACCCTGCTTTGATGCAATTTGAAAACAGACTGCACACTGCCCCCCTGCTCTGGAGACTGGTCAGAATTCTTACCTCCATTTTATAGAAGAGGAAACTGAGTAATGGAAGTTATTTTCTTGGGGGTCACAGACTGAGACATTTGCACAGTAAGAAACAGGCTGCAGGTTTTGTTTGCAACTTCTTAGGAGAGTAACTATCTGGTCCATCATTCTGCCTAAGTATAGAGCACAGAGCAGAAAGTGTTTCTCCTCTTGGCCCCTGGGTGCACTGGACAGGGAGAACGATGAAGGCTTGGCTGTGCATACTGTGTGGAAAAGGAGAAATTGAAACTGAGCTAGACTGTTCATTTGTACAAATGTAAAGAGTGAGTGAGCTGCTTCCCACAGCAGCCAGGAACAGGAAAATATTTCCTGCTAGCCACAGAGGAGAGAAATATCTGCATAACTGGGGTGGGATGAAGGAAGGAGTTGGCAGGAAAAGAACAGTGACATGGGGCACCACAGGGAATGCATGCAGGCCCAGCCCAAAAGCAGTTCACCCTGCTACATCTCATGAACTCATCTTTTAGCTTTCTGTTCTTAATGGGAGCACTGCATAGGCAAAAATATCAGTCTGGAGTCTTAGTTCCTCATTCCAAGAACAGTTACGTGCAGGCTGCAGAGGGACTTTTGGGACCCCGATACAATCCTTCGCTGCAGCATGACAGGAGCTGCTGGACCCTGCTACTCCCTTCCCCACCCAGCTGCCAGCAAGGGAAATGTGTAATAACTTAAGTGCACAATTTAGTGCAGCAAAAATCCTTCCCTGTTCTGGCTAATCTACTAATGGTAATAAGCAGAGGAGAAAAATTATATTGAATGCTACCTCACTTGTTTCTGATACAAAAGGAAAGAGACAAATTCTGAAACTGTTGCAGAGGCCAGCAGTGCTACATTTGAAACAGGAGTCATATGGAAAAAGCAAGGAGACTCCCCTCCCTTTTCCTAACATTGAAAAGTCAGCTCTCCCTGGCTTTTTTCCTCCCTATGAGATAACTAGAAAACTGGTCAGATTCTAGAACAATGGGATGCAAGTGAAGTGATACCTTCAGATATGAGGAGAGGAAACCAAAGAGGTGACTTTCAATCACTTCAATTTATATTTGCTATGGTACCCCATTCATATGCTTTATAAATGATTGGACTTCATTGTCCAACTTCCATTAAATTAATCTTTGAGGTCTAAAACTGTAACCCTAATTCCCCAGACCCGTAGCTTATCCAAAACCAAAAGAGACAATGAGAGATCAGCTGGTGAGTCTTATTTTCCAAGTTGAAACAAAAATTAAGAAACAACAACAAAAAACCCACACAAACCTAAGAAATATTCCTTTTGGGTCTCCTTCCTGCATTATAGAAATCACAGCCTTTTTTTCTGTCCCTAACTTTGTAGCTCACCTATGAGCCCATCTTCTGGATGCCTCTCACCCCTGCTTCACAGTCACAAACAAAACATCTTCTACAGTGCACCTTTACAGGAAAAAGTGCACTACTGGGAGCAGAATCAGACTTCTGTGTGAGGACTACGGAGAGTAGTGTGGAATAACCTGTTTTGAACGTGATAGGTGCAGTCATCTGTCTCCTGGGCAAAGCTTTTTCCATTCAACAAATTAATCTTTTGCTGTCTGTCCCGAGTCTTCCAACTATACTGCTTGATGATGCCCTTTTGCTTTGGGTATTGGGTTTGTTTTGGTTTTTTGGGGGGTGGTTGTTTTTTTTTAACAAATTTGATTCCACCTGAATTTTTGCCACAGTAACTCCAAGCAAACAAACAGAGCAACAAAATGGAACAACAACAAAAGCATACGGTGGTTCGGACTATGGAGGTTAGGTTTCCCAAAACATCTGTATAAAAAAAGTACAAAACCTCCTGGCAGCTGAGTGGCCTGGAATGGGGACATTCCAGCAGACACTGCTAGTGACAGCAAATGTTTCAAAACTACAACAGAAAACGTTGTGGGAAGCACTGGGAAATGCTCTGCAGATCATGCAAACACAGGTGGTACGGCAGCCTACAGTAAGCACAAAGCATAGCTAATCCTCTTTTTCATCTCTGGACCTGGATGCTTTGCTTACCCAATCACCCCTGCAGTGGAGGCTGTGAACCTCCACCTCTTGGAACTCGCAGTACTTACTGGAAAGTTCATATACATGGGAAGCAGTCCTTAGTTCCTAAATTTTTCCTTACAATCCTATATCCATCTTGCTTTTCCACTTCATTCCTTCCCCCTTCACTGTCCATCTACATATCTGTCTTTCTCTTTAAGTCACTGCACATTAGCCTGAGTAGGAAACTCCACAGGGCAAAGGTGGAGAAGAAATCCTGCCCCTGGCATAAGGACTCACCAGCTGGGGACAAGAAGAGTGCTAAGAGACACAACAGTACAGAGATTCCAGAGGTCTTCATCTCTGTGGAGTGGAGGAGAGAGAAATCAGAGTAAAGCTAAGGCAGGAACTTAGATACCCTCCCCTATAGCACGGAAACTCTTCGCTTGCTGCTTTGGTTTGCCTTTCAAGGCCATTTGGTCTTCCCAGCCTCCCTCCCACCTGTCTCCCTCCTAATCTGGCCATTTTTCCAGGTGTTTCTGGAACATTTTGAACTGAAAATACACTTCTATCTCCTTTCTTTCTCTTTCCACCTCCTTTCTCTAGTCTCCATCCATTTTCTCATCCAGGTGGTTAAGCCCCCCTCCACACACATACACCCCTAGCATGCAAAGAAAAGTTTCCCCTCGTCATGTCCCTCCGCTCTTTTCTACTTTTAAACTACCTTGATGTGCACTGAAAGAACAGATAAGGTCCTCATCACTTACTGCAGCCCTCGGTCTCCACTCCCTTCAGCAGCAGACGCTTTGTCTTCCCCTTCAGCGGTCCCCCCTCTTTGGCTATTGGGTAAATCGCATGCAGCCACACCCAGAACACGTTCTACTTTTGGTTGTCTTCAAAATACGATTGGGGGGGCGGGAGGGGGAGCAAAAGGGGGACAAAGAATGGAAAAGGAGAAGCCGGCGAGATGGTGGGACGTGGTGTCATCATACATCTGGAATGACGCGGGGAGCGAGGAGCCCACACCCTCATTCCAGAGTTTACTGTCCTCCGCAGGGAGCCTGCTCCTCCCTTTCCCCCGGGATGGCCCAGCACCAGGGGGCGATTCTCGCCTCTGCCTTGCAAAGCTGTGTCCTGTCGCCCTCCTTCGCAGCCGCTCCCTCCCGGCGCCGCCGCGTCTCCCGCCGATCCCAGCCCCGTCTCTGCTACGGTCCCTGTGCCGGACAGCCTCCTTCCCCGGTACCGGCACATCCCCTCCTCCTGGTGCCGGACAGCCCCCTTCTCCGTCAGGTACCACGACAGCTCCATCCTGCCCCGGTACCGGGACAGCACCCCCTCCCCCGGTACCGCAACAGTCCCATCCTACCGGTACCGGGACAACCCCCCCTCGCCCGGTACCGGGACAGTCCCCTTCTCCCTCCGGTACCGGGACAGACTCCCATCTCCTGGTGCCAGGACAGCCCTCCCTCCCCCGTTACCGGGACAGCCCCCGTGGCACCCCCGGCGATGCTCCGGGCGGCGGGGGGACGCTGTCCGGCAGCCAATGGGCGGGGCCGCAGCGGCGGTGACGTCACCCCGGCGGTCTGGGAATGGGAATGGGAATGGGAATGGGGATTCCCTGAGGAGCGGGCGGGGAGCGGGCAGCGCGGCGTGCGGGCTGTTCTGGGCAGTCTGAGAAACGTGGCGCATTGGGAAAGCGTGTGCAAAACAAGAGATAAAAAAAAAAAGAAAAAAATAGAAAGTAGGACAATGGGAGAGACATCAGCTGAAAAGGGAAGAGTGGGATCTGATCGCGTGCCCTGCTTTGCCTCCGAGCACGCGGTGCTTGGTGAATCAGCCTCCTGAACAGCCACTCTCCCCTACCCATCCTCCAGCGCCCCAGGATCTCCCGTCTCTGTTGCTTTCCCAGAGACTTCTTTTCCCTTTACAACTCCTGGCGTTGCTCCTTGGGTCGGAGGAGGCACTGGCTGGACAATACCCCCACATGAGCTTGAAGGCACAATCACAGTCCCGAAGCCAAGGAGGAAGGTAGGAAATGACCCAAGTTCCCTCCCTCATACAGCAAGGAAAGACAGAAACCTCACAGGGAAAAGCGGTGTCCCCTAAGGCTTATCCTGGTGGATAGGTAACCCTTGTTTGTCGTCAACAAATTGCAGGCTAGGAATAAAAGCCTCTAACAGCTTTTACACAGTTGCTCAGGAAATCCTCACTATGTCCTTGCCACCATCCCAGACTCTGAAAGGTGTTACCTCCATGTGACAAAATGAAGCCACCCCTTCCTTGGTTGTGGTAGTGCTCAAGAAAAAAGACAGAATGACTGCTCCTTCTTAGTTCTGGTCCTCCAAAGACTCCCAAGGTGTGGGGGAAGCACTGGTGGTGGTGGTTGTACTCAAGGATGGGTAGAAGGTAGAGGAAAAGCTAGGCATTGGGCACTGGAACAGGCTGCCCAGGGAGGTGGTTGAGTCACCTCCCCTGGAGGTGTTTAAGGCATGGGTGGACGAGGTGCTGAGGGGCATGGTTTAGTGTTTGATAGGAATGGTTGGACTCAATGATCCAGTGGGTCTTTTCCAACCTAGTTATTCTATGATTCTATGCTAACCAAGGCATCCCCCTGAATGAATCACTTTGTGTCACTGGAGCAAGATGCCACCATTCCCATTCTCAGGGACTGGCTAAAACTCAGTCCAGTGCAGAGGCTCAAAGTATGATGAAAAAAAAAAAACAAAAGAAAATTATGGTAGCTAAAACCTTACCCCAGTTTAAGGAATACCTGCAGATCTTTAGCTTTTTCTGCAAGTCCACATAGCAGTATGTTTGGGCAATACCTTCCCATGCAGCTCTGTTTGGATTTTGATTATGTTTGTGCCTGTGTGTTGCCATTCAAACAACTGTTACTGGTTAACTGGATAACTAAAATATCTTGAAGACCTTATGAGTTCTGAGCATATTTATTTGGGAACTTTCATCAATGTCATATGATTTGGTCTAGCAATACACTGATGTATCACCATCTCCCACTGAGCACAGGATTCGCCTCTAGTCCTGGGCAAGTTTTCTTCTGATTGCTTTCGAGCTTTAATTGCTTTTTTCAAACTGGAAATCTGTGTCCTCCCCAGCTGTTCAGTGTGAGTAGGCTACTTGTGCTAGCAGCACCTCTCCAAATGGAGAGCTTGGTGCCAGCTTGGGGGGATGTTCTTGGTGGCAGATTTGCTGGCTGGGAAGCAATATTTCATATACCAGACTAAGGGCAGTGAAATAACTGGCGGCATCCTGCTGCTCTTTTTCATTACCAACAAGAGAGGGAGCTGCAGCACACCACCATGTGGAGCCCCATTTTTCTTGCAGTGCAAGCAGACTCATCAAGAGATGTGACGCGTCTGCAGCTCCCAATCTGGTATGAAGGCTCTTGGGTCCCTTGTTTGTCAGTGCAGTGGATCCACAATTCTTAACAATTTTGCTTTTGGGGACAGAAACAAATCTTATTATTCCCCCACGCCCCCATCCTTGCTCTATGACATTGACAAAGACAGCCCTCTTTGTCCAGCCCTCTGGACAGCCCTCCTCAGTGGCAGATAGGAATAATTAACATCCCTCTGCAGCTTCCCTTCTCATTCACATTGCTGTCTACTGCTTTGCAGGGAGCTCTCCTCAAGCAGAGGGTAACTTGAGGACATCTAGAGCAGACAACTCAAAGTGAAGCTCCAGAAGTCAGGTATGGGGCCACAGTAGGGTGTGAAGGAAAACCGTGCCATGGTAAGTAGCATAGGCGACTCATAAAGCAGACACTTCCATACCTTTATTCCCTTAAGTTGCAGTGACCTGTGCCTGTAGTTGTTTCCCTAAGATCAGAAGCAGTGACAGTGACTCAGCAAAGAGTTCTCTTCCAAGCTGGCCCTGACTGCATTATGTTACCAGGGAGGCCATAGCAATGGATGAGACACAACATCAGCCTTCCTAGAATTTAAAACCTCCTGGTAAATTTCACCCCAGAGATTGCCACATCTCAGTAGACAAATCTTAGGGCATATTATTTATAAAGGTCTTGGAGAAGCATTTAAGTGCCAGCTGATTTCTTTCCTCTCTCTGTATCCCTGGACTTTACATATCCTAACTATAAATGGGCCTTAAGTTACATTTATTGTCGGAACACAGTAACTCCATGCAGTACCGCAGGCTTGGGGAAGAGTGGCTGGAAAGCTGCCTGGCAGAGAAGGACCCTGGGGGCATTGGTTGACAGCCGTCCGAACATGAGCCAGCAGTGTGCCCAGGTGACCGATAGCACTTGGCTTGTATCAGAAACAGCATGGCCAGCAGCACCAGGGAAGTGATTGTGCCCCTGTACTCAGCACTGGTGAGGTTGCACCTCAAATCTTGTGTTCAGTTTTGGGCCCCTCACTACAAGAAAGACATTGAGGTGCTGGAGCGCATCCAGAGAAGAGTGACACAGCTGATGAAGGGACTGGTGAACAAGTCTTATGAGGAGTGGCTAAGGGAACTGGGGCTGTTTAGCCTAGAGAAGAGGAGGCTGAGGGGAGACCTTGTCACTGTCTACAACTGCCTGAAAGGACATTGTAGCAAGGTGGGCGTTGGTCTCTTCTCCCAAGTGATAGGACAAGAGGGAATTGCCTCAAGCTGCATCAGAGCAGGTTCAGATTGGATATTAGGAAAAACTTCTTCACTGAAAGCGTTATTGGGCACTGGAACAGGCTGCCCAGGGAGGGGGTTGAGTCACCATCCCTGGAGGTGTTTAAAAGACAGGTAGATTAAATGCTGAGGGAAATGATTTCATATAATCACCAGGTTGGAAAAGACCTCTTCGATCATCAAGTCCAACCATTCCTATCTGCCACTAAACCATGTCCCTGAGCACCTCATCCACCCATCTTTTTGCCTGTAAAAGGGCAACAACAGCGGTAGCTGAAAAAACTTAATTTGATATTACCCATATCATTTCATACCCGTGTCCATGAGTGCAGCTACCCTGATACATACCTTTTTATGAGAAATGACTTCAAGTATTCACTCATTATTTCCTCATTTGTAATTGTTTTCAGAATAAAAACACACTGGAATTTCATTTGCATGCAGCTGTATAGGGTATTTCCATTCAAATCAAAGCATGCTGGGTTTGCTTGTTAAAATATCTCAATGTTGTTTTATTGTTCTCAAACTAGTCTCTATAGCAAGGTTCCTTTGGCTATTTATTTTATCATCCTTGAGTTCTCTCTCCATGCCGGCCATCTCGGGTGTCTCTCCACATTAATTCTTGAGGGTTTTTTTGCTATGTTTTCCTTTTCCTGCATCTAATCTTTTTTCTCTCCTTTTTTATTTCTGTATTTCTTCCTCTATACCTCTTCTGTATATGTTTGGGTTTTTTTTTTTCCTCTGTCCCTCCCCCCCATCCCCCCATCCCTCCATCCCCCTAGTACTCCTTCTCCCACTTTCTTTCTCTGCACAAGCTTTTCTGACTCTGGTTCTCTCTCTGTCTCCCTGGTTTCCTTTCAGTCACCTCCACTGGAATGTTGGCAGCAATATTTTTTACTTTAAAAACAAAGAGAATAAGTAAGTAACCGAATAACTAAAATAGCTGGAAGCAGATAGGAGGTTTCAGTTCCAGAAAGGTCTGTATTCTGGGAGCTTTTCTCACTTCTTAGCAAAGGAGAAGATAGTGGCGTTTCCGTGCCCTCCTCCCCAGCCTCACAAGGAGCCAGGCTTCCCCTCCCCTGGCGTGAGGAACTCGTCTGGGACTGATGGATTGCACTGCAGCGAGGGCTGGGAGCACTGAGAGGGTGGGGGGATTGCAGGAGGGAGGAGACACACTGCCGGCGTCAGGGCGGGAAGGATGTAGCGGGGGGGGGGGGGGGCTGATGAGAAGAAAGGAGTGGAAAATGGGGAAGGGTAGGGAGGTAGGCTGTACCGCTTCGAGCAGTTTGAGGAGCCCAGGTCTGAGGGAAGCTGAGCCGAGGACGGCATAAGGCAGCGCGGGCAATGCCGCCACTGAACACCGGCAGGGAAAACGGAAAAGCAATTGGGAAAGGGAGGAGGGAGAGAGAGAGGAAAGTAAGGCTTAGGTTGTACAGCAACGACAAAAGAACACCACTCTTGCAGTATGAATTTCTCTGGAGCTGTTAACAGGGGAGGCAATGTCGGAGACATAGAAACACTCGAAAGGTCAAACAAGGCATACTGCAAACCTTACTGAGATGTGCTTTCATTGCACTCTGAAGGGTGATAACAGTATGATCTTTGGACAGTAGGGAGGTGCATCAGTACCCCTGAAGCTATTGGTGATGGTAAGGATGTTGACTGCTGAAGCTTTACTGCCTTGTGGATTTTGGCAAGGGGGATGTGTCCTTTTGCTGCGCGCTGAGGAATGCAGATGACCTACTCCCCACTGCACCGATTACAAGTGCTGCAACATCACCTGTCATTGTTGCCTTTCACACGTCTCTTCTTTTTTTTTCTTTTGTAAATATATCTCTCCACCCGTTCATTATTCATATTTTTCTCCTTTTCTCTGTTTGCATGCACTCTCCTCATTATTAATATCCTTCTCTCGATCCACCTTCCAGCATTCTCTCCCACCCTCTTCCCTCCCTGCTGGCTAGAGGTGATGCCCACAGAGCTCCGCACAGGCAGGGCAGCGAGCGAGGGGTTTGGGTGCCTGGAGGAGGACGGGGATGTGCTGGCTGCCATGCAGTCAGGCTATCCCGCCCTTGCAACTTCTCGAAGAGGCTTCCCCTCCTCCATCCAGCATGACTCCTCTCGCCCCCCTCTGGCGGTGGCTGGCGTTCTGCCCCCCACCTCTGTACTGCACCAGCTGCAGTGACCTAGTTCTGGCCTTCCTGCAAGGCACCTCCATCCACCCTTCTCCCTGAGGAACTGGCCACAGAAGCGAGGAAGGGTAAGGGTCCTGAGCGCTGCTCCCGCGGTGGCTGGGGGACCCCAGCGTGGAACACACCCCCCCACACCCCCGCTTTGCCTCTGTGGGTTCAAGGCAGAAGGTGGGCGCTGGGGGTACAACCACGCTTGGTGGTGGCGAGAGGGAGCATCAGTCAGAAGAAACTGCTCCCCACGACTTAAGAACAGATTCCTTGCAAAACCTTCTCACCAGCTCCGGGCACAGGAGAAAAACTGGGAGAAACTCGGGAACGCTTAACCCGCCCTCTCAAGCCTTTCAGCTTGCAGGGCGGGTGTTTATCAATCTCAATGCAGCCAAGTGCCCACAAGGCATTGACGCCCTCTGGTTGCATCAGATCCTTCCCAGCTGGCACTAAAATCCTAAGTCATCGCTGCACCAGCATTCATCAGAAGACAATGGAGAGAGACAGAAAAGGGCGAAACAGAAGTCAGAGAGGGAAAGGAATCAGGAAAAAACAAAAAAGGCAAGCACACAAAAAGATTAACTTTATCAAGATGGAAGAGGGAAAATACAGAGTGAGACAGGCAGCTGGAGAAAGGGCCAGACAAATGAAAAGGAGGGGCAAAAGGGAGATAACAAAGAGAAGGAAGCATTTTCCTTCCAAATTAGTTCCCATCAAAAGCACATATATCCTTTCGTCCAGATCCTCAGCACTGTTCCCCGTTTCCCTGCAGCCGAACTGCAGCTTGGCCAGGCGAAACGCACTCCCGCCTTCTAGAACACCAGCCTCTGAAGCCTACCAACCGCCTTCCATCCTTCCCTTTGTTTCTGCCGGTAACTGCCCGCCGGAGCTCCTTTGTTCTCCATCTGCGCCCAGAGCACGGACAGCAGCAGCCCCTGACCTTCCCCAGCCACCCGCTCCCCTCCCTCGAGTCCCGCCGCTCCTTCTACCCCCAGCACGGGCCGGGCTCATTTCTCCCGGTATTTACACCGGGTCAGTGATTTTCCCGCCCTGGCAGCGCCTACTCGCTCCCTCCCCGCGCCTCGGACACAGCCGGGGGGGGTGCGGCGCCTCCTCCCTGGCGGATCCCCTGCCCGCCACCACCGCCGCTTCCATCCGGCTGCAGCTGGGCGCGCGCCGCCGCCCCGCACAGGCGAGCACGCGCCTGCGCACCCCCCCCCCCCCCCAGTCCCGCGGCGCACGTCGTGGGGGAGGGCGAGGGACGCGGTTCGTCCGCAGGCAGCGCGGTGACAAAGGGGCGCGCGTTGGCGGCTCCGGAAGAGGGGACGAGGGGTGATGGGGTGATGGGCGCGGAGCGGCTGGAAGGATGAGGTTGGAGGCGTGGATGGTGCCGGGCTGCGATGCTTTTGGGGTTGAGTCAGTGAAACCTGGGACTGAGCTGCAGACCCTCCTCAGGTGCGAGTCCTTTGTGTTGGCAGCGGTTTCTCCCTTTTCCGCTGCTTTACAGTAGTTTATTCAGAGCAGGGTTTATTGTAATGCCCAGAAGCAACGAGAAACCGAAGTGCTGTGAAATTAAAGATCATTTTGCACCGGTTTGCATTGTCCTTATTTTACACAGTGTGAAACAAGAATGATGCAGCCATTTTCCCATTGAAACAGAATCCAGAAATCATTTCCTTCTGTGGGAGCGTCTGTGTTCATGTGTGAACGCAAGCATTCATGAGTGAACAAAGGCATTTACCTTGCCTTATATTTTTTTATTTGTTATTCAGTTGTTCTAGTGGGAAGCAGAAGCATTGCTATAAGACTTAGCTGACCAAATGAGTAACTACCGCAGACGCAGGCCGCGTGCAGGCTTCAGCGAGTTGGCATAAATAATTAAGTTTAGCAACATGTGCAGAGTCTAGACTTTCCACCATTTTTCCATCATAAGCTCATACACGCAGCCAGAGACAGTATACAAAACCTTCTGATGTGAATGACCGAGTAATATCCTGCAGACCTTGGCACTAAATGTCTGGTTTGCATTTTTAGTGAACTCAGTGACAAAAGACGTTTCATGGAATCAACCGTGAAATCAGATTTTGCATACATTAAGGCTTTGGACCAGTCCTTACATTATGCTTTTCAGAGTTCATGGGAAAAATCTCAAAAGGAGGGGTCCAGGAATGTGTGGTGTTCAGAAGCATCCATTCTTTCCTGATGCTATGATTGTATTTCTTTCCCAAAGAGTAGAACCTTGGTACTCTGGATCATTGACACTGAGGACACTAGCACTCTCCTTGCACTATCAAATAGTGAGAATTTTGTCCTGAGACAGGAGACACCTCACCTTCACTGGCAAAAAAAACCCCAAACAAACCCAACCAAACAAAACAGGAAAAAAGAAAAAAAGTAAAAGAATTTTGCCTAATTCTAAGGAAGCATAACATAACATCTACATCCAACACAGCTGCTTTAAAAAGAACTCAGGTTTTGCAGCAGTGGGCATGTCCTGGGAGGGCACATCCTGAGCAGTAAATTGATACTTTCTCCTACTCCACTCTCCTAAGAAATAATGGAAGATTTTCAGGATTCTCTCCATACTGACTTAAGTTTCTAGATGATGAGAAATTGTTCTAGAGATACTGGTTTATTATATCGCTGTAGTTATAGATACATAAATCCTAATGTGGGCTTTTCTTTTCTTTTTGGTTTATACTATATTGAAAGCTACATACATCAATCCAGAAGAATCCTTATCTGAAATACATGTGCCTGCTAGATGATGGGTAGTGGTTACACACATCCTCAGCAGAGCAGTGTTACCACAGCAGTTTTCCATTAGTAAATTCCCTGTGTAAACAAACCTGCGCATCTCACAATCTGAAATTACAACCTTTGGAAGTGTGAACTTAGTGCATGTGGGAACTCTGTTCTGGAAGACTTAGAATGTAGTGATTCTATCAAAGAAGATACTATTTTGTTACTGTCAAAGTAACAAAAATACTGTCTGGTGTTTCTGTGTAATTTACCCTGCTGGGACTTAAGCAAAATTGCCTCCTCCTCTGAAGTGGTACTTTCAGTTGGGATTTAAGGGAGTGACAGTGTTGTTTCCCCTGTGCTGTTGTTGTACTGGGTCGAGTGGACGGGAACCTAGAATCCAGAAGTGGTCTCTGGCTCGCAGCCATGAGAAGCGAGATGTATCAGTGAGCAGCCTAAGCAGGCAGTAAAACATCTGATGAGAGCATCTCTAGAGCAGGGATTTTGGCCACTGACTTCATCTGTGAGGTAGCCTTTGCTATTGCATACTCATGAGGCAAATCACTTTCAGAAGAGCTATCTGAATCACACATGGGGTTTTCAGGAGCAGGACCTGGATGGTTATGCAGAACCAAGCAAACAAACGTACATACCCTTCAGTAATGTCAGTCTTAGAAATGCTCAGTGGTATTTGCATTATGACTATCAGCTATAATTTTGCAGGAGGTGTACCAAAGTAGGAGCATGTGATATTGTGGTACATCATTCTGCAGTATGAATGAATAAACATTGCAGCAAAATTTAGGGCATTCAGCCTTGTAATATATAGGTTACTACTGTGGAAATCAGTCCCATTGTGTCAGTTAAATATTGGGGGTGCTGGATGAAAGGTTTAGCTGACACATCTTTATCCTGCTACGGCAGGTTTTAGAGCCTGTCTGAAATGCAGCTGGATGCACCAGATGAACTACACTGGGGAAGCAAGGGGTATGTAAAGTGCCTGTTATTCAGGTAGGATAAATAAAATGGTTAGGACAGATCTGCCACGTGCTTAAGAGGCAGAAGAAAGCCACCTGAATCAGTTACATTCATGACAGGATGGGAGTTCGGGGTTATCAGACATCACCATGTGATTATGTCCCATATTTGCAAAGCTGGAAGCATAACAGAGATTGTTGAGCAACATACAACTACCAGAAAGGAGATTGGAGCAAGGTGGATGTTGGTCTCTTCTCCCAAGTGACAGGCGATAGGACAAGAGGAAATGGCCTTAGGTTGCACCAGGGGAGGTTGAGATTAGACATCAGGAAAAATTCCTTCCCTGAAAGGGTTATCAGGCACTGGAACGGGCTGCCTAGGAGTGGACCAGTGGTGGAGTCCCCATGCCTGGAGGTGTTTAGAAGGTGGGTAGAGGAGGTGCTTGAGGATATGGTTTAGTAGTGGAAGGTATGGGTGGACTTGATAATCTCAAGGGTCTTTTCCAACCAAACCATTCTATGATTCTATGATACACATTATTCCCATGGGACACAGACTGTGTATACTGTATCTAGAGGTTATGAAGGCTGATGAAGGAGAAATTCACACTGGATAGAACTGGCGCAGTATGTTGGATATATTTGGTGTGTGTGGTGAAGACTGGTGAGATCACATCTGGAGTCTTGTGTCCAGTTCTGGGCTTCCCCATACGAATGAGTCATGCACATAGTGGATGAGTTCAGCAAACGGCTGTGAAGATGGTTAGGGACTTGGAGCATCATCTCACGTGAGGAAAAGCCGAGAGAGTTGGGTTTGTTCAGCCTGGAGAACAGAAGGCTCAGGGAGATCTTATTGACATGTATAAATACGTGTCGGGGGTGGGAGTTTTGTGGTTGTTTTTTATTTTTTTCCTTCCTTGTGAGGGTGGTCAAGTGGTGGAACACTGTAACAGGTTGCAGAGAGTTTGTGAAGATACTCAAAACCTGACTGGATGTAAGTCTGGATGACCTGCTCAATCTGTCCCTGTGTTGAGTAGAGGTGCTGGAGAGATGCCTTGCAACCTCAGCTACTCAGAGATCCAGTGGCAATGGATGGAATGGAGCTCAGTGCGCCACCCATGTGAATGACAATTCATATACGTGTGGTTTGTACACATGCCCCTCTGGGCCTGCGGGGCCACAGAGTGGGTTTACTATGTGCATGGCAGACATCAAACCAATCAATACCATTTCACACCTGAGAAATTCTTGGGAATATCCTGCTAATCCTCTTGTTGGACTAGGCAGTCAGTTGAACTGGGACTCTCAGATACGTGGCAGTTTTGTACAGGCAGCATTTTGTTTATGTCGCTCAGGTGAAGGAAATAAAGCAATTAATAGAAGTAAGGTGGAAGTTGGTGTATTTTCAACATGTGCTGCTGAGTGAATAGCCATATGTTCCAAGTGCCACTTCAACCATTCAGGGATGTATAGGAGATGGGAAAGAGGAAGGACCATTTGGTTTTGTGTCCAAAGTGTGCCCTGTGTGTGTTTTGGTGGCAATGTGTTGTCAGCATATAGTGCATACAATGCAATACTGTGATTGTAAAGGGTGTGGTATGGAGGGAACTAAGTGTGCCACAGAACTGATAAACAAGGTGTTGATTGATACACTGGATGTGTCACTCTCATTTGTTGCCAACAGTTATTATTTTAGAAAAATGAGAGCAGCAAGGGATGATGCAGCCCTGGGTGCACACCGGGCACAACGGACACGTGACAACACGTGGCAGGTGGTGTGTGGGACATGCCACACATTTCCCTCTCACACGAAAGACAGAGGTTCTGGCTTAGCATGACACATGCCAGCAGCAGCAGAGGTGAGCGCGACAGGCGCCATGTCTTTTGCCACACAGCTGCTGGCTACGCATGCTGCACTGCAACTGGTCACGCATGGCCATGGGACGATTCTGACCCCCAGGAGCGGGCAGCAGGTGGGGGAGTCTGGACAGGGAGCTAGGGAGGGACTCTTCATCAAGGAGTGCAGGGATAGAATGAGGAGGAACGGCTTTACGCTGAAAGAGAGATTTCTTAGAAGAGATGTCAGGATGACATTTTTCACTGCGAGGGTGGTGAGGCACTGGCACAGGTTGGCCAGGGAAGTGGTGGATGCCGCACCCCTGGAGGTGCTCAAGGCCAGGTTGGATGGGGCTTTGAGCAACCTGATCCACGTGGGAGGTGTCCCTGTCCATGAAACGGGGTTGGAACTGGCTTTACAACTCAACCCATTCGCTGATTCTATGAAAATAAAAGAGAAATGTTAACGAGAAGGAAACAGAAAGATGAGGCTATTAAATGTAAGCCTGCTCTTATTTGATGCTGACCACACCTGCAGCGCAAAGAAAAATAGAGTTTAATGGCTAACAAGTATGTTTAATTGTAAAGACTGTATTTTCCTTTAGATTGTATCGTGCTAGCCTCCCTCGGGCATTCCCACTTGAAGAGGTATCGCTGCGTAATCTGACCTGGGAAAGGTCATTAAGGATAGTCGTGGTCTTATTTCAGACAGGTTTAAATCTGGACGGGGGGGGCGGGCGGAGGGCGGCCTCAGCCCCCCCAAGCCGGGCGGCGGGGAGCGAGCGCGCGCGAGGAGGCGGTGGGGGGCGGGGGTCGCGGTGCAGGGAACAGCCGGGCTCCTCGCGCCAGCGCGGGGGGGTGATGGAGGAGGAGGAGGGCGGGAGGGGAGGGGGGGGTGTGGCCCGAGCGTCGCGTCGCCGGTTCTCCCCCTCGCAGCAAAGACCGCGCCTCCCAAGCGACTGCCGCCGGCGGGGAGGAAGGGGCGCGTCTCCCCGGAGCCCGCTTCGCCCTGCGGGGAAGAAGGAGGACGGGGAGGGGCGGGGGGGGAGCGGCGCCGGCGGGGCGCGCGAGTGCCCCCAGGCTCGGCGGCGCCCGAGGCGGGTGAGACGGGCTGAGCGGGGACCGGGCGACGGACGGAGGGAGGGAGGGACGGGAGCGCGCGCGCGCGCGCGCGCGTGTGTGTGTGGATATGGGTGGGTGGGACCGTCCCCCTCATCCCGCCCTCCGCGCTGCGCCCATGGTGATTGCGCGCGTCCTTCCCTCCCTGCGCGCGGAGCTGCCCGCGCTCCCCCGCGCGCGCGGGCCGGGACAGGGCGGCCGCGGCGCCCAGGTGCGGGCGCGGCGCGGGGCGGGGGGCGCGCGCGCGGGCAGCGGCTCCCGGGGGGCGGGGGGCGCCCGGCGCGGGGTCTGGCGGCGGAACCCGGAGAGAGGGGTCCCCTCTCTTTTGTTTTGTGATGTTTGAGGCGGCGGTTGCGGAGGGACTCGGGGCTGCCGGGGGCGCCGCTCGCGGGATCGGTCGTTAACGGTGGCGTTTGAGCGAACATCCTCCAGACGTGTTAACGTAGTGGTTTGGGGTTTTTTTTTCCCCCTCTTTTTTTTTTTCTTCTCCTCTGGTCGCGGTTTATAAACAGCTGGTTTTTTTTCCGCGGCGGCGGGGCGTGATGCACGGGTATATGCGCTTCCGACGTGGGACGCGGTTTTCCTCAGTCTCTCAATCTGAATTCTGAGTGTTACTCTGGGGAGGGGATTGAAGTCTCACACAAATAAATAGGAATAGTTTTCGTAGGTTTTAAAACTTGATTTCTTCGTACGTTCACGTGTAGATCCAGATTTAGGTTTCCTTTGAGCGCGCGTTTTTCAGTAAAGGAAGAAACTGCTTAACCTTCGGGGACTTGTTTTTTCCCCTTAAAGTGGATTTCTGTGGTAGTACGTTTCTGTAACTATTTGAAGTTGCACATTTCCCCTGATCGCGTTCATCCCATCTTTTTATTTCGGCTTTGCTCAGTGCCTTGCACGGAGCCTTTTCTTTTGTTGGGATTTAGTTTATCTCTTATTAGACGCCTTTACGTGTTTGTTTATGTCTAAAAGGGATGTTTCTCCTTTTTTTTTTTCGCCCTAGGTGTTGGTGACTTCAGAGTAATTTAGGGATGTAGTTCTGAGGAAGTAGACGCACGAGGACCGAGTCTATTTTACATAGAAACCTACAGCTCTTCACCAGTACTCCTTTTCCTCCTTTCCATCCCTCCTCCCGCACAGGGGAGGACAATTTGGGAATTACTTTATCAGTCATTTACTTCCCCCTTTCCCTCCTCAGAAATCCCTTTTGGTCCCCGAGGCAGCTGCTAGATATTGCCCATTATAGGACCAGGAGAAGGTTATCATCGTCGTCCCTTGCTTGCTCCCGGGGCTTCAGTAGTACCCTTCCCTCCTTTGGAGCGCAGTGGAGAGAGGCATCGAGAAGACTTCCCTGCCACCCTTGTTGGTTAGCAGAGGATCCAAGGAGAAGGGGTACCCGGCCAGCCACGTGATCTCGTGCAGGGAGCCAGAACCGAAGCAGCACTTGGCACTCTGGAGGGAGCATCTCGGTAGCTTTCTTCGTCTTCCGCTCCCTTCCTTAACCAAATTTTTGGTAAGTGTCCCCAGCCCAGTAATTCCTCCAGCCCCGTTTCCCTTCCCCCACGCCAGGCGCTGGGAGAAGCGTGCACGGAGATGGGGAGCGGGGTGGGGGAAGGGAGGAGGGAAAACCGGCTGCGTCCTCGCGGATCCAGGAGGAGGGGTGGGGGGTGTTGCGCCAGGCGGCAGGGGAGCTGGGGCAGAGGTGGAAGGAGCTCTCTCCGGGAAAGCGACCGGGGTGGGAAGAAATGGATGTTCTATTTGCACGGGTGCGCGCGCACGGGCAGAGTGGAGAGGGAGGGGGGGAAAAAGGCTGAGAGCTGAGACTAGGACCGAAGTAGGAGGCTGATGCTGACCGCCACTGGCTAGTGTTGCGGAGCGGGGAGAGAATGGATTATTCGCTAGAGATGAGGAACCGGGGTGTGTGAACGAGGGATGTTCTCACCTACTTGCCAGCATGAACAGAGCTGAGGAGAGACCGGGGGTGGGGTCGGGGGATGGGCGGCGGCGGGTCTGCCTTTCAGAGGCACTTGTGCCTGGAAGGGTTGCTGCTAGCATCGTCAGCATCTCTCACGGCAAAGGTGGCGACAGGCAGATGAAAGCCATCTCGGGGAGTGCAGTTGCCTATATGTGGGGTGGGGGGATGTACTGGGGATGAATGGGAACGATTGATATATTCCCAGATCCTTTGACTGTTGCGGTCTACAAATCTCACAGGAAAAAGGAGGGGAATACCCTGATAGGCTTTCAGAGAGGTGTGCTTGGGGTTCACCTGCCTACAGTGACTTAAAATTCTATGATGCATGTGTAGAGGGCGGATGATAATGCAGCAGCGCTGGACAGATTGCGCTGCAGCTGCTCAGTGTATTACATAAAATGCATTAAAAAAATTTATTTTTTAGGTTCTTGAGTTTTTAAAAATGTGACTTTTCCAAAGATTCTCAAGCAGTTATGTGACAGTCTTAGGAAAACTAGTCAGTGGTAGGTAAAAGAGGAATTTTTCTTGAGGTAGCCCTTAAGCATCGCAATGAAGCAATAGTGTGAGGAATGAGTTGTTTACCTTGGATTTATTTTTCTAAAGCAGTTTTAACAAGTAATTCAAGATGTGAGCTTTTATCTCTGTATCGCTGTGGGTTGCATGCATCATCCATACATATATCCTTAAGGTTTTCTTTAGATAATCATTGTTGTGTTATGTTTCTGTGGAAAAAATTAATCGTGCTTTATGCTTGAAACAGCTGTGAGCTGTTTTCAGACCTGCTTTCCCTATGATATAGAAAGTCATATTTCTGGGATGTTTCAAATACTGCTCTATTCTCATTAAGATGAGACAGACTTCCATGACAGCGTATGATGGATCATATGCTGAGTTGTATGCCAGATGACCCTTCGTTAGCTGTTTAACTTGTCTGCTACCTAAGATTCATTTTACAATTCTGATATGCCTTGAGGTATCTCCTAAAGGAGATATCTTCAGAGCATCTGCCAACTCTTCTTAGGTCTCCAGTCTCTTGAGGTGTGGCCTCCAAAACAGCATTTTAGAAACTGCTGTAATGGTAGAAACAGTTGGTTTACTGGAAGTGCATACTCAAACCTCAGCTAATTAATGATGAAAAGAAAAGCAAAATACCTTTTCCAGCCTGAATAACATTGTTCTGGAAATGAGTATCGAGGGATATGCCTTAATGATAAATCCAAAAGTGCAGTGTTATTTATAGTGAGGTGAGTGCTTAGACCTATATGTTTTGTAGCTCTCCTTTTCCCCCTGCGGTCATGGCTGGCTGTCTCCTCTTTGCTTCTCACTTCTATGAGACTTTGATTATCATTATCTGAGCTGTAGGGATTAAACACACCGAGAGGTATGATAGAATTAAGATGAGGTTTTACCTCTCCATTAACTGCGGAAATCAATGGAGTTGTGTTAGCTGCACAGTGCTGTAACTGAGTCCGAGCCAAGGTCTAAAAAGGAGGTGAATCTGGGAGGGGCTGATGGTAAAAATTGTTCCACTGACTTGCTTCCCAGATTGCACTGTGCTCAATGGTAGTGTGCTACAACATCAGGTCCAACATCTCGGGTAGCTAGCTCACAGTGATTCCCAATGCTACAAAGACATCTGGGGTTCCAGAGCGAGCCCAGAGAAGAGCAACGAAGCTGGTGAAGGGGCTGGAGAACAGGCCTTATGAGGAGCAGCTGGCAGAGCTGGGGTTGTTAGCCTGGAGAAGAGGAGGCTGAGGGGAGACCTTATTGCTCTCTAACTACCTGAAAGGAGGTTGTAGAGAGGAGGGTGTTGGCCTCTTCTCCCAAGTGACAGGGGACAGGACGAGAGGGAATGGCCTCAAGCTCTGCCAGGGGAGGTTCAGGCTGAACATTAGGAAAAAATTTTTCACAGAAAGGGTCATTGGGCACTGGAACAGGCTCCCCACGGAGGTGGTTGGTTCACCTTCCCTGGAGGTGTTTAAGGGATGGGTGGACAAGGTGCTGAGGGGCATGGTTTAGTGATTGATAGGAATGGTTGGACTTGATGATCTGATGGGTCTTTTCCAACCTGGTGATTCTATGATTCCCATAGGGAGGAAACAACCTGGTCTTTTTAATTTACAAAGACATTGAGTAGTTGCATTCTGAATAGAAAGGATACAGAATGATCTTATTGCATACTAGTTACTTTTTATGTTACATGTTTATCATTAATACATAAATTAATTAATATCTCCTAAAAATCATTTCTTGTTTCAGCTCAGGTTGAAAAAAGAGACTAGTGCACTTCCTGCCTGCTTTCAGGTGTTGCAGGCAGGACAAGGAGTAAATGAACATTGGAGACTATCCCATTCCTGCAGGCATGTCTCTTAAGGCGCTCTACGTGAAGAGAAGACCTCTTCATTGGAAAAAGAGTGATCTTCAGAGATATCCAGGTCTCTCTATCCAGCTGATCTGATTGGCTGAATTCCATGTTATGTCAATAAAACATTTGCACATGATATAAAGTAAAAAAGTAGCACAGTGAATGTTTTTTGTTAGAACGACTGCTAAAGATGTTTTTACAGATTCAGGGAATGCAAGGGGAAATATGTCTGCATGTGATCAGAAGTTGGGGAGCTGCTGTGTGAATGCAAGAACAAAGCCTAGCTTAAGCAATAAAGGGATGCCACAGTTCGAAGTTGAGGTGTGCGTTCTGTTTGCTCTTTAAATTACTAAGAATCTGATCCACAGCATCTTGCTGGAGCAGATGCAGCAGTGTCTGCTTGGCTGGCATATCAAACTGGCAAATCAAACTGACTGGTTTGATTTTTATTGTAGAGCTTTTACTTCAGTTGCCACCCTTCTATCTCCCCCAGTCTCCTTTATGTGCTTAAGTTTATAACGATTATTTCCCTTTAATTTCATAAATCTCTTTTGACTATAGCAGCTTTGAGTGAAAACTGCATTTTAACTGGTCATCTTGAAGATATTGCAGCGTCTGCACTTCCCCCTGTATATAGTATATTTATTTTGAAATAGATGCTTTCATGAATTCGGAAGTATTCCATGCACACCCAGCTTTGTCTGAGACTGCGTCTTTTAGATTGAAGTGGGTGGAGTTGGTTTTCAAGGAAACATTCTGGAAATCATTTCCAATTTGAAAGCTTAATGCTCTTGTGCATCTGACTGCAAGGCAAGCTTTCCTCCTACAGCCCATTTTCTTGAGAATGTGGGAGGGATTGTTAAGATGTTTGGGTTAATAGGGTAAATTGCAGGTTTTGTGTTCCATGAGACTCAATAAAAATAGAGATTATAAGGAGAGGCTAAAGCTGGTAAGTAGATTCTGGTTTTAGGAGCAGAATGTTAGTGTGAAAAGGATATTCCTTGAGGTGATATTGGGTTGGAAGTCAAGGAAATAGTTGTAATTTCTGCTTCTGCCGCTGGCTTGTAGCTTGACCTAAAGTTAGTTTCTTGATCTTTACCTCCAGGTAATGACGTTGAGGTCGTTACCTGCCTGCCTTATGGTGAAATGTGAGCCTTTGTAAATACATTTATAAAATTTTAATATTTAGAGGAAGTGAGACATAGTATTAGGAGGAGAGGAATATCCATTCCCCGTTTCTGTATACCTGCTGTTTTAGTGTGCTAATTGAGATACTTGAATAACTCTTCTTGGTGATGCTGTAGCTCCTTTCAAAAATAGAAGAAAGGTGGAGCTAAGAAAAGGATATAGATTTTTAAATTTCTTCTTCAAACCTTTGCTGATGTTTAAGAGGGCTGAAATGGCAGTCAGGGAGAGATGGTGGCACATACTCTGCAAGGGGTGGAGGTAGGGCCACGCAGAAAAGAGATTTGAGAAAAATGGGAGGACAGTGCTGATGACAGTGAAATTGAGGGTTGGTAGCAACCAAAAATGTGGAGAAGGCTGCTAGAGACAAAATGCTTGTTTCTTTGCACCAATGTTAGAACCAGTACTGAGCGGGTAAAGAATCTCAAAAACAACAAACCAAAAACTAAAAAACCCTCAGTCAGGCTGAAAATGGCTTCTGATTTAGTTTTCTCTTTTTTTTTGTTTTTTTTTTCTTTGTTTTAATTATGACAAAGTTTGTCCAGTATAATGTTCTCAATGTTTTATACCTTGTTTTTTAAATGTAATAGGTAGAGCCTGTTAGGTAGAGCCGTTTTTCAGAAGAGAGGCAGTAGGTGGGGCTGTTTGGTCTCCCCAGTCATACATGCAAATAGCAGAAATGCAGGTAAATTGACAAGAAGCCTTCTGACCTGTGCTGTAGCAGTGCCACTTCTTAAAAATATAGATTGTGTCAATTCTTGGCTGAGGATCATAGAATCATAGAATAACCAGGTTGGAAGAGACCCACAGGATCATCGAGTCCAACCATTCCTATCAAACACTAAACCATGTCCCTCAGCACCTCGTCCACCCATCCCTTAAACACCTCCAGGGAAGGTGACTCAACCACCTCCCTGGGCAGCCTGTTCCAGGGCCCAATGACCCTTTCTGTGAAGAATTTTTTCCTAATGTCCAGCCTAAACGTCCCCTGGCTGAGCTTGAGGCCATTCCCTCTCGTCCTGTCCCCTGTCACTTGGCAGAAGAGGCCAGCACCCTCCTCTCTACAACCTCCTTTCAGGTAGTTGTAGAGAGCAATGAGGTCTCCCCTCAGCCTCCTCTTCTCCAGGCTAAACAACCCCAGCTCTCTCAGCTGCTCCTCATAAGGCCTGTTCTCCAGCCCCTTCACCAGCTTTGTTGCTCTTCTCTGGATTCGCTCCAGAGCCTCAACATCCTTCTTGTGGTGAGGGGCCCAGAACTGAGCACAGTATTTGAGGTGCGGTCTCACCAGTGCCAAGTACAGAGGGAGAATAACCTCCCTGGGCCTGCTGGTCACGCCGTTTCTGATACAAGCCAAGATGCCATTGGCCTTTGCTTTAGGTTACATGTATTAATGTTTGGTATTCGTAATGTTTTGTTGATGCTTTTTATTCCTTTGGTTTTCCATTAATGTGTTCTGGATGATACTAAATGTATTTCACAGTGGATGTGAAGTATTTGTACGAGCAAATCAGTCTTGAAATACTTAAATGGAAAATTTGTTTTAATGGATTTTCTACTGTGTTCTGGACTCCTTTTTTAACATAAAGAATTTGGCACCCTCTGTCTTCCAAATATAGTGGAAAGGGATACATTAGGACTGTCACCAATGTTTTCGCAGTACCAAGGAGAGGGGCTGGGTTATTTTCAGTTGCAAGGAGTTATCCCAAACATGAAGTTGAAATTCTGGCCTCCAGAGTTGGCCATTCAAAATGTTTTAAGTCCTTGTCATGCCTTGTAGTACTGCCAAGAAAGAGAGGTGCTACTAACACTACTGGTAGTTATGTCAACTGTGTACTTCTTGTGGAAGGTTGAGGACCAAGACCTGATTTTTAGCGTTTACATTCCATTGAATGTGAATGGATTTGTTTCTGTTATTGCTTCTGTGGCAGATTAGGTGTAGACATTATTTTCAGACTTGGAGGTTTGAAGTTGTACTCCATTGAAAAGAACTGGCTTGTGCGGAGGGGGTAGGACTTTGTACAGTGGGGAACATGAAGATGGGAGGTTATGTACTCTAACAGAGTCTCATCTTCTCCACCATCTAGAAGTTCCATTGAAAGAAACCTTGAAGGTTGCAAGACAAGTCCAAGATGTGCAGTTCAGTTGCTCCTAGGCTGTGGTTCTTAACAGACCGTCGCATCAGAGAAGATTACCCTCAGCAGGAGATCCTGAGAGCACTGAAGGCCAAGTGCTGTGAAGAGGAGCTAGATTTCCGGGCACTGGTGATGGATGAAGTGGTGCTGACCATTGAGGATGGAAATCTTGGTGAGAATGAGCTAAGCTGGGAATATGCTGAAAGGGTATTTGAAAAAAGATTGTGAAGTGGAGCGTCTGTGCTCTTTAATAATGAATTAAATGTTTGCCAGACTACCTTATATCATCTAAATCATGTTAGATGTACATGATATGGTCTTTAGCATTTAATCAAATATAATTGCTAACTTTGCTAATTTGCATTAGAACTATTTTTGCCTTCCCTCTCTAGGGCAGAGAGAAGTGTTACTTTAGCTTGATTCCAGGATAAGAACTGTAAGACCTCTTAATTAAGAGGAAATTGTGGAGTTTCATTTTTGCATAGGTGCTTGAATCTTGTAAGTCACATTTAAGAGGTTCAGGGGGAGGTTTTTCTTCCTTTTGTGTTCTGACTCCAAAATAGCAAACACATTTGAGATAAACCAAAAGGAATTTTCAGTGGACAGTACAAATTGTCATCGAGCTAGAGGTAATAAAGTGACATAACTAAAGCATGTTGCTGTATGGATGGGTAGTTACTTCTATGCCAGAAAAGAATGGGGCTGAAAAGCAAAGTATGTGCATCAGAATGATTTGAGCTATTACTACAACTCCTAGTGTTTTAAACTAAATTGTAAGATTTCTGTTCTGTTTTCCTATTAGATTTTCTTTTCTTTTCTTTTTTCCCCCCTGTGGCAATTAAACATGAAAAGCAAGACGTTTAGGTCTGTTAGAAATATTAAGTAAAATGATTCTGTAGTTATTAGGCTTATGTTAAAGGAAGAGTATTAATGCCACCAGTGTCAAGCCGTGTAACACTTTATTTTTTCCCCCAGCTTTTAAATTTCCTAAAGGAAGGAGTATGCACTGTTGTTTTGTACATTTACCTCTTCCGTTTCTCCTCCCTATATATGTATTAAAAAAAATAATCACTGGAGATCTGGGAATTGAATTCTGAAAATTGTATTAGAATAAATCTATGTGGGAAGAAAATATGAAAGTACCTCCAGCCCTGAAGAAGGAGCTGCCATGTAATCTTGTACCTTGTTTCTTATTGGGGTATCTGTATAGGAGGGAAATCTTAAAACTGACTGTGGGTAAGAGCTTTGGTCAGAATTTGTAACCTATTGTAGTATGAAACAAATGCATGGAAATAAGCATGAAACAAGTGTATGGGAAAACAAGATGTTTGGTTCTGGTATTACCGAACTTTTATTTATGTATTTTGTCTTTTATTCTGAGGTGTCTGATGTTTATCAGGGATTTGAAATTCTCTGTAGGCTGTTCTCAAATCAAGGCGACTTATTTGTTAGAAAGTTTGAGCATGCTTGTCCCTTGGACAGCCTGTTCTGTGAAGGCAGCCATCCTGGACTGTAGCTGCAGTCTATAAGGTGCATAACTGGTCTTCCTGTATTGTTTTTATTTCTTGGTGATGTTTTCTTCTTTCCTGTCTCCTGCCTGTTTCTGAGGAATTAAATATGGCCTTTCTGCTCTCTTCCATTTAATGTCTCCTAATGCTGCATCTATTGCAAGAAGAAAAGATAAAGTAGACAAGCTGGAAAACTAATACTGAGGAATGTGTAGAACAAGAATGAGGAAAAACTAAGGAAATTAATGGAAAGAAAATGTAAAAAAAAAAAGGGAAATTATTTTCATACAAAGCTTTCATTCAACACTATGCAAATAACTGACCTTTTGAAAAGGAGTGAGATAAAAAACCTGAAAGACTATAAATAGAAATTTTCTGATAAATAACCTGGACTGGATAATTGTGATTTTTTTTTTTTCTTTTTTGTGGGGGGATATATGTGTGGGAGTTGTCTTGCATCAAGTAGTTCTTTCTCTCGGAGAGAGGCAAAAAATCTTCCCTCTTAATTTTTCAGTTTTCGTTTTCCTGGTGTGTGCTCACATGTTTTGATAATGGATTTCTGGTGGAGGACACAAGCAAATGTTGTGCATTTAATTTTCCTTGTTAAAGTCCTCAGCTGGTTTAGGTAAGGGTGTCCTGGAACAAAATCCAGGAGGTAATGCGTTCCTTTCTGCGTAACCCTTTCTGTTATCTACTGAGGTGTCTGTTATCCGTGAGGCGTCCAGGTTGGGCAGAATTTTTTACAATGTAGAGGAGTAGCTCAGACTCTGCTGGTAATGCATAGTGTTGGAGGAAGTAATAGTTAGGTTTTCGCATATTCATGCTTGTGATTAGAGCTCTTTTTTGTTCTTTAAATACTAGGCAATTTCTTAAGTAAATTGTTAAAAGAATGTTAATTTTACAAAGTTAAGTTGGAAATTAGAGGATGCTATTTAAAACTTTAAAAATCTAGTATTTCTTTAGCATGATTCCAGGCTGGGCAGAGAATGGATTGAGAGCAGCCCTGAAGAGAAGGACTTGGGAGTGTTAATGGATGAGAAGCTCTACATGAGCCGGCAATGTGCACTTGCAGCTCAGAAAGACAACTGTGTACTGGGCTGCATCAGAAGTGTGAGCAGCAGGGTGGAGAAGAGCATCCTGCCCCTCTACTCCACTCTTGTGAGACCTCTCCTGGGGTCCTGCATTCAGTTTTGGAGTCCTTAGCACAGGGAAGATGTGGATCTTTTTGAGTGGGTCCAGAGGAGGGCCAGAAAGGTGATCAGAGGGCTAGATCACCTTCCCTGTAAGGACAGGCTGAGAGTTGGGGCTTTTCAGTCTAGAGAAGAGAAAGCTCCAGAGGGAACCTTATAGCAGCCTTCGAGTACTTAAAGGGAACTATAGGAAAGCTGGGGAGGGGCCCTTTATCGGGGAGCACAGTGACAGGATGAGGGGTAGTGATTTTAAGCTGGAAGAGGGGAGGTTTAGATGAGATGTTATGAATTTTTTTTTTTCCTGCGAGGGTGGTGAGCCACTGGAACAGGTTGCCCAGAGAGATTGTGGATGCCTCAACCCCAGAGGTGTTCAAGGCCAGGTTGGATGAGGCTTTGAGAAACCTGATCTAGTGGGAAGTGTCCCTGCTGACTGCAGGGGGGCTGAGAACTGGGTGATCTTTAAGGTCCCTTCCAACCCAAACCATTCTATGATTCTGTACATGATATAACCAGTGAAACTTCTACGTGGACTTGCTGACTGTCAAGAACATGGTTGAAGACTTCAAAGCTTAAAAATCCAGCATAAGACATGGAAAAGCTTGAAATTAATTACCTCAGAAAGGTAAAGTAGAGCAGAAAAAAACACTTATAAACGTAGGAAAATTGAGCAGAACAGTGGGATATGTACCAAGATTGAA
Organism: Phaenicophaeus curvirostris; assembly: GCF_032191515.1. Lineage (NCBI taxonomy): Eukaryota > Metazoa > Chordata > Aves > Cuculiformes > Cuculidae > Phaenicophaeus > Phaenicophaeus curvirostris. The sequence goes on from NC_091392.1 coordinate 76,157,351, forward strand.
AATTGGCCCTTCCATTTACATAGTCATAGAATCATAGAACAACCAGGTTGGAAGAGACCCGCCGGATCATTGAGTCCAACTATTCCTATCAAACACTAAACCATGTCCCTCAGTGCCTCGTCCACCCGTGCCTTAAAAACCTCCAGGGAAGGTGACTCAACCACCTCCCTGGTGGGAGTTCCAGTGCCCAGTGACCCTTTCTGTGAAAATTTTTTTCCTAATATCCAGCCTAAACCTCCCGTGGCGGAGCTTGAGGCCATTCCCTCTTGTCCTGTCCCCTGTCACTTGGCAGAAGAGGCCAGCACCCTCCTCTCTACAACCTCCTTTCAGGTAGTTACAGAGAGCAATGAGGTCTCCCCTCAGCCTCCTCTTCTCCAGGCTAAACAACCCCAGCTCTGCCAGCTGCTCCTCATAAGGCCTGTTCTCCAGCCCCTTCACCAGCTTTGTTGCTCTTCTCTGGATTCGCTCCAGAGCCTCGCCATCCTTGACAGTAGAGCGCATTGATGTGTCACTGAAATCCAGAGCCAAAGACAGATGTGGAAAGCTTCTGTGATACAAAGACTCTTATTAATTCTTTGTATGTCAGAGAATGATATGATTTGCCGTTTACCTGATGTGGCCAAAGAGAAAGGGAGAGGCAGGGTTATTTCAGTCAGTGGACACAGCAGTAACAACTCCTGGGGCGTAGCTCTGTTGTGCTCCAGGGCTGGATTCCCAGACAAGCCAGCAGTCCCCACTAATTCATTTTCTTCTGCAGCTGAAACTTGGGATGACCCTACATCCCAAGCACCACCTGCAGCCCCGGTAGTACTAGACATGTAATGATCCTGCATGCAGCTCAAGATCTACATCAGGTGCCTCAACACTGCAAGAGTCCAAAAATGTTTATAAATGCAAGTTAAGCGATGTAAAATTGGAGTTCTCCTTTAAGCTTAGAAGGAAGCTCTTAAACTGATATGAACTGTTTTTAAAACATTTTAAGCATAACTTCAACAAGTATTTTTTGAAAATAAATGTGGTTTATGCCTCATTTAAGTAAGTGCCTGCTTGCTTGAGCCATACATTCCTGTTTCCCTTGCACACTGGCAGGGGTACTCTGTAGATCTCCAAGGAAGAAGCTGAGCTAAAATAAGTGGAGAAGTCCAGCTGCATTAAAGTGGGCTGACCTGGCCAAAATTGTTGCTGAGTCAGACATGCACAACATTACTGCACAGGAATGGACAGGGTTACACACATAAAAAAAAATGGAGGGTGGTATTGCAGCTGTTCTGCTTTAAACTGGTCAAACTGCAATGTGGCTGTAGCCTCAGTTTCTTAAGACTTAAAATTTTTGAAGTCAAACCAGTCCAGTATGATCCCCTGCAGAATGCAGCAGCCATGTTCTTCTTGTCCCTTTCCAGATTTGCTGTTGCTGCTTGTGTCGTATAGGGACTTCACGTCTCTTGGCTTGCTTTCATGTTGTAGCTAAGCTAATCTAATTAAAAAAAAAAAAAAAAGAAAAAAGTTGACCACATTCTTTGCTTGTTTGCAGGATCTGGCATTTGTGTGACTTGAGTTGGCTGATCCAATGGCTGATCCGATGGAATGCTAACTCTGCCCAAATAATTAGCAATTTTCTGTTGTAATAGCTTGCTGCATCAACTCAGTCTGTGGTCGCAGATTTGCTAGGTCTAGTACCCAAGGGCAGGTGAGAATGGGGCAGCTCTTATACTGAATGGCTTGTATTTATGCTGATTTAGTTGTAGCTTTGAGGCATACTTTACAACAGAATTCTTGTCATGGTTGGGATGCTTGAAAGTGTCAGCTTTAGGATTTGTGTGTGTGTGTTTGTGTGTCTTTGAAGTATCTGGTATTTACTGCTGTAAAACAAGCACTGGATTAGGAAATTAAATGGCTAGTTGACTAACCTAGTTTGGCAGTTCCTATGTTCATTTGAAATATGCAGCAGGTAATTTAACAAAACTCTGCATGACATTTTCAGACACACATGTGAAGTCTTCACAGTGAGTCCTGTTAAAGCATGTAGTTTTCAACTATTTGTTTAAATTTACTAGTGCAGTGATATAACAGGCTTGGGGAATTGGAAACTAGACAAATTAAAGCTTTTGTGCAGGAGTGTGTGGAGTGGGATGGAGGTGGAAGAAGCATGTACTTAGAGGGCACGAGACAAAAGATAATTTGTTGATTGTCTCCTCTTTCTGAGAAGAGACCTCTTTCTCCTCACCCGTGTCTAGGACTTAGCAATAACCTTCCCCACAGACTACACACCTTACCTAGAGGGAAACGCAGCCCAAGAGGTGTTCATTGGTGAAGAATGCACTAGGGAAATTTGGATTTTTCCTTCATTAAAATTACATACAAGAATATCTTCATCAGAATTCCTTGCTACCCAAATAGCAGACATTGGAGATCGCTGAACCAGCAACTTAAACAATTCCTTTACTTCAGGATTTTGGAATCTCCGTATTTTCTCATACTGTCCTGTGAAGGCAGATAGTTTTAAGGAAAGTTGCTTTCATGAGCTTTCAACTAATAAAGATACTGGAGTGAGTGGAATTGGAGTATCCTAAAGCATAAAGCAAAGTGTGAACTTATTGTAATAAGATTTTCTTGGCTTTTCCTTTGGGAATGTAAAAACTAGTGATCAGCCTAGGTGAGGAATAAAAAGGGCATAATAGTCATCTGTTTTCAAATAGTAATACTTTGTGCATGGTCAGCTGGATTCCTTAAGGCAGTGGGTGACATCTGGGAGGTGATGTATTTTCTTCTGCAGAGGAAATATTTAGAAAACTTGGTAAAGGTTCCTGGTGTGCTGATTTAGGCATCTGGGTTTCCTGAGTGAGCCTGAAATTTGCAGTGTTAGTCACTATTTTGTATGAGTCTTTAATCTTGCAAGATATGATTTTGTTTCATGTGATCTGTTCTTCATTCCTAATTTGGTCTGAACTAGTAGCATATAGTTGTGATATTTTGATTTTTTTTTCCTTCTCACACTGGGTTAGATAGCATTGGAAAAAAACATGGAGGAATCAGGATAGTTAAAGGTTTCTATACTGTTAAGTATAGAAAGCTGGGGAAAAAAGAGTAAGGTTGGATAATAAATTCCTGTGTTTCCCGCATAAGGGTAAGAAAAGAACTCTATCAGCTAGATCTATGAGAGGAGAGTGCTTTTACATCTGTGAAATGGTTGCTGTATCAAAACTCTTAATATTTTTTTTGAATCATCTTTAAGTCACCTCAAGACTGTCTTGTATCGCACAACAGGAAACATAATCGCTTTCTCTTCATGCTGAGTGTTTCAGCAGTCCCCAGCACTTGTTAGTCCAGCAGTGCACCTTACTGTAAAAGCTTTTCCTGCAGTATGCAGCAATGGCCCTTGGAGTGATGGAGCAGAGGCAAGCGGCCTTGGCAAGATGCCTTGTCGAGACTGCGGAGTTGGCCTGTTTCCTGCAACTAACAACAGCCAGAGTAGCCATTGCTTTTCTCTGCAGAATTGGGTAGTTAGTTTGTGACTAGACAGTGAGAGCCAGAGAAGAAACTGCATTGTGTGCAAAGGACTGGGAGGGGGTTAGATGCAAAGTGAATTTTGTGTTGTTGAAAGTGCTGGGCTCAGAACCGCTTGAAACCGTTCGTGATCTTCTTTCACTGTGGAAACCCATCACTTGCTACTCAGATGATAAACCCCACTGAGCCATCAGAATTACTAAGTAGACAGTTAAGAACTGCATAGAGGGAATTCTGGAATGGTAGCTGTGGTTAGAGGTGGTGACTGTGACCATCCCAATATTAGATACGTCAGACAAACACATCTTTGGTAGGAAAAAGAGCAATTCAAACGTTTGCTTTATTATCATAAAAATGTATTTTAAAAACTGCATTTCAACAATTGTCACATGATTTAGGAATAATTGTTTTATTTCAGAACTGTGACACCTAACAACTTTTTGTGTCATGCATACGAGAAGGGAACGTTTACACTCTGGCCCTGAGTGTCCTTGCAGTTTTTTCCTAACTATCAAGAGATTTCTCTACTTATATTAATGATAGCCTGTTCTCTCAAGGTGATGCTAAATAATGGGAGCTGGCAAAGAATTTCATCTTCTTGAAAGCATTCTGTTTCTTCATTAAATTATAGAATCATTAGGTTGGAAAAGACAAAGCTTTAAGATCATCAACCATACCTGTCCATTACTAAATCATATCTCTAAGCACTTCATCTACCTGCCTTTTGAATACCTCTAAGGATGGTGACTCCAGCACTCCAAGCCGGGATGCTATTGGACTTCATGGCCACCTGGGAACACTGCTGGCTCACATTCAGCTGCTGTCAACTAACACCCCCAGGTCCTTCTCCTCCAGGCAGCTCTCGAGCAACTCTTCCCCAAGCCTGTAGTGCTGCATGGGGTTGTTGTGTCCCAAGTGCAGGACTACTCTATACTTGACCTTGTTAAACCTCATCCCATTGGTCTCAGCCCATCGATCCAGCCTGTTCAGATCCCTCTGTAGAGCCTCCCTATCCTCCAACAGATCAACACTTCCTCCCAGCTTAGTGTTGTCCATAAACTTGCTAAGAGGTCACTGAGTCCCCTCATCCAGGTCCTTAATAAAGATATTGAACAGAACTGAATGCAGCACCAATAAAATAAAATTTGTAGGGCCCATCATCTTGAACATACGTGCATGTCATCATATCTGAAAATGCCAGGAAGCATTGCCAGATTTTTCATTGTTTTAAGAATTCTCAGGAATGGCCATCTGGGGGAAAATAACGTAAAAAAGACAAAAACTAGATGAAAGAGGTGTTCTCGTACATCACAGCCAAGAAATGAAAATTAGCCTAATGTTTCACAAGACAGTCTTTAATTGGCTGGGGGGTTCTCTGTCATATTTCCAACAAGCCCTGTGCCAGTGCTGTGTCACTTAAGTGTGTTGTGCTGGCACAGTTGTCTGAGCAGTTGCATAGTGAACCAGATCTGTTTACTGGTGTTGTTTTAAACTGAATTAGACTCTCCTTGGTGGAGGGTATCTTTTAATGTTGCATTAATCCTTCAAGGCAGGTAACAGCATGACTGCACAAACAGTAGCGTGCTATAGCACTTAAGTGTGTATATTGGGGTGTGACAGATTAGGAGATACCGCAAGTATCGATGCTACAATTTTTGGTGTGAAAAACTGATATGAAACTGATAACTGTGGTTGCTTTGCTAGATTTGTGATGGGCGAAGTACTATGTTACCTATTCTTTAAGCAGTGACAGTAGCTTTGGTTTTCTCCTCCTTTTCTCCAAGTCTAGTTATTACCCATTTGTGAATGATGGGCAGTTGGTTGATTCTCAATGATTGTGAGTACAAGGGAGACTGGTACTGCTGAACTTTTTCAGTGTTGAGATGAGTCTTCCAGTGTGCCAGACTTGTGTTTTAACTGTGGCTGTGGACAAGTCCCTTTATTTTCTTATTTCTGTAAAATCCATCTCTAAAATGTGGTGAAATGCTTTCAACAATAATACTTTTCTTTTATGTCTGCCCTTTGCTGCATGAAGAAAATGGAATGAAAAGAACAAAAAAATATTAGAGGTGTCGCTAATGAAACAATCACCTGTTTTTCGTTTCCTTGTGTTGTAAATAATTAACAATTACAATGTCACAAAAGTCTGTGCTGGTGTCCTTTTAATTATTGTTCTTTAAATGGAAGAGCTTGCATGATTTCTGTTTTAAGATCCAGTCCATTTTAGGATTAAAAGCATTGCACAGAGTTTTAAAATGCCTTTGTAATTGTCAGAAATTTGAACAAGCTTTGGGAAGCAGAGTGTGTTATGGGTGCTCTGACAACATGAGCAGAGTGCAGGAGAACAAAGGTATTCTGCTCATGTTGTCAGAGAAACCATGCTAGAATTACACTAATTAACTGCTTAACTGCTTTAACTGAGAGGCTTTTCCTATTATACAGAAAGGTTCTTGCTCTGTACTTCCATATAGTGGAAGTGTTGAGCTGGAGACTGTTTTGCTGTGCTTCTTACATATCTCAAAACACATGTAAATACGCCAGTGTTCCCTCCTGGATTTTTTATCTGAGAAAGTGGGGTGGGCTGCACTGACGCAGTAAATAGGGTAAATGATTTTGTTTGCAGTAGTAGTTATAATGTAACATCACTGAAATGGAATGCTCAAAATTCATGCGATCAAATCCCATTTCTTGGCAGTTTCTGTCTAAAGAAGAATAATATCTGGTCAGTCAGAAGGTCAATAAATATCTACCTTGAGTTTTAAGAACTTGAATTTAAAGTGTCCTTAGGAATCTAGCCTGTGTTCTTTTGTTGGTTGGTACAGTGTTGTGGAACTTTGGGAGGGGGGACTTTCCTTTTCATTTAAGTTTTTGCAGGAGCAGAAGAATAAGGTTTTTTTGTAAAAAATTATGTAAATATTCTACTAGTTGTTCAAAATATAAAATTGCCTGTTGTTGGAACAGTTGTATAGGGATAGAAATAAGTTAGTAGGATAGACAGAGGTCTGTTGGATCACGATACAAATGTGATTCTTGTTACAGGCCTCTGTGATACACTCACCCTTGTGATGCTGGATGTCCCTAGTCACTGGGAAGGCATAAAGGTCTCTTCAGAGCTCTTTTGGATAGTCATTCAGTTTTTATCTTTAGGTTGGGCTGAGCTCTATACGCTCCCACATGGTGGTCTGTTTATCTCAGGAAGACGTTCATGCTCTTGTGGCTCTCCTGGATAAATATTTATACAACTAGCTGATACACTCAACTGAGAGTCAGCTTCCCTGTAACTGTTACAAACCTTTATCTTAAAAGCCACCGTCTTATGCCCTTTGTAGTAGTATAATGTCAGCTATCTTTGTCACAGGTGTGTTTAGTCTTTTCCCACATTCCTCCCAGAGCTTCATAAGCACGTTGCCCTTGCCCATCTGCCCTGAGCCTTCTCAGGAGTTTATTGATCCATCGCATAGAGACAAGAGCTGGCAGTGAGAAGTCTCTGCCATCTGAGGCATTCGCCTGTGTGTAAGAAACTTCTCTTACAACTTCCATCTTAGATGGAGGAAGGAATGGAATACAAGTGTATTTTTTCCCAAGTTCATATCCTGACCTTAGAGATGCAATATTTGCATCTCTGGCCTGGTAGATATACCAATGGTATGAGGTTCAACAAACCCAGGTGCCAAGTCCTACACTTAGAACACAACAACCCTGTGCAGGCTTGAGAAAGAGTGGCTGGAAAGCTGCCTGGTAGAGAAGGACTTGAGGGGTGTTGATTGATGGCTAGCTGAACATGAGCCAGCAGTGTGCCCAGGTGGCCAAGAAGGCCAATGGCATTCTGGCTTGTATCAGAAACAGCATGACCAGCAGAGGTAGGGCAGTAATTGTGCCCCTGTACTCGGCATTGGTGAGGCTGCATGTCGAAAACTGTGTTCAGTTTTGGGCCCCTCATTACAAGAACATTGAGGTGCTGGAGCACATCCAGAGAAAGACAACAAAGCTGGTGAAGGGACTGGAGAACAAGTCTTATGAGGAGCGACTGAGGGAACTGGGACTGTGTAGCCTAGAGAAGGGGAGGCTGAGGGGAGACCTCATCACTGTCTACAACTGCCTAAAAGGAGGTGGGTGTTGGTCTCTTCTCCCAAGTAACTAATGATAGGCTGAGAGGATATGGCCTCAAGCTACATCAGGGCAGGTTCAGATTGGACATGAGGAAAAATTTCTTCACCAAAAGGGTTATTGGGCACTGGAACAGCTGCCTTTGGGAGGTAGTTGAGTCACCATTCCCAGAGATATTTAAAAGATGGGCAGACGAGGTGCTCAGGGTTTAGTAGTGGACAGGTGTGGTTGGAGTTGATGATCTCAAATAGAATAGATTGATATGAACAGAAATTGACCAATTTAGGAAGACTGTATAGCCTAATGATTGTGTCAGTGTTTGGATTCCATATCCAAGTAACTGTCCTTGAATGATAAGCTAAAAAAGTACCTCAGCCACCACCAAATGTGCATTGTTAAAAGCGCCGAAATAGCTTTGTGAACCTAGTGTGAAAAGTCAAGCTGCATCTTCCAAGTTTCTTTTTATGCTCCAAGTAGTACTGTGAAGGTCTTAATTCATGAATGGATTCTCTTGATTTCCCCCACCCCCATAAAAAACTATTGACTTTATTTTTCAATTAGCTCTTGAAGCTGCTTAGATCACCCAGTTGAGAATCATCTGAGGATTTAATTTTTGCAAGAAGCATTACTTGGATAGATTAGAACAAATTGAATTTGGTACTGAAAGGAATTGCAGCCTCTAGTGTTTTTGTTTGTTTTTGCTGTATTGAGGCCATTTGTTCAGTCAGTGTGTTATAAAGTGTCGGTATCAAATACCATGATGGAACATAAACATATATGTTATTTCAGTATGGAAGAGTCTGACCTATCAGAAGTTAAGTAGTTTTTGGAGACTGAGATCATAGATTTTTTTTTTTCAGTTGTGACTGTTTTTCTCAGTAGTCCTCAAATAATTTTAATCAGAAAATTTTAGGACTTCTTGAACACACAGATTAAATCCTTAGCATTATTTTTGTAGCAGGAGTGCAATTGTTTGTCATGTCTACCAGTGCTGAAGCGATATATAGGGAAGTTAAGAGATGTTTCCAAGTCACCACAGTATGTAGAAGACTTGATTTATGCCTGTGATGAGATTGCTACTTGCTTGCTTGTATATATGAAGACCGCTATTTCTACGTTAATTTGCTTGTTTTATGTTTTGACATCTGAATGTGTGAAATTGGTGATGTACTGACATTATGTTTATGTCCTGTTAAAGTCAGATTTATTTGAAAGTATAATTTCAGACACTCAAGGTGGTAAATGGATGAGATGTCCTAATCTGTAATGCCTTCTTCCCTGCTTTCCAGTAAGAAGAGCATATTGCTTGCTTTTCCTCTAATATCTGAAATGAAACCAAACCACGGTTTCGCTTGTCGGCCAGGCAGGTGACACTGATAAGAAACTGGGACTCTGCTTAATTTGGGCCGGGAAATTTTGGGGTTTAGTACTGGTTCTGTTCTGAAGTGACATATTGTATCTGCTGAAAGATTATATGAAGTGTTTCTTGATATTGCAGATGGGTCTTATATCGCCCATCTTAACATTACGATGGGCCAAACACTTCCATTATAAATCAAATTCTATTGCAATAATTTTTCCTAATTAATAGGCACCCTCCATCTCTGTCTGTCCCTTATGTCTTAAACATCTTTTTGAGGGAGTTTTGGGATTTTTCAGCAAAGTGATTCAGTCAGAGGAGGGCACTTGAGGGAAAAAAAGGATATGTTTTTGTATTTGTCCCTGAATTTGTAAGGGTGTTTTTGAGATAACTAGTGTGGAACAGGAACTCAGTTTGGTTGAAGTGGCTTTTGCTTGTTGTACCTGTAAAAGTGGACATAAATTTGTCCCAAATTATTAGACTTTCAAGAAATAGTCTATTAAGCATTGTAGACATTTGTTAAAGTTTCACAGCTAAAACTTTTGAAAGATAACCCTTCTGTTATGCAAAAAAAGGGATTCCGTTGTTGTGGCTTTGTCTGTTGTGGAATGGACTTCAATTTGGTCTGAGCACACAATTTAAAATGGAGGTTTTTCTTTTGTGTTAATTATACCTCCTTTCTTGACACAAAGACCTGAATGGAGTAAATCACCGTTTAAATGAAGCAGGGACAAGAAGAGTGAAACTGACTTGGGACTGGGAACTGTGGTGTCAGTGGGGAAAAATCTGGTGGGAAAGCAGCCTGCTTTGTAAACATGCTGGAACAGGAAGTGATTGCAATGAAACTTCTGCTAGATAAGAAATTGCTTCCTTCAAGAAGGAAATTTGAGCTGGAAACCAGTGGGAACAATGAGTTGTATGTTGGAAGTTCTTTGGGCAGAGATGCAAATTGAACAAGGAGCCTCAAACAGAAAATGAGTTTGGAGGTAAGGAAGCAAACTGAGTGGTTAGGGTCATATTCAGAATTGTAATCAAAAAAGCTATTTAACAGTAGGAAAATCATGTAGTTTTGATATAAACTGGAAAACTATGGAGAATAGAATGAAGGTGTGGCAGAAAGGAAGTGGAAGCACATTTAGAGGGATGAATCCTATGGGGCTTGAGTGGGGAGTCAGATATTGGGGCAAAAGTAGCCACATGCAGTAGTTGCCGACTTAAAGTGCCTGGAGTGGAATTCAGCCTTCCATAGCTTTTCTGTCCTGCAGAGAATGTTCCTCTGCCAGCTGGTTACATAAATACTTGCTTGCACTGGAGTCCATTCACCTTAAGTGCTGGTCCCTGTAGAGGCTGCTGACCCAGTGCTGCTGATAACTTAGTTGTCAGCTCAAGTGCGAGAAGTCTATGTGGTAGATGAAACCGTTCAAGCCCTTATGCCCTGTTCCACCAACATGATGCATGTGTTACTTAGATGCCAAGTGATGAAATTTGCTTTTGATAATCTGAAAATGTAAAGTACTGTTATGAGTAGCAACAGCAAATACCACAAAATTAGAAATTGGCAAGAACAAATTTGTATTTTTGTCTCGGTTGTTGTGTATTTGTTTCCAGATACTATGTTTTAAATGACTCAATCACATGCAACTTTTTCATGAGCTTCCTTAAAGTACAGAGTGTTCTTCTCTGGAAACTTAACTTGTAGCATAGTGAAGGAAAGAACAATTTGTAGGATGCCTTTTTTGTGGCTACAGGAATTTGTGACAATTGAAGTGGAACACTGCTGGAAGAGAAATATTAGTCTGGTGATTTAAATCGGACTGCTCAGAAATTGCCTTTAATTGCATATTTTTGGACTTTCTTTGGTGCCCAGACTTTAGATACTAGGATCAGCTTTGTGAAATTGCTGAATACCTTGCATCCACAAATAAAAGTAATTGGTGCAGCATCAGCAACTGAGAAGTTATGGTCTTCCAAATGTGGCACCTAGAATTCCTTCTTTAATACTCACTTCCCCATATGGGAAGTCAGTAGGTCATCACTGGTTTCCTGTGGTGTTGACAAAATAAATTTAGATTGTGAAGGCTTCAGATGTTACTGTGATAAGCACAATGAATACAACACAAGAAGAAATTAATAATAATGTGTTTCAAGCAAGGATTTCAGTACACCAATCCATGGACTACACACCAAACAATAAGAAAGAAAAAACAGTGCTGAGGAACTGGTTAAGTGCTCTGCCTCCTGTGTGCATCAGATAACTGCTGTGGGAGAAAAATAATGTTTGTTCTTGTAATTGAAGACAATATATGAGTTGGGTAGCAAATCAGTGCTACAGACATATCCTTAGTTGTGGCTTTTTCTAACTTTTATGTGCTTGACTCTGTGGCCTCAGTAGGAATGATGGATTGATAACCAGTTACTTAGGTAACCCAAAACTGTGTCTTTGAATAGTTGTCAATGGTTATATTTACATTCAAGATACACAAGTATCCCATCAGTGAGACTTAGTAGTTATTATTTTACCCATCTAAATACCTGGAGCGGTTGTGTTTATACCTTGTTCTCCTTTATACTTGTTTCATGGATATGTAAATTGGCGTGTCCCCATTGTTATTGTGTTTCTCAGCTGCTTTGGAAAATGGCTTATTCCATTCCTGGAATTCTGTTTATTTGGGTTCTTTTGAAAGCACTTCTTTCAGTGTTTATATTTCATATTTTATGGAGTGCTTTACAGGCTGTATTCCATGGTTAGGAATGTCTTCCAATATATATAAAAAAGTGATATATTACTTTTGCGTATTGACATGCAGTGTTGGACCTTCTGTTCCTGGATGAGGAACAGATACACAGGACAAGCTATGTTCTTAGTTCTGTGGCCAGGCAGGATGCCATACTTTGGGTTGCTTTTCTTAATATGAAGCAGGAAGGGAGCACTAGTGGACCTGACTGAGCCTGCCATGGTAGAAGCAGTTGGTTGTTATGATTTTACAATTATTTTGAGGAGTTCCACAGTTTCCTGCACCAGCTGCATGTATCTTTTAGCTCACTGGAGAGCAAAGACATCCAAATCTTACTTCTTCATGTTGTTGAAGGGTGGCTTGCATTCCTACATTATGCCTTTTACTTCTCTAAGAAGAAGGGGTTTATTAATAATGAAAGAGGCCATATCAAATTCTCTTGCTAATATTACTATGTGTCCCTGTTGCCCTGACTCAGATGATACTTCTGAATATCCTGTAGACTACGATTAAAGGTTTAGCCCTCCTTCGCCTGGGTTGCAATCCACCTTCACTTATTCCCTGTGAGACAGAGTACTAGGTTTTGGAGTAGCCCTTGCTTGTTCCACTAAACTAGATCCAAACTCAACGCTCCCATAAAGGGGACTTTATCTTCATCTTTCTGTGAAGGACTGTGTTGTTGGGTGACCGCTTCCACCAGAAGGACAGAATGATGGTAAGCAAGACCAGTTTTCAGTTGTTTATTTAAAGTTTAACAGTAAAATTTTCACAGTTATATTCCGCTATTGTTACTTTGCTTTCCTAACAGGATTTGCCTTTACCATATGCTGAATTTCCTTTTAAATCTCCTCACAAGTTTTGTTGCGATCAGTGTATCAGACTGTATTTCCCCCTCCCAACTGTCAGAGCGATAGAGGCGCTTTCTACTTTCAGCATGAAAAACTTTATTTTTACTTTTTTAATGATTGTGAAAATTGACAGATGATCTTGATTGTGCAAAAGAAAGAAAGTATGTTTCCTAGTGAACTCGCAAATCTACTTTGAACTGTGAAATAGTCCATTATGGAGCATCCATTTTACTGTTACAGCCACAGTATGAATGCCACAGAGAATCATAGAATAGAGATTGAAAGGGACCTTTAAAAGTCATCTGGACTGACCTTCTGCTTAAAGCAGCGGACTTGAAAACTGGAGCCAGCTCTGGAGTTAGACCAGATTGCTTTGGGCTTATCCAATCAGATTTTGAATATCTTTGAGGATAAACCCCTCACAGCCTCTCAGGACGATCTGTGACAAAGCTTGACCACCTTTAGGTGGAAAAAATCCAAATATGGGGTCACAACTGTGTTTGCAAGTTGTATCTGGTACTAGCGTCTTGATTAGCTTTGTGCACTTCAAAGCAAACTATGTGTATGGGTTCCACTCCTTTGAAGCACAGATCTCTGCACTTTCACAGCCTGTCCTTCTGAAAATGTCTTTATCCATTCTCCAGACACACAAACTATCCAGCTGCTCATGAGATGTGCATGTTCATATCCTGCTTCCTTTTGTTTTTCTGTCAATCTTCTCAGGATCCCAGGAAATAGTTGTTTGTGCACGCCTCCTTACATGCTTGGGTCTAAAGGTGAGGCAGGATTCTGAAAGTGCATGCCCTTTGTGGTTGGTTTGAAGTGGATAAGGTCTGTGGCTGCAGGCCTAAGGGATGCTCTATGTGTAAAGCGCATGTCTTAATGCTTGTAATTGTTTGTCATGCTTGAAGAAGGCTGGCAGCTGGGCCTTTATAGCAATTTTGCTGCAAATTTTTCTTGCATGGCAGAATGGGAGCCACTAGAGAATGGATGGGAGAGCAAGAGCTAGAGAAAGATTAATTGTTCTGACAAGCTTGTTTTTACAAAATTGGAAGCTGGGCTAGCATGGTGACCATAGAGCTGTACATGTAAAAAATCTTGCTATAGACAATTCTACAGTCTCAAAAAGGCACTATCTTGACGATTTAAGCTGTTAAGATCATTTCTGTCGTTGCTGTGATCCAGCCTCCTCTGTTGCAGTTGACACCTGGATTAATCAAATCATACAGTGAACTGGTTCGGCTGGCAATACCTGCAGAAATTGAATTCCACAAAATAACAGAATGGTTTCCTGCTGGTGTTGGAAGCTTACCTGCTCACCAGTGGGTCTGATGGGCACTAGTCCAAGCTCTCGGGAGTGGATGGTACTACATGCCACTGCAGGATTGCATGGGGCTGCAGAGTAAAACTGTTGGAGCAACAGAGTGACTCAGATTGTCTCAGAACCACAACCTTACATGGGCGCTTTTTATGCGACACGGGGTTTTCTGAAGAGGTGTTCATTTCTCCTTCTTCTGTGCTTGCATCTTCCAAACTGTACAACATTGAAGTTATATCTCTTCCTCTATGAATTTTTAATCTTTGTAAATTGTTAGAAGCAGGATCTAGGAGTGTATGTAAATTACATACAAATTCTGTTAGCGAGAATGGATCAAGATCAATTTCTTAATGAGATTTCTCCAATTGTGTTGCTGTAAAGTGGAACAACTTGAAGAAAATTGTAATTGCAAATATTTAAAGGAGATTCTTAGAGGAACCTATGGAGGAGTGAGATAAATGAACTAAGGAGATTCGTCACACCTTATGCTGGTAAAAAAGCTTTTGTTTCTCATCTCTGCCATTGATTTGTTTGTGATGAGATCGGTAACCTCTCAGTGGTTTTTGTTTCTTTGTAAACTGGGCAAATGCTTATTTCAGGAAAGAGGAGACAAAGATCTTTAGCATTTGTAGTCCAGAGTAAACACACATAAAGATATTTATCAATTTGTAGTGTTTAGTAGGCTCAGTGGTGAGATAGCTAATCTCTTCAATGTGTTGCCTTCAAAGGTCAAACCAAGCTGAAAGTAGGGGATGTCCCTTCTGCCTCCTTTAGTCTGCTCTCTGTGAGTACAATACTACCACTGCATGATTTTTTTGTTTAGCTGCTCTGATTGGAAGGACTTGTGTAATTCTGAGAAGCATTTCCTTTGAAGATAGTTAAAGCTGGTGTGAAGTGTCTTCATTAGGGAACATAACTAAGCATATGTCTTAATTAGCTAACATCTTTTTGGCAGTAAATAAAAGCTTCTGCATCCAGAACAGGTAAGAAATGGTACTGCAGTGTTACACCTGTATTTACTTTACATCCTGGGCATGGAGCACACATGCAGGTACTGCGGTTTAGTTTTAACCCTCTGAAGTTGGGAAGAGGAAATGAGCTCACTGAGTGAGCTTACAGAAATGTGGGAAAAATGGGATTCTTCCTTTTCTAGCTCTGTTTTGTATAGTTTTACGTTAATGTCTGTCAGAACTAAGAAATTTTGTGTTATATCTTTTGGTCTAGAACAACATTTTTTTTTTTTTAAATTTGGTGTAGGAAAATATTGTATTCCTGAAGAGACGCCTGTTGTATAGGCTGTATCTGAGTAAATCAAGTTTTTCTTTGACACACAAAAAAAACCCCAAAAGATGCAGAATCTCCCTGGAGGTAGAGTTATCTCTGCAAGCGTTGGGGTCAGTTTTAAACCCAAAGTTTTCCTGAAATATCATGGTTGAATTCCTTCCTTTAGGAAAGACAAATATTTATCTCCAAAGTAGGTGCTTTCAGTTAATACATTTAATGCAATTTTGACTAGAAAGTTTTTAGACTGGAATGACAGGTCAAAACTGTTAGCTGAGGGTATCTTTCCATTCATTAAAATTCAGGCTCAGTCAAACATGTTTAGGGACCCTTGGAAAAGTTGGATATTATTTATTAAAAGCTTCTGACAACGCTAAAGTGTTTCTAGATGTTTTCTGTGTTATAGGAGACAGATGTGAAGGATACACGTTTGTTACAAGTTGCAACTTTTACATGGACTACTTCTCCATTGACCAGTTTGCTTAGATAGTAAAAGGGTGAAATACTGAGGTGAAGGGAGGTATTGTTTGGTAGCAGAGAGACTTGAGACACGTAAGTTATGCATTTTAAAGTAATTTAGTAGACTTTTGGCATTGCAGGAAAAATTTTAGATTCGTCTCAGATGGGAGGAGAATCCTCTGCCATTCTGGCTTGCGTGAATTCTTCCTCTGGATTTCTTTCTGCTTTTGGAAAGACCTTTCCAATTATCCAATTTTTTTTTCCAAGTGTGTCCTTAATTTTTTTCTTTACCTCCTATTTAAAATGAACACAAATTGGACATTTGGAATGTTGGAGAGATTTACTGGCTGTTAAGAGTGGAGTGAGTTTGCATTGAGGTTAGTTTGCATACATTTAGTCTCTGTTCTTGTTCTCTAACATTTAAGACATGCATTTTAGGATGGGATCCTTTAATGCTTATGACTTTATGCATTTGAGGGTAGGGAGATTCCAGTACTTATTTCTAAGATGGTCAGTATTGGTGGGCTCTGGATAGATGATGTACAAGGTCAGACACAAGAAAAAAAAAGAAAAGAGACTGTGCCTTTAACTGTTTTTATTTAACAAATTAAGAAAATCAGCTATGATCACCTTCACAACAGTTCCCTTCTGAGTCAACACACAGCTGCATATGATGTTCCCAATGTTCAAAGTGATTCTGCAGATAATTTTCTGAAAGGCTGTTGAGGATCTCCATCGTTTTTCCTTTCTCATCTTCTACCAACAAAAAGTGGAATCCTTTGAGCACTGACCTGATCTTTGGGAAGAGGCAGAAAATGCAAGGAGTCATGTCTGGCAAATAGTGTGAGTGCTCAAGCTCGATGGTGTTAATATTGACTAAAAACTGCTTCACAGGCAAAGCATTGCAGGCTTGTGTGTTGTCTTAGGGTGCAAAATCCACCCATTCTCCACAATTCTGGTTGTTTCCTTCTCACCTGTTCATGCAGTTTCATCAGGACTTCAATATAATACTGCTGATTTACCCGCTGACTTCCGGGAACCCACTTTGCCGTCACAATACCCTGGATATCGAAGAAAACAATCAACGTGACCTTGAGATTTGAATGCATCATGGGTCCTCTTTTTGGTCTTTGAAACTCTGCTAACTTCCACTGCATTTGTTGTTGTTTGGTTTCCAAATCATACATAAATGTCCAAGTTTCATCACAAGTAGTTACCAGATTCAACAAATGTGGTCCATCCTCAATGCGTTGCAAAAGATCCAAATGCAGTTCCTTGCAATGTTATTTTTGTTAATCTGACAGCTTTTTTGGAACCATTTTTACACAGACTTTTCAATTACTCTGTTAGAATGTGTCCGATACCTTATCCAAATGAAGGTTCTCAGCTACTGCTCAGGCACCCAACCTTTTGTCTTTTCAAATCGCATCATTTACTTTCTCAGTGTTGTCCATTGGTGGGTGGTCTAGGCGATCATCATCTTTGATGCTTTTTTTGCCTTCTGAAAATAATTTCAGTCATTCTAAGATGCGTGCGCAAGACATGCCCTCTTTGTCATAAGCCTCAGTTAATAACTGAAAAGTTTCTATTGTAGATTTCCTGTGTTTCACAAAAAACTTGATGTTGACTCACTGTTGAGTCTTGCACACTGTTGTTTTCTGACTGAGGGTCAACAGGGAACATGAACACATGTCCACTCATACTGAGTGAAGCGATCGAGTTGTGAGCCTTGTCTCACTCTGACAGATCAGAATATGTTCTATAATCATGGCTTTATCTCTCCTGTCCTGTTCTTGGTTCCTGAGCTATAGGGTTAGTCTTGGGGGCTTTTTGTCCTCGTGAAAGGACAGGGTGTTCTTTCAGCTGAGGATGCTTTGGACTTACAGAACACTGCAAGGCATGCTTATCTGACCCAAGACGTTCGGAGATCTTAGTGGGAACCATTGTACAAAAATCCTACCTAGGTGCAAGAAGTCCTAGTCCTATGAACATGTAGAAACTAAAATATTGTATCTGGATTAAAAGTAGATGTCTATTTCTGCTTTTAATATGTGGTCTGTGCAGAGCAGTGGTTTTAGGTAAAAGTTTAATCGTAAGGCCTTGCTGAATGTACAGCTCCTGGCTTCCAAATGGGGACCTCATTTCCTTCTCACACCCATATTCCCAGTTATACTGTCATTTCTTCCTTGTAGAGTCACTTCCACTGATCTTCTGCTCACAAGATAATTAAGTTTTCTAAAAGCCCCACCTGTTTCCACCTGTTAATGTTCTAACATTGAGGTTTATTGAGGTGGCCTGTGGTGCAAGCATGCGGGTACCAAAGCTCAAAGAGCAAGCAGTAGAGAGATGGGTATAGGAATATTTTCTTTTGATGACAGAGCATGGTCTTCTTGTTTTGCTTCCTTGTGTCTTCACTTTTATATTATCTTAGCTGTGGTGGCTACCGAGTCTCTGATGAGCATTTGGATGAGCGTTAGGATGCTACTCCTTTGTCAGTTAAAGCAGATCAGATAAGCAGGGGAGAGGTAAATAGAGGAGAAGAGGACAGCTTATAATTCAGATCTCAAGTAACCATTCTCTAAGCTTCATTTTTTCACTACTTGCTAAGCTTTTCATGGTCTACTCTAGCCACGTGTCTGTTTCCTAGGCAGGTAACTGTCTTTCTCATCCCCGCTTTTTTCTTAGAGCTGGTTCCTGCTGCCTTTGACTTGTATTAATATTCATTTTAATTTGGGAGGGGTTGGTTGTGTTTTCAGAGGATTCATAGAATGTTAAAATATTTAGTTTCTAAGACAAACCAAACTTAGAAATTGATCTGGGGTAAAACGAAGAAGTGTTTAGTATTAATTCAGAGTAATTCCCTCATCTTGATTCACTTTTCAGCCAGGCTGCTAGCACAAAAGAAGGAGTAGTGTGAGGAGATTGAACGTGAGTACTAGGAGCAGAATACAAACTTGGGTCTTAATGAGACTCTGCAACAGTATTAAGTGAAAGCCGTGATAAAATGCTTCCAAGCATAAATGCAGACCGTTGCTGAAAGGAATTGTTGGCTATCCCCTCACACATTAAGCATTCCTGTAGCTTCCCTCATAGTCTAGTGATTTCATGACTACTCAGTGAGCTGAGTTAGCTAGTTACCAAATGCAAAAATAATCACTGATTTTATTTTTATCTTTTTTTTCCTGTATCTCCCACACCCCGAGCAACAAGCTGATCTGCCTTCCTCTATGGTTGTGTGATCACTAGGTCTGATGCAAGGTGAGAATTAGGAGTATGGGGGTACAGCAGATGAGAACTTCTTGCTGCAGCAGACAAATGAACCAGGATAAATAACATGAAAATGCATGCTTTATTTGAGCAGTTCTCTTTTCTGGAGACTTATCAGTGTTTTATGAGGTCTTCCTAGATCCGAAGATTTCTGTGTTATCTTTAGGGAAGACCAACACCTTATGGAGTATTCTGGACATTTCTGGAGAAACTGCATTAATCTCCCCCCAGTTCATCAGCATCGCTTTGTACTGTTTTTTAGCAGATGAGGTTACTGAGGCTATGGCACAGCATTTCCTCTCCCATGGTCTGCACAGACTTTGCATCAGTATGTTAGCACCGAAACAGTCTCGCTACTACTGGTGTGCAAGCTTTTCCTGACTGTGGTTACTGGTGTTAATAATCTGTTTTACTGTCAAACTTGGGAATTGTAATCATGCATGAAAAAGGCACTCCTTGCTTTAATAAATGTGTAATCTTAATATATTAAAGGAATGACCCAAACCCTTTCTACCAGGAAACTTTTGAGCATAAATTTGGAATTACTTTGTAGCCTTTATCGTCGAAGAGAAGCTGGTAAAGCAAACATGGAAAGTACTGTTAGAACTTACTCTAAATTCTTTTGAGAGTTTCCTTTCATGTTGCTTTTCCCCTGTTACCTTTTTGTATTTTGCATTTGTAGTTCTCTTCTGGCCAAGAATTTTCTCCTTTTAGAGAAGAAACTCTTATAAGGAAACAATGTATTGCGACTAGAAATGTAGCTCAGAAACACAGATCTAGCCTTAATCACTCTGCTTATTGATTTAGTGAGGTGCACACATAGATATCTAATTTGTTTTCCCCTTGTGCCTGAAAAGAACCCCTAATCCAGAATAGCCATAGGCACTTTGAGCATCATTGTCCTTTGCAAGTTTTTCACCATTTTCAATAGCCCATACATTTCTAAGAATAATTCTGTGTTCTTCCTGGGAAAGGGAAGAGCTCCTCCGAGCCCAGGAAGGGACATGAAGTAAGGCTGGTTTAACTGGGGTCCTTGCATGCTTTCTGTTTGGAGCTGTGGCAGTGGGCCTTTGTCAAAGTTTTCACAATGCTTGCGTTGGGAATTTTTGAACTGAAGCTGCTCCTTTTTCTTCTGTTCTCTGTTTCAGAACAGAATGGCATAGTACTGTTCTAGAGAGATCAGCTTTGTCTCTGTGTGTGATTTCATTTGAACTGCTGAGCTATGGAAGTGTATCATGGCAAGAAAGCCTTTGTAGTTAATTTTGTGTGGAGGAGGAGACTGGGGTCGTGTTAAACCTATAAGGTTAAATGCCAGCACTTGTTAATTTGATTTAAAAAACTAGTAAGTAGGATAGGAAGGGAGAGAGAATGAGCTGAAAGCACCTAGCACAGAACTATTGTAGAAATCTGTTTCTGTGTACACTAGAGTACAAAACAGCTTTGGTAATACAAGATATCAAAGGGGCTTTTGCATGGCAGTGAAATTTGGCAGAAATAGTGCACAACTTAATGTGGCTGTCCAGGTGGTAAGCGATGCAGAGGAGAAAATGCCTGTGCAACTCCAAAGAGGGAAGTTTATTTTGGTGTCAATGAATTGGTGGATTTCTAAAAATTTGGTGCTTAGTTGATCTTCAAGGTTAAATCCTAATTGAAATAACATTGCATTTAAAGAGCTGTGGTTTACTACATATCACTCAGTTTGTGGGAGTTTGTTGCTTACTGTTGTTTTATAAGATCTGTAAAGTTTAATCAATGTATTGCAGCAAGTTTTTGAGGTATAGTATTTGTAAATATTAGTTCTGCTTTTGTTAATTACTCCTAAATTCTGCCACACTTTTGGCAGAATGCATGTTCAAAGTATGCTGAGTTTAAAAATCTTAGAGATCTAGTTGTGTTTGCATTTGGTGAGGGAAGTTGTATCTTGTTATTGACAGTAATCCGCTGTAAAAGTCCCCTGGGATATTTCCCTTTTGAATATCAAGCTTATTTTTATATCACAATTAGGATGAAACACATTTAATTCTCTGCAAGTAAACTGTAAGTAATTATAAACACTTTAGAACTTTGGCACAAATATTATGCAGCATCTCGTGACAAATATTATGCAGCGTCTTGTGGCTGACAGGTATGGGGATGGCGAATGAACCGAAAATAGTAATGCTCTGTTTTGACAAGAGTGAGTCTAGGTTTGTAAAAAAATTCAGTGATTTTTGTTAGAACAACTGATTAATTAGGAAAGGCAGGAAGCAGAATGTGATGTCCTCAAAATTCGAGGAAAAGTTTGTGTGATGGAAGCTGTAGTCATTATAGCCTGCTTGCTGAATGACTGTTCATTTGGGAAGTATTAGCAACTCAGTGTATGAATGGATGAATAAATCGGTACAACGAAGTTGAGAGAGCTGGTGAACTTCAGGATACATACGTATCCCTGAGGAAAAATCTGAGTAGTATTTTTGGAAGTTTTCAGTCTCTTTTGGGTATGTGATGGAAGCTGGTATGTTAAGTGTTTTTGAAAATTTGATTCAAATTTTATTTTTTGGAATGGAGCATGCACATGTATGCTACGCCTATTAGAGGTGTATTTTACACACTGGATCTGTATGAATACTGAAACACTTTTTTCCTGCTTCATTTTACAGAATCACTGAATTGTTTAGGTTGGCAAGTCATTTAAGATCATAAAGTCCAACTATTAAGCTAATTGCTGCCAAGTCCACCTCTAAACCATCTTCCTAAGCACCACATCCACAACATCTCTTAAATCCTTCCAGGGATGGTGACTCCAACGCTTCCCTGGGTAGCCTGTTCCAATGCTTGAAGAAATTTTTCCTAATATCCAGTCTAAACCTCCACTGGCTCAACTTGAGGCCATTTCCTCTCATCCTATCACTTGTGACTTGGGAGAAGAGACCAACACCTGTCTCGCTACAATCTCCTTTCAGGCAATTGTAGACAGCGATAAGGTCTTCCCTCAGGCTGAACAGCCCCAGTTCCCTCAGCCACTCCTCATAAGACTTTTTCTCGAGACTCTTCACCAGCTTCGTTGCCCTTCAGACGTATTTGAAAGTAGTTGGCATTTATTAGGGGTTTTGCCAAAGACAGAAGCAGTCACTGAAGTTAAATTCTTCTGAGAAGTGGCTGCTTGTGGCAGATGTGGCTGCAGAGTTGAGAACTCGTTTTATAGTGATCCATATTCTACAAAGAATAATTTAACTTTTAATGTCATGTTTGGGCACTTGGCAGTCACACAGTTCTCAGATAAATTCTGTGGAGTGTGTATAACTGGAAGTCAGCTTGCAAAAAGGTGGCTTAATGACTAAAATGTTTTATGTTGCAGGATTCATGGCAGGACTGAATAGGAAGCTTCTGCAAACCCACATTTTGTGCATAGTTCCTGCTCTTTTGATCCATTTGATCAGAAGTGTGACATGATAGGTCATGAACTTCCATGGGTAGCATGGCAGTTATTGGTTGTCTTCAGGCACAGATTGAAAGGCTTGTTCTTCATCGTGGAAACCTGTTTACCGATTTAGGTTTTTGTAATGTACATATAGAAGTAAATGTAGTATGTCTGTGAAAGTTTCTTCTTTGTTACTCTTAATGTTACTCTTATGCCAGCTGGGTTTCTTGCCTGGGCTACATAGCTTCTGATGTTCCCAGCTACTTTGGTCTTTTCATCTATCATGGTCTGATAAATTAATACTGATTATTCAAATTGTGTAAAAATAGAAGCTTGATAGCAGTAATTTGATTTACATGTAAGCCTACTCAGATCTTTTGCCTGTGTATTAAATACTTTAAGCTCATAGCTTTATGTCATACCATTCTATTTAAGCTGTTGGCTATGGCTCTTACAGTCACTTCACAGAAGTACTTCATGGTCTTTGTGATCCAGTTTGTGTTTTTTTACTGTTTTCCGAAATCATAATTTTGAACAAAAATACTTAAAGAAATTTTATTAGATATTACTGAGATTTTATTTTTATTAAAAATGCCTGATGTCTGCTATAATGTCATCTATAAAAGCTCTGTAAGTATTTTTGGTGTCCTTGCAAATCTTTGAGATTTTAGACCTGTCTCCTGAAAATAGGTTCCTTCTGTGAAAATATTTGCATGGTTTCAGCTGAAAGTAAAATTACTCATAACATGCGAACTTGACATGTGCTATTGCTTTGCAGTAGCTATTAATCTGCTGATGAACTGATTCTTGAAGGGCCTGGAAGGGCTTTGAGTAGAATGCAAAGTGGCTAGAGTTTCAAAAATGTCTAGCAATTTTAAATAGTGCTTGGGTGTGAATTATGATGTTCTGAAGCCATCCAGTTTCTTGACATTTTGATCCTTTTTAGTTGTCCGTAATGCCATCAGTGCAGAAGTGCTTTTTAGAGTTTCTAAAGCACAAGGAGGAAGGGTAACAGATGAAACACCAATGCTTACTGATTGCAAGGCTGCTGTGTAAGAATTTGTATACTCTGGCTGTGGTTGTGATTGACTTGCAGAAGTGTGTTAGGCTTGCAGGCTTTGCAGGATAAGTGTTACGCTAGTATTTGGGTGCTTAGCTTGTCCCAGCTGTGTAGTGAGATTCATTATTGTACAATCC
Organism: Phaenicophaeus curvirostris; assembly: GCF_032191515.1. Classification (NCBI taxonomy): domain Eukaryota; kingdom Metazoa; phylum Chordata; class Aves; order Cuculiformes; family Cuculidae; genus Phaenicophaeus; species Phaenicophaeus curvirostris. The sequence goes on from NC_091392.1 coordinate 76,180,827, forward strand.
CTTCAACTGAGCCCTAAGGTTTTTGCCTTGTGTTTTGCTGTAGGGTAAACAAGCACATAGTCAACTTGGGAGTCTTAGCTGATGGGCAGCAACTTGCTAACTCAGGATAACTTGGTATTGTTTCTATGTCTGTGTTTTGAGGCATTTAATTTGAAATGTGTGCCACCTAAATGATAATTCTCTTAAGAGTGAGGCTTTTTAATTGAGTAGTTGTGATCATGACATAAATTTGTCATAGGGTAGAAGACAGAAGATACTAAACCCCCGCATGCATGAATAAGGGCTGGGAAGTTCCAGAGTTTTGTGTTTTTTGCAAAGTATGTGCATCCATTCGAAACTTATACTAAAGTTGAGAGTCAGCTGTTGTCCTGAGTGTCTTGCTAAGCAAGGAGGATCTACCATGACAGATGTTACTATCTCAGGAACTTCCTTATGGTTTAGATATGTCTTCCGATCTCACTGGTAACAGCAGTAGAAGTTTCTACCTCTTTCTTCTGTCTTCACTAGAATTTAATGCTGCGTCCATCTTCTGTGGACTTGGTGGGTTCGCGTGATGGCTTCTAACCTGTTAGGGTCAAAATAAGCCTTTTTAGCAGAGACCATTTACTTTGCACTTTAAACTTGCCTGCTATTCTTTGGGAATGAAAAGCAGCAGAACTGATTAGGCCAACTGGTGGTGAATAGTGTGTTTGTCCATTCAGTTCTGTTATGTGCTACTTTGGGCTGTCTGTGAGAAGCTTGAGGCTTTTCAGCTCTGAGGGATGTAGCGTAACCAGTCAAGTTCATCGCCAGGTGATGACAGTTGCATTGCAGAAGTTCCTTTTGCACTTTCATCTGGATACTGTGGTATTTGGTTTATGATGTTAAAGGTCTACCATATTATATTTTGGAGAGTTTCATCTTGCAGAAGAAGAACAAAGAAAGCCGGTACTGAGTGAAAGAACTGGTCTTGTTCAAGTACAGAATTTACATGTGTTTTTGTAGTGTGATATCCCAATGCAAAAGTCTTTATCTCTCACAGGGCTAAGGAATTCCCAAATGCTTCATGATAACCTAAGGAATTGTTCTCTGGGCACTGGCGAAATGGTTGTTAAATGTTGGTAAAGTTCATAATATTAGATAAGCATGAAATATCATTTTCCTGGCTCTCAGCATTGTTTCTTCAAAGGGCTACACAGCTGTGTTTTTGCCATGTCTGCAATGTCATGGATATCCACTGAGAAAGCCAGCAGATGGACCAACTTGTTATTTGTCAAGGTACTTCTGTATGATCTGAACATTTGCCTTCTGTGTGTTCGTGAGGTCACTTCATTGTGTGCAGGAAGCTATGAATATAACTCAGCTGCTACTGTTCCGGGACCAAGAGGGTACTATTACTGCAAGGGAAAGAGAGTTCATTTCCATTTTTTTTAAAAAAAAAGCTTGATTATCTCTTAACCACTCCAAGTAACATCTCTGTAAAACATCTTTTTTCTTCTTTCTGCCTCTTTGCATGCATGAATTGGTTTTTTTGAGAAGAAATTAATTGGATGCATTGATATCTTCTGTGTTACTGCCTTCAACCCATCATAGTGAATAAATATTATTTTATCATCCTATTCAGCAGTAATGACCACTAAACTGACTGTTAACTGCTGGGTCTCAGATTAAATGCTGAATACAGGCTTGTTCCAAAATGGCAGAATCTGGCTCTCCTTTTACTGTAATAAAGCTGCTTCTGTTTGCAGCACTGTGTTGCTGGGAGACTGCGGCTAATTTTTATGGCACATGTCAGTAGCAGTGATTCAAATTAAAATAAGTTTCATTGAGTAGGGTCTTCTCTTTGTGTGTAAACTGCCTTCTGTAAGGGGAGAGAAATTTTTTTTTTGCTCTGGGGAGAACAGTATCCAGACCAGAGAAAATGATTGAATCTGGGAAAAAAGCTCAGATTGTTCTGTTGATAACATCATTGTACTTCCGAAAGTCACTCCAGGTGGGATGATGGCCTGGCTGAATTTACACCAGTCTGACAGTCAAGTCTAAGGCAGATACTTAGGAGAATTTCAGGTGAGGTGTATACATCTTTTCGAACTGCTGTTTTTAAGACTTTATGGTGCAAACTTGAGCATGTAGTGTCACTTTAAAGCAAAACAATGAAATAGATTCTGAGAGATTAAAAAGCTATGTTGTTTTGGTTCACAACAAAGATACAGTGGCAGTTTTGGTGCTCTGTGGAAAATGCAGCCCTTTTAAAAATGATTGTTACAGACTTTGCCCCTGAATCAGTACAAGCATGCTGTTACAGTGGCAAAAAGTGGATGTAATTGGGTGTGCGCCTAAATGAGAAAATACATGTCTGAAGTGAAATCTTACTAATGCTGAATCTGTGCTCTTTTTCTGGCTAAAGGAGATGGTAGTCTGTTTCCTGATGTTCACATTCTGCTTAGGTTTTTAGCAGTGTTGTGTTTTTAATCTTCCATGAGATGCCTCTACAAAATGGTGTGCGTGCGTCTCTGAAGCCTGCTTGCTTAAACACGCAAGTCATGTCAGCTGCAATGCGGCAGTGCTTGGTGCTAATGAGGTGAGCAGCCAGAGCACCAGACTGCTTATGTTTTCTCATCTCTGTGCAATTATGGCTATGGGGATTGGAAAAAGGAATTTGTAGTGGATATGGTTCTGTTTTGGCCTTTACAGAGTGTGGTTCTGTGTCCTCCTGCCGACTGGGCAGCATGTTTCTAGTTCCATTTTGGAAGTTAGGTGGCTGTCTCACTATATCCAAGGGAATCTCTAAGTAGGTCCTGGTTGGGAAAATAAAAGAAAATGGGAAGTAAAGAGAGAGGGACACTCCCTCTCCTCCCTTCCCCTCCCTCCCCCCAATTAATTCAAATGCACCTTGAAATTAAATATATTGCCTGGCAATGTGTCTTCAGGTTGAGTAGATGCAAGTCGCTGTTTGGAAAGGAATATCTTTGGAATAGAGCTAATAGGTAATTAATTTGGACTAGGTCTGACTAGCTACAGCTGGCCTTTCAAATGCACAGAAATGCTGATACAGTGTGATTTCTAAGCTTACCTCCCTTCTCTTTAACCCTCAAGATGCTGACAGCAGCGCTGTGTATTTTATGCTGAAGTCTGACAGTATTACTTTGAACATAAGGGAAGTAAACTGTATAGCAAATCCTATTTGTCTTTTCCCATTATCACATGCGAACTTGTCTTCATTGAGCTTGATGCTTTCTTGTCCAACACTGTCGTATTCCTATTCCTGCAGCCTGGCTTTCAGTGTTTCTTTTCAGATGCAGTCTGTAAAGCTGTAGGTCATGATTAAGTAATACATAAGTCTTGTTGGCAAAGCTTGCTTTCTGTTTCCTGCCTTCATCTCACAGGGTGCTGCCCTGTTGAGGTTATTTTTGAGTACTTACTTAGTCTAGATCAGTTGTTGAAATCATCTGTGTTAAAATAGCGCTGGTTTTTTTTTTTTTAATTTTTAATTTTTTAAGGGTCATATGATACCACAGAGGGATCTATACAGCAGGGCTGGGGAAGGTGTGTAGGCAAGAACCAGTGACATGAGGCAGGAACCTCCTGAGTTACTGGTACTGCTGATGTGAGTGTTGTGTGCAGCTAATACCAATAGAAAGGATGTTGTATCAACCTGTAAAAAAGGACCTTCACCTTGGCAAGGAGCCCAAGATTGTGTGTCCTAATACAGTCTACTCTTTGCCTAGTCCTGGTTTCATATGGTTTAAGAGTAACATGAAATAGCACAACTGACAGAAGGGACTTCAGTAAAGCCTTTGACACTGTCTGCCACAGCATTCTCCTTGGGACTTGTGCCTTAGACAGGTGAACTCTTTGCTGGATTAAAAACTGCATGGATGACCGAGCCTCAAGAGTTGTGGCGAATGGAGCTAAATCCACTTATCTGCTGGTCACAGGTAGTGTTCCCTGGGGCTCAATATTTGGGCTAGTTCTGTTCAGTATCTTTACAATGATTTGGATGAGAGGATTGAGTGATACCTCAGTAAGTTTGCACGTGACACCAAATTGGACAGAAGAGGTGATCTGCTTGAGGGTACGGTGGCTCTGTAGAGGAAACTGGACAGGCTGCCTTGATTATATGGCTGAGTCCAGCTGTATGAGGTTTAACAAGGCCAAATACCTGAGTCACAATAACCCCATGCAGTGCTACAGGCTTGGGGAAGAGTGGCCGGAAAGCTGCCTGGTGGATAAGGACATGGGGTGCTGGCTGACAACCAGCTGAACATGACCTAGCAGTGGCCCAGGTGGCCAGAAATGGTGTGGCGAGCAGCAGAAAGGAAGTAATTGTGCCCCTGTGCTTGGCATTGGTGAGGCTGCACCTTGCATGCTGTATTCAGTTTTGGGCGCCTCAGTACAAGAAGGACATTGAGGTGCTGGCATGTGTCCAGTGAAGGGCAATGAAGCTGGTAAAGGGGCTGGAGCACAAGTCTTCCAAGGAATGGCTGAGGGAACTGGGGCTGTTCAGTCTGGAGAAGAGGAGGCTGAGGGGAGACCTAACTGATCTCTACAACCACCTGAAAGGTGGTTGTGATGAGGTGGGTGTTGGTCTCTTCTCCCAAGTAACTAATGATAGGATGAGAAGAAAAGGCTTCAAGTTGCATCAAGGGAGATTTAGATTGGACATTAGGAAAAATACCTTTACTGAAAGAACAGTGAAACGTTGGAACAGGCTGCCCTGGCAAGTTGAGAAGGCGCTGTCCCTGAGGTGTTCAAAAACCGTGCAGACATGGCACTTTTGGGACATGGTTTAGTAGGGACAGTGATTGTGGGCTGATGGTTGGACTTCATGATCTTAGAGGTCTTTTCTAACCTTAATGATTCTGTGGTTCTATGCATTGTAGGGAGAGTAGTGCTGTTTTAACACTCGCTGTTGAAATTTGGTATCTTTTGTATCCATTATTGTGCAGTGCAGTATTTGTTTACCTGTTTATGTTCTCATGAAGACCTGGTAGTTGATGGGGATGTTTTCTTCCATGTTTAGGCCTCCGAGTGAATGGGGAGCTCATTACTGCTTATCCGCAAGTGGTGGTTGTGCGTGTACCAACACCTTGGGTCCAGAGTGACAGTGATATCACAGTCCTTCGTCACCTAGAGAAGATGGGCTGTCGACTGATGAATCGTCCCCAAGCCATCCTCAACTGTGTCAACAAATTCTGGACGTTCCAAGAACTTGCTGGTCATGGTGTGCCTCTTCCAGACACCTTCTCATATGGTAAGGCTCTTGGAACAAAAGGATAGCATAATTGCTTACTGGAATTTATGCTTTTGCAGTGCAAAAGATAGGAGTTCAGTTTTGGAAATGCGTAGAGTACAGTACCATGAGGGTAGTTCCACAGATGAATGTTAAGTAACCAGAAAAGGAAATTAAAGTCGCAACACTCAGATTCTGGTTTTGGCTCTGTTGATTAGCTGTGGTGCTTTGGGAAGAGTACTTCAACTTGCAAGCAACTGACTTTGGCTGTTACTGCTAAGCCACTTTGAACACTTTTCCAGTTGCCTGAAGTAGCAGACAGGAACTTGGTGAACTAATGTCATTGTACCGTAAAGATCTAGACTATGATAAAACCTGAAGATAGATTGAACTTCTATATGAGAAAAAAAATCTGCAAATACATTAGTTCTTGTGAAAGAACAAAGAGAGTACAGGCCTACCTGTTTGACTTTTTAGCAATTGTTTGGGGATTTGTTCCTGCCAGAACAGTTAATTATTAATGTTTCTTATGCCTGCGTCTGGGGTCTGTGGTTCCTGATGGAGTGCTAGATTAGAAGAACCTTTATCTGAACTACCATGATGGAATTTCTACTTTTAATTGTAATATACTTAAAAATTGCAGATATCTCTCAACCTTCTTTTCCTTCTTGGGAAACATCAGTGCTTTCCTTCTCTTTGTGTGGTTGCACCAATGGGAACTTGACAAAACCACAAAGAAACTTCACAAAAACAAAAATGTGGGTTTCTATCCATTACTATGAATTACTATATCCATCAATTACTGTGAAAACACATTTGAGAGAAACTTACTCTTTCTCTATAGATGTCGTTGCTCTAGCTCTTTGAAAAAGGCACGAGCTTAATTTTTTGAGGGGGAAGGGAAGACCATGGGTAATGGGATAATTGCAGAACTTCTCTGATCATAACTCCTTGCCACGTCTTTTAGTGCCTGCCTCTGGAATTTGACAGAAGCATGATGTTTTAATTTTTTTCTTTCTTTTTTTATTTTGACACAAGTATCAAGGATTTGCCAAGAAAAACAGAGTGTGCTGAATGACATTATTCCATGACATGCATTAAAATCCATGGCAGTGTAGTAATGGCTGCTGCTGGCTTTGTGACCAGTGTCTTGGCTTGACTTCTGCGCTTTACTGCTCGTGCTGTTAGAGGAGTCTCATCCATTTGTCTGCTGACTTTCTCTTCTGTATTTCCTGTACTGTGGTCAGCCTTCTGTAAATTGAACTGAACCTGGATAACCTTAAAGTATCAACCATAATAATGTGAACAGTCATTAAAAGCTACTTTCTAAGGTTCTTACGGATGCAGTGAGACAAAAAGGTTGAAGCACTACTTCAGGAAACAGGGCAAACGAGATTTGGGAGATGGGAAGTTGGAGTGACAAGGTTTGGGTTGTTGCTGCTCTCTGGATCTCCTTGTCATTGTATTCCGTGTTGCTTTCCTGGTTGATAGTTTAGATGGAACTGTTACTGGTGACACGTCTGTTCTATTTTCCTGCTAGACATTTGAAAAGGTGGGAATTGGTAAAGTAAAAGAGAGAAACTGTAATGAGATAGTAGAGTTGAGGCATTGAGATTTGGAAGACAGGATTGAGCCTTTTGGGGTTGTGATCAAGAGACCTTGGTTAACTTGTCTTCCATTTCAAAGAAAGTAGGAGTTAGTATCCCACAGATCATAAACACCTTCGAAGTCTGATCGTACCTTGTGACCAGGTTCCTCTTAACTGACAGTTTTTTCTGCATTATCCAAGCTGTAAGGGTGGGAGGAATGTATGGCAATTACATCCCCTATTTGGCCGCACCATATTGGTGGCACATAATGTTGTTGGTTTTCTTTTTGCCAGGTGGTCATGAGAATTTTGCCAAAATGATTGATGAGGCGGAAGTGCTGGAGTTCCCTATGGTGGTGAAGAACACGCGGGGTCACCGAGGTGGGTGTGAGGTCAGGGGTGAGCACAAGGAGTATTCTGAGCAGCACTTTTTAAGATTTTTGTCTTGTCAGGGGATGATAGTTAAGAAGGTCTTCTATTAGGTGTTGGACTTCTTTGAGGTACATCTGAATTCTGTCACTCTTCAACTGCTGAATATTGAGTAGGCTGCAACACTGAGAAACAGTTTTAGTAGAACCTAGTTATGCAGTAGCAGAGGGAATAGGGGTTCAAAATTATGGTGCATTGGTGACTTCTGTGAGAAAAGCTTTGAGCTGGAATGATGGACGGTCTGGCCATAGGGAATTAGCAAGAAGCCTATATGGATTTTAAGTATGTTCCTAAACAGGCATAAGAAATTAAATCTAAGTTCATTTAGTCTAATTTGACTTTTTTTTTTTACTTGATTGCTTAAAATTAGGATTCTGATTTAAATAAAATCTCATGTACTGTTTGTCAAATTGGATCTCTGTTTTTCAGAAAAATCTCTGACAGTGCTGGTGGTAATACGGCAGGTTTGGATTAAATTGTTCTGTTATCAGTATTTTGTTTCAAGTGTTGAATATGAAACAACACATCAATTTTATTTAATGTTAGATAGTTATTTACTGAAGGACAGTTGGTGTAAAATACATTTCAGAGGTTACTTGCATAGGAGGTTGCACTGTTTTTATTTACTTTAAAGCAGTTTAATAAATACTAGAAGCAAAGGAGACTGAATCTGAAGTTTAAGATCATAAACCAGCAGTTACCTTAAACAAAGTCTTAATATAAAGGTACCACTTCTTTCTTCTTTTTGTCCATCAGTTTGTTCCTCCTCTGCATTGCTCTGGTGCATCTCTTCTGCTGGCATGAGTATTTCTGACGCTGTGTAGCAAATGGATTCAGGAAGTGATGTTTAATGAACCTAGCTGGCTTATTTTCACTTGGATTAATTCCTTACGTGAATTATCATTTACTCGCAGAAACGGTTGTGTTGGTGTAATAGCAGAAAGTGAGCAAAAGGCTGGGGCAGAGGAAGATCAGACCTGCTTCTGTTGGCAGTAATTCATGCTTATATGGTTTACAAATGCTTGTGGAACTATGAATCAAAGTTGGAGTTTGACTTTGCAGCAAGCTGAATTTGACAACTGCGGAGTATCTGAGACAGTGAATTTGACTTGATACCCTCTCTTGTTAAGATTTACTAAATAATTATAGGTTTTGCAGCTATTGACTTTCTTCTCTGTTTTTAAGCCAGAATTCTTGTACATCTATGTTTACAAGTTTTGCTTTAGAGTACTTAAACTCCAGGCATTTTAATGCAAATTTATGCACAGTACATATTTTTTCACATTAAGAGAGTTGAGGAAACTTTTTCAAATTAATTGAAGAACAGCCATTTGCAAATCGTATTTAAAAAAAACCTAAGCAAAACACGATCATAAGTATTGGCTGTTGTATAAAAGTTGTACTTCTCTAGGCCCATTTTCTGCATAGTTTTCTGCTGCTGCAAGTGTGCCCATCTTATTTTTGCAGAGGTGACACGATGCTGCATAATTCGCAAGAACTACTGTCCAAGGCATCATTCTTCCTATCCTATTATAGGAGTACAACAGGATTATTAAGTGCCTGTAGGAGATCTAAAATTGGGACTGGGAAAAAGCACTTTGGAGGGTTTTGCTTTCTTGTCATGATTGTTAAGCCTACGTTCTGATACTCTGTGGTGAGAATTCCATTGTTCCTCAAGCAACGTTCTATGTTATGGAGACCTTAAATCCTGATGAAGCAGAGGCTACTCAGAATCACAGAATGGTTTTAGCTGGAAAAAACCTTTGAGATCATAGAGTCCAACCATTGATCCAGCCCTGCTAAGTCTGCCACTAAGTCCCCAAGTATGACATCTCATCTTTTAAACACCTGCAGTGATGGTGACTCAGCCACCTTGTTGGGCAGCATATTCCAATGGTTTGACAATCCTTTCAGTGAAGAAACTCCTCCTAATATCCAACCTAAATTTCTCCTGGTGCATCTTGAGTCCATTTCCCCTTGTCCTGTCACTAGCAAACAGGGAGAAGAGACCAACACCCACTTTGCTACAACCTCCTTTCACATAGTTTTACTGCAGTTGGGCTTTTAGCACTGGTGGAATTCTTCGCACATTGTTTCTCCTAGTTCTGCTACTGCTGCATTTCTGTTCTGTTAGTTAGGCAGTTTTTCAATTGATTTTTGTACTCCATTAATATGGTAGCATAATTGAGTGACAATTCTGCCACAAAAAAAATTTTGTGGTCCTATTGTGAAGCAGAACTCTAATATGACACATAAAAGAGTCCTTAAGAAAGGGGAAGAACAGTTGGGAAATGTAGCTAAAGGCGGAAAGGGGATGCCATCTTGTGAGTCTAGAAATTAAATGGAAAGTTGTAGTGTCTGTTTAAGGGATGGCTTTCATCAGTATTGGTAAAATTGGAAGAGAGCAAAGAAATCTTTGATGTGCATGAGAAATGAAAGGGGATGAAATGACATCTTCTAGGTGAAACAGAACTAGCTTGCAGAAAAGCTAGTAATTTCTAAAGATTTTTTTTTCCAAAATCATAGTGCATTGCATTGATTTTATTTCTTTTGGGATCTGCTCCTAAGTTATTGTGGATACTGTGGAGTTTAAGATTTTCCTCTGAATGTAGCTGTTCCACTGCAAAGTCTCATTCTGGACTTGTGAGCTCTTTAAGTGTTGGGAAGAGCAGCTCTCAGCAACTTCCCAATAGAGAAGTGGTTGGTTCTGCAGTGACACACTGGCAGCTTCAGGGTCCTGGTGGTTAAAGTTTCATGTCATCAATTCCTGTGTGTCAAAGCTGTAGGCTGTGGGTCTAGTCCTCTTGGATGAATAAAACTGTGTTCTTGAGGAAATATTTGCTGCTCTTAAAGTATTTCTTCTTTTTTTTTTTCTCATTAAGGATTTATACCAACAGGAGTTGGAATTACAGGACAACCTTCTTTATCTAAAGCTGTTTTCTTTGTCTCCCCCCTGCCCCCCCCCCTTTTTTTTTTTAAAAAAAAAGATGTTCTTATGCTTCCTCAAGTGTGTCAGTACTTGAAAACTTAAAAGCATTGAAGCAGTGGAATACTGATGTCTGCAGAAGAATTTGTAAATGAGTCTGAGCTACAGATGGGGCTTGTGAGAACAGGCACCATACTGGTCAGAGGTTTTACATTTATGCACTAGATCACTGACGCAGCTCAAATCAGTAGCTTCTTCCAATCTTCTGATGTTCTTTTCTTTATACAGGTAAAGCTGTGTTCCTGGCACGAGACAAGCACCATTTGGCTGACCTAAGTCATTTGATCCGTCATGATGCCCCTTACTTATTTCAAAAATACGTTAAAGAGTCCCATGGCAAGGATGTACGTGTCATCGTAGTAGGAGGCCGTGTGGTGGGCACCATGCTCCGCTGCTCAACAGATGGGAGGATGCAGAGTAACTGCTCACTTGGTAGGAAAAGCATTATTCATAGTTTTGATCAGAATTTTTCAACCCAGTTGAGAAAACACAAAGCCAGCTGAAATAAGCTGCAGGTTGTGTTTTGTATTAACTGTGCTTACTGTTGTGTGTTTACAGAGGTAAGGATGAGAAGGAGGATTAAGTGAAATGTGTGTTGAGCAAACTCAGAAGGAGAGACAATCTCTGCCTGAATTATTAGATGGATAGGGTGCCTGGAAAGGAGGGGAAAGTTCTAGGAACACAAATGAGCAACTGATGTGGTTGTGGCAGTGTCCTGCTATTTCCATGTTATTATTCATTTCATCCAGTTAAGAGGAACAGAAAAAGAAGGAAGGTGGAAGACAAGACAGAGAGGTGGAGGAGACAGCAATTGGCAAGAGTGCAGAAGAGAATGTTAAGGGAGGAAACTGTTGAAGGCATTAACAGTTGGGTTGCATCGTGGAGTTGCTGTGCTGCTTTGAGTCTGTCAGGCTCCTCCCTGCAACCTTTCCTCCCAAAAGCCATGTGTGGGATTGAGGGGAAGTTTACTGCATTGATTGTAGCATCCTCAGAACTGAGTTTCTGCATAGCTTTGAGTGTAGGACAAGGGGGATGTGTGAGGGTAGGAGGAGGATTGAGGTTGCCTGACTGAAACTGTGCTGAAGCTGAGTAGGGATGTTCATGGTAGTACAGTTTTGGTTAGGCAAAATGTGTGAAAGGTTTTAATTACTACTTGATGCTGAGGAAGTGAAGCCCGAAAGATTTTTCTGCTGAATGTTTTTTGGTTTGTTATTTTTTGGTGCTTTTTAAACTTAAGTGTTATGATAGACAAAGTCTGAGTCAGTTAATACCTTCATGGACTGTGAACTGAACTAGCTGAGATTCATGCACAAATATTCCCTAATTCTTGCTTTAGAGACAGTAGCTTATGATAGCAAGCTGAGAGAAACATGAGATAATGTCTTAACCCTTGTCACCATAAATTATATCTGTTAGAGCTGTAGTCTTATCTGGAACACTTGGTTTAGTTTTGCTGAAAGACTTCTTGTGACATACACAAATATGTATAGAAAGCCTCTACCTGAGAAGGAACAAGGGTGGTTTCTTAGGTCACATTTCTAATATCCCAGGATCATAAACTCAGCCCTTAACTAGCTGTTTTTCAAACAAGTCATAATCCTGACCTGCCTTTGTCAGGTCAGAATCTTTTGAAATCCTGCTGTGGCTTCAAGTTCATTAGAGGTCGCTGTGGAGAGGAGGTTGCTTTCTGAGTCATCTGCAGTATGCTTTCAGGCTTGCTTTGGAGTTTCCCAACCGAAAAGCACCAACCAGTTGAGAAGGACATCAGTCATTGTGACCAGACTGTAGACAGCAGGTTTTTCTCACTTTTTCCAGGTGGCATAGGGATGATGTGCTCACTGAGTGAACAAGGCAAGCAGTTGGCGGTCCAAGTGTCAAACATCCTGGGGATGGACGTGTGCGGCATTGACCTGCTGATGAAGGACGACGGCTCATTCTACGTCTGCGAGGCCAATGCAAATGTAGGTTTTATTGCCTTTGACAAGGCTTGTAATCTAGATGTAGCTGGTATCATAGCGGACTATGCCGCTTCTCTCCTTACCCCCGGTCGCTTGACGCGACGCATGTCCTTGCTCTCTGTGGTGTCCACGGCAAGCGAGACTAGCGAGCCAGAGCTGGGCCCTCCAGCTAGTGCCGCTGTCGACAATATGAGTGCTAGCTCCAGCTCTGTCGACAGCGACCCTGAGACCACAGAGAGAGAGTTGCTCACCAAGCTCCCGGGGGCTCTATTTAACATGAACCAGCTATTAGCCAATGAGATCAAACTTCTTGTGGAGTGATGCCACATGTAAATAGATGACCAACAGAACTCTCTCCTGTAAATTTTTTTAAGTCAACTTGCAGTGCTGTTTATCAGAGAAGCTCAGAGGAATGAGGGAAGAGAGGGGTGTCAATCAAGAGAGTAAGAGTGAAAGCCACACGTGCTGTGCTTGCTGCCCCTACTTTTCTGCAGAACTAAAAACAATGTTCATTCTTCAGCATCGGTTTTCTAATGAAGTTGCTCAGTTCACAGCCTAAGTGGGAATTTTATTTGGATGATGCTTTGGTCCCCAGTTCGTGTGTATTCATACGCAAGCGTGATTCACACTTGAAGATCTTCAGAAAGCTGTCTGGCAGCTCTCTAGAAACTTCTGTGAATTACTGCACCAGTTAAGTCTCTTCTACCTCTGTAAGGCAAGATCCTGTGAATTGCTCAGTGCCTCATATTCTCAGTGTTGAGTTAGAGGTGTTAACAAAAAAATATTGCAAGGTTCCTGGACACGTGCTGTTCCTGCTTTTGTAGAGTGGAGCTGTAAGTTCAGGATCCTTTTAAAGTCATCACTTTCTGACCTTGCAGGATGTGGTCTTTCAAATGATGAGGCTGAGAGAAGTGTCAGTTGACTTAACTCGAGCTTTCTGTACAAATCTGTAAGTTGGGTCATCTTGATATTTGCTAGCAACCTTGGTCTGTATTTCTTTATAAAGCATTTGAAGGAGGATTTTAGTACTTGTGTTTTTCTCATTTCAAATCCTGATTTTGGAAGGTGTGTAGGGGAATTGGCCATTCTGTTTGGGGTAGAAGTGGCACATTTTAACTGTTTTTGCATGATTGGAGGAGATAAACAGCACTGTAATGTTTGGTTTACAAAATGATGTTTAATCCAATGTGAAAAGAATTACGCTAGTTTAAAGCAAACGTGCATTGACTTGTATTTGTTAGTGTTTTAGTCTTTTTGAGAGAGATCTGCAATGTTAATGTTCCTTTTTCTTTAATACATGCTAGTCCAACACTTCCTTCTCTATGCCTGCATCTTTAACAGTGGCCAAAGTGAAAACACTGCAGAGTATTTGTTAAGAAAACACTGCGTTAAAGCCTATGCATTGGTGGGGTGGGTTTTTTTTTTTTTTTTTTTTTGCTTTTTTGGGGGGGGTGAAAATGTGGTAAGGTGTGGAGGAGGGAAAAATTGGCTAGAAGTGATTAGATGTCTAAAGGTATTTTAGAATAAAACTGCAGTTCATACAATACTTACCAGGCTTACTTTTTCCCCACTGAACATAAAAGCTGATGTTGGCAGAAATCCAAAGAGTGTAACTGGGGAGAAATACTCAATTCTTAGCTTTGGGAAACATGCAGCAGATTTAAAAAAAGAAAAATTTTACAAACAATAAAAAAGGGAAAAAAAATAAAAAAGAGAGCTCAGCCAGAATTAAAATAAATAAATATATATATAACCTAGGTCCACAAACAATTAACAGATTGACCCTGGACCCTTAAGTGTGTGTGTGTTGCGAGTGCACACACTTGTGTATGTTTCTGTGTAGGCTTTGCTTTATTTCTTTTTGGATTTTGGCTGTTTAGCTCATAGTTTTTTTCCAGGCTGCCTGATTTTCTTTAGTCCTTCTGGCTGTGCATTTTCTCAGTAGCCTTGGGCTGTTTTGGAAAAATGGTGACCAAAACAGATACTGAATCTCATTTTTCTGTGCATATCTTCTGCCTCATTTTCTTCTTCCTTCTCCTCCTCCCTTTTCATTCTTTTCTCATTCTCTGGGTTTATAAAGGCCCGGAACTATATGTGTATATATGTGTATATATATGCGTGTGTGTGTGTACACATATATGCACACACATACACACATATAGCTAAACCTCTTTTTTTAAAAAACAAAAAGTAAAATGTTTACAATTGAATAATAATCTTGTGAAAATAGGGTTTGTTTGGAGGGGGGTTGTGCGTGTGTGTGGAATGCTGCTGTTTTCTGGATACTTTAATGGAGCATGTCCCATGTACCCTCTGAGGCTCTGCACTGCCCACTTCTGTGGCCCTTCCTCACCTCTCTGCTGCTCTGCTGTTTTATCTTCACTTGGACCTTAAACACGACTCATGGACACTATGCAGAGAGTCTTCAAGAGGCAATAAACAGAACAGTATTAACCTGCTTTATGGAGGTTTGATCATGCTTCTTTGTACAGTTTGTTTTTTTTTTTTAATTTTAAAAGAAATGTAATAAAATGGGGTTTTTTTTGTAGAATTAAATATTATTATTACAATCAAGTGAAAGGTTGACTGTTGGTGTTAAGCAGGAGAGCGGACCAGCTGGTCCAGCAACAAAAGGAGATTCAGCAGTATTTTCAAAACTTCCTTCCGGAACTTTCAAGTGCACAGAGTTATACCTGAAGAATATTAAGATCCCTAACTGCCGTGGAGAGTTGCAGAACTACTGAACCTGAAAGAAACCTAATTTTCTAGTCACTAAGCAGTAAACTGTCTCTTCCAGAGGCCCTTCTCCCCTTGCTTGTTTATCTAAGGGGAATTTGGGTGGTGGTGGTGGGGTTTTTTTCCCCTTTTTATTTTCCTTTTCCTTATTATTTTTATTGGTATGTGCCTGCAGTCCTTGAGAGGCTGACGGGTCAATCCTTCTCTTTTCAGCTTGGCACACATTGATTACATGGGGAGTAACAGCAGAGAGTAAACATGTGCTAGTTGATATAATGGGATCTCTGTATTTCTGTCCCAGGAGCCATCTATTAGAGGAAAGAGCTGGTCACTGAGCTTTCTGGACTGTTTTTTTAGTCTCCATAGTATTTTGTGGCTTGCAGGAACTTTACATTTCTGTCATTAAGGATGTCCCGGTTACACTCCACAGCAGTAAAATTTGTGAATTAAACAAGATTTTTTTGAAAGACAAACAGCAGATAGAGAGATTCACAGTTTGGCTCTGATAGGATAAGATGGTCCTCTGTGGTTGGTGCTTCCATGCTAGTCTGGAGATAAGTCTATGCATAGTGGTCAGGGAGGGAGATAGGATTTGAAACATCATGTACATTGGTTTGGGCGTTGGCTGTTGATACTGCATTAAAACCTTGTGTGAGGGTTCATTCTTGAAAATGGACACACTTGTCTCGTATTTACTACCTACTTATCCATTGCTTCTGAAATAGTGGAATGTATAGAATGGGCTAGGGGTGTGAGGGTGGTGTCCTGTTTTTACTTACACCAACAAATCTGTCTTCTGGTAATCAGGAAATGCTTGCCATTGAAATGGAACTTTGTAGATATCAACTTTATACACTGTATTTCCTACTGTTCCATGTGCTGAGAAACACATGCTAAACTTTCATACAGTTGCAATAACGCTGCCTCCGTATGTGGGTTTGGAAGCATGTGCCGAAAAAAAGGTCAGCGTAGTGCATTAGTGCTAATACAGCTGATGGTAATACAACTATTTTTGTATGTTTTGATGTTTGAAAGAGCCAGTTAGAAACTCTTGTTTGCAAGAATAAGTTTCTTAAATAACATATGATGGGATTTTATTCTTTGTAACACTGGAGGTTTTCTTCTGTTTAATTTGAAATGTTTATATTGGTGTTTTTGCTAAGTCAGTGTACGGATTGTATCCTCAACCTTGTATTTACTGCTTTACTGTGTTTTATAAAATCTTTTCTTGGAGTGTTACCTCATCTGTAACATAATGTAAATACTTGACACGTGTGGACTGTTAATGGTTTTGTTCTGAGCTGATGGTCACTCTTGGAGCAGCTGTCTTTCGTGTGTGATGCTTACTCAGGAAATAACCTCTGGAGCATCTGTGTATGTCAGACGCAAAGGAGATACTTCTTCAGATGTTATACTGGACTTCAAAATCCAACAAGTGAAACCAGTGACGTTTGCAAAATATTTTCTCCCCCTTATTGCAAAAATCTGTCAGTTAAATACATAAGGGACCTTAAGGGCTTAGAGAGACTTGGAAAACAAATCGCATGTACAGTATCTTTCTCATGGCTCACTCTTTCTGAGAAGGTTTATGGGCTTTATGGCTGGTGTGAGACACACGACCCACTCCTGTTCTCTATGGAATAGTAGGTGCTCGGACAGGTAACTTCTGTTGATACTGTCTTTTTTAATTTTTAATTTTTTCACTGTTTTAGGAATTGTTTTAAACTGAACACTGCAGGATTTATAACCGGATGTTTGCTGCCTTTTCCTTTGTTTTATTTCTTTAAGTCTTTCATAACCTTTGAGGATGACTTTTGGAGCATTCCAATGGTGGGTTTGGCCTGCTGTTGGAAGTCTCCAAAGCTCTTGTATTTCCAGTTTGAGTTGAAAATTTTCTGTTTTGTTTATTTGTTTAAACTGGTGACACAAATTAGGTGCACGGATTGTGGGTGGGATTTGTTGTTGCTCTATTTTGTGTGACTTATTCTCCCTTTTTTTACAGAAATGTGTTCTAACAGTTCACACTTTGTTACTGTTCTTTGCAAAACTTTTCAGGAGCCAAAAAAGTCAAACAATCCAGAGAAAACCTTCCCTTCTCCCCTTTCCGATGGCGAGAGTGAGAACTTATGAAAAATCCTTGAGAATGTTCCTTCCTAAACTTTCCCCCCCAGTAATGCAAGTGGGTAAAATGGTAAATGAAGCAGTTTGACATCCAAAACCGACCTGTTGTCAGGTAAATTGATTCTTTTCTGCTCTTACTCTAACATTCATAAGTTTGCTAACTTGTCTGCCTTCCTTTCTCCACATCACTTCATGTTAGTGAGACTTCTTTAACAGTGATATTTAGAAAAAATCTTACTTTTCTTCTTTATTTCCCCTCCTTGTACATGTTGGCCCTTAAGAAAACTGTCATTCTCCTTTGCTTTACTCAGGTGAGAAAAAAGTGAATCCCCTCATGTAAGTATATGAGGGGTAGTTTTGTAATACATTAATTCCACATCTTTATCACACTTCAAGGCAGTTTGTGTTCAGAATGTACTATTTTAGTTTAGGTTTTTGAAAGATACAATACTCTCCATTTACCAAGTGAACGTAACTATCAGTTAGGGATGGATAGGTATGAAAACAATTATTAAGAATATTAACTATTAAAATTCAGTAGAGCAGGATCCTGTGAAAGGACAGATGGGAGAATATGCGTGTTAAAGACTGTGGGGCTGAAGATTTCTGTTTGTGAAGGATGGTGCGGTGCCTTTTATGTTGCCCTTACTGCTGTATTTAAGTACTTGTATGCTTTATCCTTCTCTGGTAACTTCCTCCCTTAATCTCAAACCACTTAAAAGTGCTGGGAACTTGATATTTTTGTACTTCATCTAAGGAGGATAGTCTGTATTTTACTCACAGAGGTAAATATCAGACAATTGGAGTAGCATTCAAAGTGGAAGAAGGTGAGCCTTCAAACAGGCTTCCAAGTTTCCTTGCAGTGTCTTATTCCCATGGCATCTGTAAAGAATTAGCACTTGTTTCAGACTTTTTTTCTGTGTATGTTTATAACTCTTCTATATCATCATTAAAAAGTTGCAACTTTTCATATTTTTCAATTTATATTTTCCTGAAACATAGCAAATTTATCAGCAATACCATAAATTGAACCTTCAAATTAAGGTGGGAGGCAATAATTCTAGAGCTAAATTTTGCTCTCAGTTACACTGAGATAAACCTGGAATCACTCTGTGAAACTCAGTAGAGTGATATCTGATTTCACTGGTATAATTGAGTGTATAATTTGTATTTTTTTTTCCAATTTTACTTGCAAGATAACTTTGCAGATCTGTTATACTTACGTTTCCAATGCTTTTCCCTTTCAGACACACCCACTTCTTGCGTCTCAGCACTGGGCAGGCCTATTCCTTTATTTGTGTATATTTTTGTGCATCAGCTGCTATAGGACACGGGTGTAACGCTTTCAGGCATGTGGTTGGGTGTCTTTTTGGGGAAGAGAGTTGTGGGTTTGTAATAATGTCTAAGAGAAAGAATTTATTTTCCTCAAATTTGTTGAACAAATCCACGTTGGCTCACAGTTTTGCCTCTCTAACCTGATATTATACGTATTACATGAAGATCTTGAAAGAAAGAGAGTACTAGTTCTTTGCAGTGTCTGCAAATGATCTTTGGTGGGTAGAACTGATAAAAATTTACTGCATTCTGCAGAAGTTCATGCCTTAATATTTAATGTTGCTTGAAAGGTAGTTTTACAGATCATGCTCCATCCTCTTTATGGAATGGCTTTCAAAGCCTTGTGTTGATCTCAGTTTTGCCCAGTGCTTTGCCTACTGTATGGGGAAATGTTGTAGAACTTGAATAAGCCATGACATCTTAGACAAAGGATGATGGTTATGTGCGTGCTGAACAAGAACTTCTTCTGTATGCCCTTCTGCTGCAACAGAGTAATAAAACTGGTAGGTGGCAGCAGCAGCAGAAGAAACTCATGTGGCTGTGACCTGAGAAACCTCCAGTACTGGGAGAAATGGATTGCAAAATATTAACTGAAGTAAGGGGGACGGAGGAGAGAGGCAGAGTCCCTGAACTGTCCCTTTGAACGGTGAGTCTAATTTACCAAATTCTAACCATCAAAAGACTGATGTCCTAATTATGGTCTTTGATTCAACTTTCCAGTTTCCCACTCCCTCTATAAGGCACGGTATATAACTTAAAAAATTAAACTTTACCAAAATTGCCACATCTTAAGAGTACTGGAAAATAGGAGATTATCTAGTGTATCCATTTCTCTGCCCCACAGGAAGATCAGTCATATTTATGCCATTGATGATGTATTTGTTTTGATGTAGTTTAAAAACTAAGGAATAAATGAGGAAGACTCTGTAGTCTTTACCTATGGAATTTTATTTTATGGTTGGCATGGGCATGCGGCAGACCTGCCTGCAAAAGGTGGGCCCAGGTGGTGGATGTTCTGCAGCAGGTGGCTGAGCTGCAGGAGAAGGTGGTGAGAAGGCTGCCTAGCATCAGGGAGGCTGAGATGGAGCTTGATAGCTGGCTGCAAGCACAGTCTGCTCTGGACCCGGAGCCCACGGCCAGTCAGCCAGTAACTCCACTGCCAGTGCACACAGAAGGAGGGGGGATAATAATGAAGATTGATGGGGTCTTGCAATGGCAAGGACCAGCAGTAGGAAAAAGCTTTCCCCAAAGCCTGAGGTGCCCTTGCAGAACTGCTCCGTCACTCTCCAGACCAAAGAGGAAACGCTTGTCACATCAGGAGAGATGCTGTAAGGCAGCCTAATCTGCTCCCTGGATAACCACCAGTGCAACTAAGAAAAGGCAATGGATGGTAGTAATAGGAGACTCTCTTCTCAAAGGTGTGTAGGCACCCATTTGCCTACCTGATATGCTCTCTTGAGAACTGTGCTGCTTACCAGGGGCTCCTATTAGGGATGTCACCAAGAGGCTACCAGTGATATAGCCAGGAGCAGTCAGAGGGCTATCAAGAGGGGTTACAGAGCCCTGAGAGCAGCGCTAAGGGACTCTGGAGCTCAGGTAGTTTTTTCATCAATACTCCTGGTCAAAGGCATGGGATTTGAACAGGCCAGTGGAGACTGGCAAATCAACAAGTAGTTGTAGGGCTGATGCTGCATCCAGGGGTTTGGCTTCTTAGACCATGGGACTCACTTGGAGAAACCTGTTCTACTGGGGGTTGATGGGGTCCATCTATCAGAGAAGGGACAGAGCATCCTTGGTCATAGGCTTGCCAACCTGGTGAAAAGGGCTTTAAACTAAAATTGCTGGGAATGGGCAGCCTCCCACTCCTACCATTTTGATGCCTGTGCCAGCACTAGATGCCCAAAACCTGAAGAAGGATCGCAGGTCAACGGGAGAGCACCTGAAGAGCATCGCAAAGGTTTTGCAGCCAGTAAGTCAGCTTCTTCAGGGATACAACTTAGGTGCCTCTATGCAAACACATGTAGCATGGGGAAAAAGTTAGAGATGTGCACATGCCTGTAGGGGTATAAGCTCATTAGCATCATGGAGACATGGTGGGATGGATACTCAGATTGGAGTGTTGGGATGGTGGGATGCAGGCTTTTTAGGAAGGAGAGTCAAGGGAGACAAGGCACTGTTGTTGCCCCCTATGTTAATGACCAGCTGGTGGGCATGGAGCTCCACCTGGTGATGGATGGGCAGACTGAGAGCTTATGGGTCAGGATTATAGGGAAGGCAGGGTCAGGTGATGTTATAGTGGGGGTCTGCTACACGCCACCAGACCAGGAAGAGTGAGTGGGTGAGGCTTTCTATAGACAGATAGGTGCAGCCTCACGTTTGGAAGCCCTGGTCCTGCACCATCTCGATATCTTTTGCAGGGACAACACACAAGGGCAAGCAATGCAAGAGGTTCCTGGAATACATTTATGATAATTTCCTTCTCCAAGTGGCAGAAGAGCCAACCAGGAGAGGTGCTATTCTGGACTAACTAACTCACTAACAAGGAGAGGCTGGTGGGGAATATGAAGCTTAAGGGCAGCCTTGGCTGCAGTGACCATGGAGTGGAGTTCAAGATCCTTAGGGCAGTGAGGAGTGTGTGCAGCAAACTCGCTACCCTGGACTTCAGGAGAGCAGATTTTTGTCTCTTCAGGGATCTACTTAGTAGGATACCTTGGGATAAAGCCCTGGAGGGCAGAGGGACCCAAGAAATCTGGTTAATATTCAAAGATCACCTCCTTTAAGCTCAGGAGTGATGCATCCCAGCAAAGAGGAAGTCAGGCAAAAACTTCAGCATGAACAAGGAACTCCTAGTCCAACTCAAACACAAAAAGGAAGCCTACAAAGGGTGGAAGCAAGGACAGGCAGCCTGGGAGGAATACAGAGGAATTGTCTGAGCAGCCAGGGATCTGGTTAGGAAAGCTAAAGCCCTGATAGAATTAAATCTGGCCAGGGACGCCAAGGACAAGAGAAGCTTCTATAAGTGTGTCAGTGATAACAATATGGGGAAAATGTAGACCTTCTCTGGAAGGAAATGGGAGATGTGGTTACCCAGGATATGGCAAAGGCTGAGGTACTCAATGACTTTATTGCCTTAGTCTTTACCAGCAAGGGCTCAAGCCACACCGCCGAAACTGCTGAATGGAAAGGCAGGGAGACTAGAAGATTTAAAGAACTGCCCACTGTAGGAGAAGATCAGGTGCGAGACCATCTAAGGAACCTGAGGCTGCACAGATCCATGGGACCCAATGAGATGCATCCATGGGTCCTGAGGGAACTGGCGGATGTAGTTGCTAAGCTATTATCGATCATACTTGAGTAGTTGTGGCAACCTAGTGAGGTTCCCACCGACTAGAAAAGGGGAAACATATCTCCCATTTTTTTAAATGGAAAAAGGAAGACCCAGGGAACTACAGGCCAAACAGTCTCGTCTCTGTGCCCAGCAAAAGCGTGATGCAGGTCCTCTTGGAAACTCTGGTGAGGCACATGAAAACTATGGAGCTGACTAGTAATAGCCCACATGGCTTCTCTACGGACAAATTAAACCTGACAATTTTGGTGACCTACAATAGGGACTGCAGTGACAGTGGATAAGGGAAGAGTAACTGATATGATCTAACTGGACTTGTGCAAAGCATTCAACACTGTCCCACATGACATTCTTGTGTCTCAACTTGAGAGACATGGGTTTGACAAATGGGCCACTTGTATACGAGGAATTGGCTTGATACTCAAGGTGTTGTGGGCAACAGCTCAGTGTCCAAGTGGAAACCAGTGATGAGTGGCATTCTGCAGTGGTTGGTGTTGGGACTGGTGTTGTTTAATATCTTTGTTGGAAACATTGACAGTGATATTAAGAACACTCTCAGCAAGTTTGCCAATGACGCCCAAGGTGTCTAGCGTGGTCGTCACGCTGGAGGGAAGGGATGCCATCCAGAGGGACCATGACAGGTTTGAGAGGCGGGACTGTGCAAACCTCATGAAGTTCAGTAAGGCCAAGTGCGAGATTCTGCACATGGGTTGGGGCAGTCCCAAGCACAAACAGGCTTTTTGAATGTGAGAGAAAGTGGAAAATGCAAAGTTTCTGACTTAATGGCTAACACCTAGTAGTTTCATCCACCTCTTCAGTTATCTAGGCTGGTGATATCTGAAACTTTTTGATTGCACAGCTGTATCAGTAAAAAACATTTTGAGAATGCACCCTAATATATGTTTATTTATAAGTTATACATGTGCAAATTATAAAACATATGCAAACCCAGAAATGAGATAAAGATGAAATGAACACTATTTTAAAGATTTTTAATTGTAGTTTTTAATGGTGCATAAAGTATTTTCTTCCTGCAGCCTTATGGATTGTCTCACCTACCTCACTGGTGAATGTGCACACCACTTTGGAGAACGTTGATTTAGGCATCATCAAAGAATTATACAAGTCATTAGTATGTTCCATCATAACAATATCTCCATTTTAAGTAAATCTCAAACCAGACTTTAAACTGCTGCCCTCGAGTAGGATGAGTTTTCTTTCTGAAAAGAAAGTAGGAGAGGATAGTGGGATCTGAAATGATGATGGTCTGGCATTAGGGGAAGTTTTAGTCTGTGTCAGTGGAAAATGCGAAGAAATGTGTTAGTGGTTTGGGAAAAAAAAATGTGGTCGTAATATATACCAACACGCAGAACACAGCAGTAGGTTTTCATAGAATCATAGAGTAACCAGGTTGGAAGAGACCTACTGAATCATCGAGTCCAACCATTCCTATCAAACACTAAACCATGCCCCTCAGCACCTCGTCCACCCGTCCCTTAAACACCTCCAGGGAAGGTGACTCAACCACCTCCCTGGGCAGCCTGTTCCAGTGCCCAATGACCCTTTCTGTGAAAAATTTTTTCCTAATGTCCAGCCTAAACCTCCCCTGGTGGAGCTTGAGGCCATTTCCTCTTGTCCTGTCCCGTCACTTCGTTCTTTCATAAATGTTTCTAGTTTACTTAGAGTGAAGTATTAATTGATAAATTCCAAATTCTTTTTCCTGTCATAATCTGGGACACCCGGGAACTAATCTGGATCTGACTTTTTGATATTTGGGCAACTAAATAGTTTTCTCTGCACTCAGGTACCACCTAGGACTGCAGACATCTAGTGTGCTTTTCTCATTAGCGTCTCACTTCCCATACAGCCTTTGAAAGTATTATGTGGACCGCAGGCTGGAAATCCAAGAATTGAGCTACTGCAAAGTGAAAGGAGATTAGATGTGCAAACTGAGAAACATTTCAGATGGAAATATGAAAAGTTTTCTTCAAAATAACAATCAAAGTCTATGTGCAAGGTGAAGCTTGTGGAGACAGTTTTTTGTTTTTTTTAAAATCTAGTCAGACTGAAGATACGAAAGTGAGAAAGTCAATTCTGGTAGTAAAGGCAAAGGAGTCTGAAGCATGAGTCAATCTCTCAGCATGGAGGGAGATTAGGCAGTCTTGAGCATTGCCAGCTTTTTGTTGTAAGGAGGAATCACACCAGACTTTCTGTACGTAATATATGCTAGGCATGCTAGCCTTCGGGGACTGAATATTGAGGAGGAGAACTGAAAGTTGTTGTAGAACTGTTGATAAGGAAACTAGCTCTAGTACTTGCCTATTGGAGCGGATAGTCAAATGGACTAAAAATGGTACTGCCCTGAATTGAGGTGATAGTGAAACTTGGGAAGAATGGTGGTCACCTGGCCCTGGACATGGCCTTATTTGCCTGGATACACCTGTGACCTTCTTATTCTCAGCACAGTAGAAATGTATGTAAGCCTTCAGTGAGCGAAGGGGCCATTCTAGGTGACACCAGGTCAGCTGTTCAGGAAAGATTTTTTTGGGTGTAAAACAAGCAGGAATTTAGAGGACCCTCCCATATCCTCCACAATCGGCTGTCATTACAAAAGGGTATTTTTTTTTTTGGCTAGATGTGAAATAGCAAAGCATCCTGCAATTTTGATGTGGTTGAGATTTGTAGAAGGCAGAGTATTTTCCATTGTTATCATAGACATCCACTTACGGGCAAGGGGTGGTATATGTGTGAAAGGACAAATGGGTACGTTCCTCACGCTGACTGAAAAGCAGATTATGGATTAGTATGATAGAAAAGTTAACATTTATCTTGTATTTAGGCAAGGCATTTTCAAGGTATTTATGCAAGCCCTTTTGTTCCATAGCAAGAGTGCAAGTGTTAATAGAATATGTGGAGTCTGCATAGTAACCTGTCAGTGTATTAAGCTTTGCCAAGTGTGTGTGGAGGAAGGGCTCACAAAAGATTTATGTGAATTTCTATGTGTCTGCTAAGTCTACTTATTTATTTGGAAGGTAATTTGCTATATGTAGCTGCATAAAGTACTCTGTCTTATAGATTCTGTCTGGAAGAAAATGTGTTTGGGGAGTCATTCTGTTGTCCCTATCTATAGGAAGTGGAATGGTTAAGGGAAAACAGTCAAAATACTTAGGAGCTATGTAACCAGTTATATCCCAGGTCTGGTGTCACTTAAGTACGCAGGCATCTTGGCCTGTATCAGAAATGGCGTGACCAGCAGGTCCAGCGAGGTTATTCTCCCTCTGTACTCTGCACTGGTGAGACTGCATCTCGAATACTGTGTTCAGTTCTGGGCCCCTCACCACAAGAAGGATGTTGAGGCTCTGGAGCGAGTCCAGAGAAGAGCAACAAAGCTGGTGAAGGGGCTGGAGAACAGGCCTTATGAGGAGTGGCTGAGAGAGCTGGGGTTGTTTAGCCTGGAGAAGAGGAGGCTGAGGGGAGACCTCATTGCTCTCTACAACTACCTGAAGGGAGGTTGTGGAGAGGAGGGTGCTGGCCTCTTCTGCCAAGTGACAGGGGACAGGACAAGAGGGAATGGCCTCAAGCTCCGCCAGGGGAGATTTAGGCTGGACATTAGGAAAAAATTCTTCACAGAAAGGGTCATTAGGCAATGGAACAGTCTGCCCAGGGAGGTGGTTGACTCGCCTTCCCTGGAGGTGTTTAAGGTGCGGGTGGATGAGGTGCTGAGGGGCATGGTTTAGAGACTGGTGGGAATAGTTGGACTCGATGATCCGGTGGGTCTCTTCCAACCTGGTGATTCTATGATTCCATGATGTTGCTGGAGAGAAGGCTTTTTGGTCTATTTTGATAAGATGAGACAACTGAACATCCAAGAAAGGACTTTGAAAGTGTTGCATACATTGAATTACATTTTCTGTTGTTGTTTCTCTTTGCTTTCAGAACTTTTTGATGTGCTTCTGTACACATATCTTATTAAAATGTATTGGCTGCTGAAATGTCTCTGATGTGTAGGGCTGAGGTCAGTAGAACAGGGAAATAGGCATGGAATGGTCTCTGACTGAGAGCAGTCAGTTGTGCTAATCTGGGCCTTGACCGGATGAAGACAAAGAGTTAAAGTCTAGCAGAGATTTTGCTGGTCTGTATATTTTTATTGTGATATATGCAGTAGTAGCAGAAGTCTTTGTCAAATTGCATCCTGTGGAGCTGTCACTAGAAAGTGCAATTGCTTTTGAACAACAGTGAATTTTTAAGTTTCCTTTATGTAATGCTTTGCATTTTCCAAAGTATAGGCATTGTATTATGTTAATCTGTTTGGGTTTTTTTTTGATGTAGTATGATACAGTTTTCCAAACGAGGACTGAATTTTTGTCTTGGCCAAAATGCAATAAAATTGAGGTATTTTGATACAGGAATGAAAAAGAAATGGAATTTTATTAAAGGTCATTGGATATTTTGTTTCCCAATAAAATATTGTAAGCAGAAAGAACAATTGATCACATTCATAAATTTTCTGGGATATATGTTGATTTCCAGAATTTATTGCGATGATTCCTCTTGTACAAAATACCATTTGTTATTAGAGAGGGCGGGAAAATCCATATTATATTAGCCAGTAACCCAGTTGTTGCTTCCTCTTGGTCAGTTGCACATTTTTGTCTATGAGTGTTTCCTGTTAATGGTGGAAGCAGTGATACTACTGAGCTTCCTTGATGCTTAGTTTATCTGTGTCATAAAGTACTTATAATCTGGGGAGAAAGGAGATGAAGAGCTGGCAATGATACACAGTAGACAAAATGGAAAGCTTCCATGAAGCAGAGAGAAGACTGAGCAGTAGCTGTATACACAGATATCCTTTCGACTCTGTCTTATAAATGTAGTGGGAGGCCAGGAGTCAAGATGACTATTTCAGTTGTACAGTGATGAGGAATGGGAATGTCACATTGACTATTTCTTCCACTATTAGTATTTTCATGTCATGTAAGAAGTGTGTTTCCAAGGGTGCATGTTCAGTTTCTCTTCCCCACTACTACTGTGCAAAGCACTGTATGCTGGTTTTTATTATTCTCTGGGTTCTGTCTGTTCATTGGCATTATGATTTAAGCATGAAGCCTGTGTAGTGTCTTGGTATGCTTGTATGTGTATTTTCCCATCCCTCTAATGAACACAAGGACAACAGAAAAAACACAAATGTTATGGTTACTCTCCCACCCATCTTTACCATAGAGTGTGGCAGGATAGGGCAGATGTAATGTGATGTAGGAATGCTTGTCCATGCCTGAATGGAAAGAAATGTTTGTTTACTGGATGGCAAATATGGAAGCTTTATCAGTGAGAGAATTGGGCAGAAAGAGGCTGCAGTTTGACTTTGCTAAACTCGTATACAACTTTTCCTCCACATGGAATATTTCCACAGGAATGTAATGCTTGTGAGAGATGCTGGATCAACAGTTGCAGCGATTGAGCTCCTCTACCTGCAGGAAAGGTAACAGGAACTCGATTTTACCTTTGGAATGTAGCCTTCACTGTATCTCACTCCTTGACCTGGAAGGGCCATTTCCAAGTTTAGAAGAGGAGTTTGGTGTCCATGGCTCAGTCCTTGGTGCATCTCTAATGCAGCTATCAAGGAAGCCAGATAGATGCCATTTACAGATTTTTTTTTTTAACAATGTGTGCTTGAATTTCTGCTATTAATATTTTGGGGAAAAAGACTAACTTCTTCAATGGTTTGTTTCTCTAGGTTTTTCTACACCAGCAGGAGGTCTTCTCTTCCTTCTTATGGGGACACTTATCTCTTGGTAATGCCCCTTCACAGTGAAGGAAAGAAAGGATGGACCAGCAGCAATGTGGAATGGGGCGATGTCCACACTTGGGGTTAACAGTCATAATGAACACTGTCCTGCTAATATGAAGAACTGAATAAAAGAGTTGTGAATTCTAATTCATGAGTGTGAAGTTCTTTTTGATATCTTCTATGTCAACTGCCCTTTCTTGAAGCACTGGTTAACTTCAGAAATCTGTTGATCCTGCAACTTTGATGATACCGAAAAGCCAGAAAAATAATACTTGTTGGATATTCTTCATCATATTAGCCTTTCTTTCCCCTCCAGTAATTTAATTCCTAAGTATTCTAAAATGTTTTCTATTGACATGAATAATAATCCCAAATGCTTTGGAAACCTCACTATAAGGCTCTTGGGTTTCCGACATCGCTTCACCTAAGTTACCATTTCTTGAGTTATAAAAGGAAAATCACAATATACAGATAGCTCAGGTGACTGCTAGAGAGACACAGAACTGCAACTGTCAGAGATTCATTAAGCATTTAGATAACTTGACTATCAATTTTGAGGCCGAAGTGGCAGGGCTTGTTATAGACAGGATCGTGCAAATTCTCACTGTATATTGTTTCTGAAGGCAGCTAATCTTAAAAACCATAGGTTATTGATGTTGCACGTATCTCTTTTGGTTTGTTGTTATTGAAACACGATAAAGAGTCAGGTGTATACTGATGCTGTATCTGTGATGTGCCTACCTGAAATTTGTATTAAAAAAGTGAAGCAAAAAAGGGTGCCTGCTACTGATGTGGTACATTTTCAGGAAACACCCCTTATTCTTGGCAAGGTAGAACGTCCAGTTTCCTTGTAAGGTTTTTCTTCTGTCCTTGAAATCCTGGTTAAATATTTGAGATGCTAGTGCATTATAAAGCTTGATCAAATTAAGTTTTAAAACAAAGAACTTGAAGTGGAAAATGGAGCCAAGTGTAAACCCTTTTAACTGACAATTGTCAGAGGGAGCATAACAAAATAAAAGGGTGGTAACCCCTTGGACTTAACATCTTGACTGTATTTTTTAGTTAGATTGTATCATGCCAGGCATAGTTTGAGTAAAATTAGTATCATACACTTAATGCAAAAAAGTGCCCTTGGATTAGAAGATGAATGAAGAAATTGGTTTCAAGGTGCTCTTTTGGCCAGAAATGTAGCAGTTGTTTTATTTTCATAAGCATTTACATGACTGTCGTCTACGTGATGGTTGAACCACCAATGTATTGCAGCAATTGTTCAGTTGAGGGAACTGGGGCTGTTTAGCCTGGAGAAGAGGAGGTTGAGGGGAGACCTTATTGCTCTCTACAACTACCTAAAAGGAGGTTGCATGGAGGTGGGTATTGGTCTCTTCTCCCATGTGATAGGTGATAGGACAACAAGGAATGATGTCAAGCTGCATCAGGGGAAGCTTAGATTGGACATTAGGAAAAATTTCTTCACTGAAAGGGTTCTTGGGCACTGGAACAGGCTGCCCAGGGAGGTGGTTGAGTAACCATCCCTAGAGATATTTAAAAGATGGGTAGATGAAGTTCTTAGGGATATGATTTAGTAGTGGACAGGTATGGTTGGAGCTGGTGATCGCAAAGGTCTTTTCCAACCTTATGCTTCTATGGTTCAATGATAAAGGCAAACAATTTAATGTTCAGATGTTTCTAGAGGTATTCAATGCTATTGTGCGAGGTCGAGCTGAGACCTTGCATTACCGTTAATGCTGTAAACAAATCTGATGGCTCAGATTTGAAATGGAATTCCTTGCACTGAGGCATGTCTTCTAGGATAATAGGTCCTCCATTTTCTAATGTAGCAAACAGTACAGGAACTTGTTTTCTGAAAGCTGTCAAAGAGTGAGGGCTGCTGCCGAGGATGTTTCCATGTACCGATATGGGTCTTTTCATTCCTGTTTTCTACATGCTTGTTTAAGTTATTTGTGTGTCAGTGGAAACTGAGAGTGTGACTTGTTACTCTGTCGGCAGCTACACCTTTCCTGCTGCGGTCTGAGGTTGGTTGTTTTACAAATCTGTGTGTCAAACCATACCTCTGATAGCACTGATATCTCTGTAAGCAAGTAAAATGGCTGCCTTTGCAGACTCATGGCTGTCTCATCTCTTCTAGTTCAGTATGTAGGAGTATACTGATGCATGCACTAATGCTTCCATAAGTGCTTTTCTATTCTTTTCCTTACTGTCTAACATTATATAAGTACAACAGCTAAGAGCTTTCTAAATCATATATCCCATCTTGCTAAGCTGGTTTCAGGCCTCTGTCTGTATTTCAGTTCTCTTTGTGGATGTTGAGCAACATTCTCCCTGTTATACTGCCTAAAGTTCACAGATTTGTAGATTTGTGCCTGCATAGTCCAGAATGACTTTTTCTTCCTCCCTCCCAGCCCTTTCTTCCAAATACTCCCGCCTGCTTGTCAGAAAAAGACCTGCTGCTGTTTCTGCTCTTAGCCACTGGCCCTGCTTGTTCTTCAGGCACACACAGAGTAGCTTAAGAATATTTCTTACTTGGTATCTGTTCTAGATAACTGCTTTGATGTTGTGTTAATTACCGTTAAAGTGCTTTTTCCCTTTTTAGGGGGAGAAAGACGGGTTTTGTTACTATGCAATTTTTTTTTTGTATTTTGCAGCCCAAAATGCATTAGAAATTAAAAGAAGTTAATGAAAGTAGATATATCTAGTTTCACTCTCATGTCTTGATTGAGAATCAGCAAACTGCAGTGCTGAAAAGATTGATAAGTCCATGGCTCTTGCACTCATTTAGCTGTCTTTAATAAGAGGGACTGGTCTCCTTGCAATCCATCTCTTTATGTACCTCACTTGAAAGCTCCAATTCAAGAGCTATGGTATAGAATGTGTTAGTAATGTCAAGTTTTACTTCTCTCTAGCTGTCTTTCGTTCCTTTGAATTTGTCCTTTGAATATGAACACTGGGTGCTGATAATTAAATAGTAATTGGATGTTCATACTACGATATTTTGATGGTTTTGTTTGTACAGTACAGTGAAAACAAAGTAATAATTGATCTGCAGTGATAATACTGACCTGTGATGTGATAGTTAGGAAAGCCTGGTATCAACAGATACTTCTGTGCTTCTATATTTCCTCTTGATTGAAATTGCATTTTTGTGCTGGTTACAGAAATGGAGTACTTGTGAAACTGATTTGCATAGTATAATGAGATGTTGAGATGGAGTATTATTTGTATTGAGGCCAAAGTGGGAGAGAGATAATTTACTTTAGTACAAGATCTGGAAAACCCCTGTAACCTGGCTGGCCTGCATTCCCAGTTGTGCATAACAGAAGCAGACAGCTGTGTTTTGATCAGTATCTTTCTTGTTTTTCTGGGTTGATTTCCTTATTTATTGCCTTATCACCTTTGTTGATTCTCCAGCCTGCTCTTTCCCTGTCTGAACAACTTGGTTTATCACTATATGTTTACCTCTAGGTGGTCTGTAAAATCTAGATATTGCAGGGGAAGTAGACTTGGCATCATCTTCTCTGTGACCCTTTCATCCCATGCTGTCATCACTTCAATATTTTTTCAGGCAAGCCACTTCCGAGGGCTTCTTCTGCTAAGATGGTAATGTCGTTGAGAAGAGAGACCATGCAATGCAATGACAAAGTTGCCTCAAAAGCTCAACAAGCTGTTGCTCTGTACTTCTTCCTCCACTCCAGCATAATTTAGCTGTTGGTGCACAGGCTAGTAAGCAAAGCACAAACTAGTAAGCTGAGCTTGACACTGTTTATGGACTTAGACACTTAGTCTTAGACATTGGCATACTTCAGTGATTGGGTAAGCAGCACTTCTCCCTGCCAGTTAGTGAGATCAGTTCTTACTGTGTCACTGTTGCTGTGCTCTTTATTGCTTTGCAGATGCCTGGTTCTGAGATTCAGGCAAGTCTGTTGGTCTCCTGCAGGTTTGTCCTGATCTGCTGTAGATCTAATATCCCAGTTTATGGAAAGGTGATATCTTAATATCAGGCACCAAAATCACGTGAAACATGCTAGGAAGGGTTTCTATCAGAGGTGGAGTTACAACAGCTTTATATTTTTCTTCAGCATTCCCATTTTAAAAAACTGAACAAAAAAAAATGAGAGGAGGATGCAGGGAAGGAAGGAGCAGAATTACATCCTGCTCTGATAGGTCACTAAGGGTCCAGTGGTCTCATCTCTGATAGACATGAGGCAGGGTGCAGAGCTTGGGCTTTTGGAGAAATAAAGGAGCAACCTCTACAGATTTCTAGTCCATTATTCCCAGCCTTGTGGCCAGTGCTGTGTTGCAGGGAACAATATCTCCTTAGCCTTCTCTGTAACATCACAACACACAGCTTTCTGTGGTTCTGTTTGCAAGGTAAGACTCTGAGAAAAGAACTGCTCCACAAAATCATTCAAAGCATTCTCTGCAGCCTGAATCGTGTCATGGCTTAGATTGGTGATCTTTTGTCTTGGCCCAGTCTTAGAAACAGCTCACATATTTTGAAAACAGCTGAATTTGTGAGCAGGGAATGGAAATTAAAAATTGCAGCCCAGTTATGAGACTTTACTTTGGAACAAGCAAACCCTGAAATGGGAGAAGAGGCCCAGTAAAGGGAAGGAAAGAAAGAGTATTTTCAATATCTAAGTTGCCAGATTTTGTTAGGTGGGTGTGTGTAACGTGCTGTTACAACACCCCTGGTTCTGATTTCATCAGCTGTCCCATTAAGTCAGTTTGGTTGGATGGGAGACATTAAAGGAGTATGACTTTTGTTCGATGCTGCTCTGCTTGGTGTAGTGATGACATAGCAGAAGGATAAGAAAGGTCCATTAAGATGTTTTCTTCTCTAAACTGTCTTCCTCCATTGCTCTGCTGAGATAACTGTTTTGCAGAGTGATTTTATAAGTGGTTTTTTTTGCTTTAATTTCAAAGGTCAACAGTTTTTTTAACTGTTTCAGGTTCTTTGTTTTTGCAACTGAGCTCAAGTCTTGTGACACTTCTTACAAGACTGGCCATTTAAAAAATCTGTCACCTTGCCTAAAAGATTGTGGGGAAAACTCTGAGTTGTATTTTTCTTCTCAGTTTTAATGGGTTGTGATTAATGTCCCTTTGTGCAAGACTGTTTTTGTGTCATCGCTGGTATGGAACGCCTGCTGTTTTTTCCACTGGCTGCATTTGCTGTGTTTCCTTGGAAGTTTCATTACTTATTGAGATGAAAGTGTCATTGATTGGGTGTTATTCTGGACTGTACAAAAAGATAAGTCTACTTTTGAATGCATGCAGTCAAAGTAGATGATAACTTGGAAGGATATAGGAAAACAGTATGTTAACAATTAGTAGTTGCAACACATCTATGATGAGCATCTACCCATTCTGCTTTAGGATCCACTGGATTGAGAGAGGTTCAAAACTATCAGACTTTCATACGTTGGCTGACTTTGCCCGCATCCTGTTTTTCACTCTTATGTTTCTGGTATTATATTCAGAGTCCTACTGCATTTGCAGGGAGAAATAATGGACACTCTTCTTGAGCAGCTAGTGTATTTCCTAGCCTGCATACTGGCAGGAAGGGCAGTGATGACTTGCCTTCCCAGAAGGAGATGTCACAGTTTTTTCTTTCTCACATAGGGAGATCTCGGTGAACTATGTGCAGCTAATAGTGCCAGTGACAAAAGTGAGGATATAGTTGCAGGAATTTGACATGATGGCCACTGTGCAGACCACAATTCACAAAGTCACATCAGGTCTCTGCTTGCAGTGGCCCTGAGCTCTTCTACGTGGTAGGGGCAAGGGTACAGTAAGAGTCAAGGGAATGCATTTGTGATGTTTTGTGGGAAATGACTCGAAGTGCTTAATGTCATCAGTGCCTCCTGACTTCAGAGAAAAAAGAAGGTATTCAAATCTTCTAGGATGAGGCTGTATCTGTCTTTGAATTTGGGGGAGGGACAGAAAAGAATGTGTTTTTAAGGCATTTTGCAAATCTTGCAAAATTACTTGTCATAGCCATCAACTTTTAATTAAATTTCCATTTCTCCTTTAGTCCAAATGACTGGTGTTTAATATCACTGCATTCAGTGTCCCTTGGAGCAGAGCACACTGTGGTGCATTGTTCTGCCTGCATAGAGTTGGCAGGCAGGCCATAGTGTGTGTGTGTTTGCTTTGGTTGCCTGGAGGAGTTCAGCATCTTTTAATTACATGTTTTTGTAAGTGTCGTATAACAAATGCAACCCTTAGGAGCTACAACAGTGATTATGAGAAGCAGGCTGATTTGGAGGGATTTGGAAGCAGATGCTGTGAGCCCAGAGTGGTGAAGGGCTTTCAGAAAGGTGAAGTTCATGCTCCTAGGCAGTCCCACTCCTGGAAGATTTTTCTACAGTTCCTACCTTCCCCATTAGTTTTGGAAGCCTTCCCAGTGTTTTGGATTCATATTGTCTGAACATACTCTCTTAAGGCAGCAATGCTACCCTGCTGTTGAACTTCTGATAAAACCTAGCCTAATACTACACTTCTCTTTTGCATAGAAAGGGTGTGTCACCAGCGTTTGAGACAGAGACAGACTGAACTAGTGTGTGAGGAATGCTTTTAGACACAGGCATTCATGTTCATTCTGTTTCTTTTTTTTCCCAGAAGAAGTTTTGTCACAAGCACCCACTATTGCAGTGGCTGGTGTTTAACTGGCATCTTCCAAGGTGAAATATGTGAATTCCAACATCCAGAAGTCACTTTTAACTGTGCTGGATTTGGATCATGTTTTGTCAAGTGCACTTTGGATCCATTAACGTAATGGAGGCTAGGAAACACGTATGACCTTGAAAAAAACCAAGACCAAGATGTCTGAGTCATATTAATAGGTGAACCTGAAGCAGAGATCACTTTTATTTATTTCTGTAAGCGTACATAGTAAATACAAGATACAAGGCAACATATCCTACCACATTTCAATATGTCTTCTCTGGGTGAATCAGCCAATTTCAATGGATGGAAAGGGTAAAAAGTATCTCTCACGAGGATGAGTTAGTTTTCTTGGGGCTGTGTTTCCCTCTGCTGGCTTGTAGTTAATACTGTCAAATTTTTTTTTTCAAAACAAATCTTCCAAAGCTACTGCGTTCTTGTAATCCCAAGAAACATTTAAACTGTCTTCAGTGACCAAATACAGGGTATTAATCAAAATAAAGTTAAGAAAGAAACAACAACAGTGCTAATGAGTGAAGTAAACTTCTATTTTAAACACTATCTTTAAATACAGTACATAAATAGTGTCTTTAAGTGATGAGGGAAAACGTACAAGGTGCTAGAAATATTAAGAGTGGAATAAAAATATTGCCTTGAAATACTAAAAAAGAATCATTAGAGTGGAACCATGAACAGAAGTAAAGTTGATATGGTTCATTGTGTTCTTCAAGTGACAAGAAGTTATCTGAGCTTTTTCTTCTAGATTGCGTAAAGACAGTGTTTCAGGGTACAGGTAGTTATAGCCTAAAGCTACAACTAGGAAAATCTGAACTGGACATGGGAAGAAAATGTCCACTGTAAGTGTGATACAGCACGGCAGTAGGAGTCTGAAAAGGCTGTGGAATCTTCTTGCCTGGACACTGCCCCAGTTTGGCTGGACAGGGCCCAGAGCGACCCAATCTGGATGTAAAGTTTGCTCTGCTCTGAACAGAACATTGAACTAGGATGGCTTGCCAATTTTTCTGAGTGTAAATGCATGCTACCTTTTGGGTTTTGGGTGGCTGTGAGGCAGAGGGAAGGGAGATCAGACTGAAGAGATGAAATGACAGTTTTCCAGGTCTCCTATTTTTATTCATCTAGGGTGATTATTAATACTTTGGTAGCCTTCAAATTACTGATATTTTTGAAGATTTCTGTTGCTGTCTGACATGATTAGCTAATATAAGTTACATGGAAAGTTAAAAAATTCCTCTGAACTTTTTCTGCACTGCATGCTAAAACTTAAAAAAACCCTATAAAAATACAAGTAACACCGTTTTAAAATCTATTTTTCTAGTTTTCACTTGTGCTATAGATTCAAAGAAAGCTTGAAATTAGGGCCTTGAGTCATTCGGAAACTGTAGCGTGTAGGTTTGCAAATGAATAATAGTACTGGTGTCCTGAAACTCAAATACAGTTTATGCATATGTGTGTACTTTTATGTGAGTAGAAGCTAAAACCGTAATTCCGATCTCCATTACAATTAGCAGTAGTTAATAACAATGATGACCCCATATAAAATGGTTAGATTATATATTCTGGATAGGCCATGTATAATCTTTTTTCAAGTTGCTTATAAGGAGTTTAATAAATAAATGAAAAATAAATAATAATAAATAAAAAGTACTTTTCCATACCTTGTTTTTATGATTTGCATGCCTATAGTGGCAATATTTCTTAGAGCAGCTTTGTATATGCATATTGAAAAGTTGTTGCTTTTCTTCACATGATTGTACTGTATGCAGAAGAGGAAGGAGGTTGCCACTGCAAGTATCTGTACAAAGCTCTTTCAAAGCTTCTGTAATACCATAGCAGTTTTAATGCAGTCCAGGTACAGGTACAACCCTTACAGCTTCCATGCTAGAACAGGTATTCAATGTATGTGTGTGACTTAGATGAAATTGTAGAGTCTACATCTAGCAGAGACTCTGCAAGACTCATACCTGACGTTTCCCACAGATGATCTGCAGGTATATTTGGTCATCACCTTAAGGTTATCTCAGGCCCACCCCTCTGTTGAAAAGGTTGATTCTACTGATTTCACCAATAGTATAGCCAGAGTATAATTTAAGATTGTTTTCAAAGTGCATCCTAAAGTCACCTATAGTAGCCCAAGTGTTCCATAGATATTTTTTTCCTAAGGTGGACCTCCTTGTGACCAAAGACAATGCAAATTGTGTTCCTTTGTTCTCAGGAACAGAATAGTTCCGTACTGGTAACAAACACTTCAGAGGTTTCCTTAGGTGATACACACCATGTCTTTGAAGTCCTGGAGTTCAGGTGAAGACTAGATATGACAGTGTTTGGTTAATGGTATTAATTTCAGCTTAACCCTGGTAGCTCTGGTTTTTATATTTTCTGTCCACACAGTGACCAGAAGTCAGTACTGTGACCTTAACTGATGGTAAGTTACAGAATGTAGAATTGGATATTCCTCAGCTCATGGCGTGGAGCGTATCTGAACAACATCTATGGAAACTGATTGCTTTACAGTTACCTAGAGGATGCTCCTGTAAAGCTTTTCTGTGCCAGAAATTGTGCTGTTAAGTGGAAACACTTTTCAAAGCTGAAAAGGAGAAGTCTTAAGACAATCTTCACTTTCAGTTACTGTGGAGTGTTTGTCATCCTCAGAATCTGTTTTATAGTAGAAGAGAGATAACATTTGGCAGCAATATCTGCCTGCCACTTTACCAGTCCAATATGAATCCAAGGTTTCAGACCAAACCTTTATTGTCTACCCAGGAAGATTTTATTACTGTAGGACTTCAGGCCTTTCAACACTTGACACAACCATTTTTTGAACCACTGTTTTCTAGGCTGAAGAGTCTATTATTTATGAGTGAAGGTGACTTCTTAGTGGCTATTTTTTCAGCTTACAAAGACAAGCTGTCTGTCAATCCAGTCAAAGTACTCCATTCAGAGCCATGAAACATCATCTCACGTTTATCTAAAAAAATAGTGCTAGATTTTCATGATGATCAAGACTTACGAGTACCTTTGCTTTTGAAGTGATGAGCCTAATCACCCTGAAATAAAGCAAAACTGTCCCATCAATGTAAATAGATGGTCTGAGTCCAAAGACTCAAACAGAGTAAGATCCCTCAGAAAGTTCCTTGATTATACCTTCTTTTGACAGCACAGAAAATTCAAATCAGAGGCTAATAAAATGGATTGCACATCCAGTTGGAAAAGTCCGTGCTATAAACAAGCAGAATCTTCCACAGCATGGCACCTAAAGCAATTTAAAGAGCTGCTGTAAACTTTAACCTACTAGTTGTCAGGAGTGTAGTATTCAGGTGAACTCCCAAGACCAGGCTGTTAGCTCATCACCGCAAGTGGGATCTACAGAAACAAGATTTTGTTGACTTCCAAGACTTGGTGATCTCTGGTTTTCGGCACTAAAAACTCCCATGACCCATTCTCCTTCTCCTCAGCCTGTTATCTGAGTGTTAGGATTCTATAGAAAAAGCAATTACGTGAAAACAGAAGGGGTTGTTCTGCTCCTTATCTCTTGGGAGTGGAACAGAGGAGTTTGCTGGGTGCACAGATTAACCTAGATGCAGATGGCTGCAGAAATCTTTCCAAGCCACCATGCGTCTGGCTTTTGTGCATCTGCAGGTGCTCAAAAAAGTAGCTGAATCAGGCAGTTCCTCTTTGAGTGATTGTTTTCCTATTTCTACTGGTTTCCAAGCTGTGAGCTCTCCCATACCCAACCTTGTACCTGACCTCTGAATGGTTTTTCCTTTCTTGGCTTCTGGACATTCCCCTTTGTGTGCCGCAGGGTGGTGCTTTTGACACTTCTCAGTGAGTCCGACTTTTGCCTTTCACATGTACTGTCTGTGTGGCAATGTAGAGAAGTAAGTGAGCATTTAGAGCAGAAAAGGCCAACGTGTTGCTCACCACAAGCATTTGCTTTTTGCTGAAGCTACATCTATTCTCACTTTTGGAGAACTAAAAAGGCATTTGCTAAGTTACTGTACAGGGATGGTACACGAGTTAGCACTAGCAGAAAGGCTTCAGCAAGCTGTTAAGCTCTAGCACTTTCTGATTGAGCCTGTGCTTGTTTCCAACCTGCAGTTCCAATGTGAGCGAGTTATGAGGAAAGATCACCAGAAAATTTTGATGTTAAGATTCAACATTACAGTTCCCTGCCTTCATCCCTGGGGAAGTGTTTACCTTTTAGCAGTAGCTTTTGAAAAGGTTGGTGTGAGGAAGATGCATGCCCTGGTAAATGTCATCCAACATTAGGACTGCTAACTACAACAGCTTGTTACAGTCAGGAGAACTAGCTTTAGTAAGACATACTACCATTTTGCTTAGAGTTACCTGGATTCGCAAGGCAGTTCTCATCTGTAGTATCCTATCTAAGGAACAGGACAGTGAGGTGGATTGAGAACTAGCTGGATGGCAGAGCTCAGAGGGTTGTGAGCAGTGGTGCAGAGTCTAGTTGGAGGCCTGTAGGTAGTGGCGTTACCCAAAGGTCTGTACTGGGTCCAGTCCTGTTCAAATTTATCAATGACCTGGGTGAGGGGACAGAGTTTGTTTATCAAACTGGGAGGAGTGGCCGACAGACTAAAAGGCTGTGGTGCCATTCAGAGGGACCAGTACAGGCTGGGGAGTTGGATGGAGAGGAACTTCTCTAAGTTCAACAAAGGCAAAAGCAGTGTCCTGCACCTAGGGAGGATAACCCTATGCACCACTAAAGAGTAGAGGTTGACCTGCTGGAAAGCAGGTCTGCGGAGAAGGACCTGGGGGTTCTGGTGCACAACAACTTAAACATGTGTCAGCCTTGTGTCCTCGTGGCCAAGAAAGCCAATGATATCCTGGGATGCAACCAGAAGAGCGTGGCAAGCAGATCAAGGGTGGTATTCCTCCCCCTTCTACTCTGCCCTAGTGAGGCCCTGTCAGGAAAACTGCAGAAGAAGCAGTTTACAGTTACAGTGCTCTGGAGGCATGCAAGAAGATTTTAAAATAATAAAACCAAAGGAAATCTTAGGTATAGGCATAAGGGTACATTCAGTGTGCAAAGCAAGGGACAGAAATAGCTTTAGTTGAAATCCTGGAGCTTCTGTAACACCTATCATCATGCAGATGAAACAGCATCATGGGAACTAACCTGCATGCAGCAATAAAACAGCAGTTGACTTTTACTCTCTTAATCTTGGCAAGTGGTAGACCCTCCAGAATTTAAATCTGTCAATGATCTTCAGAAAAAGGTCACTCAGAACAGCAGAGAATGGTTTGCATTGTTCTCTCTCAACCTCTTTGAACTGCTTCATTCCAGTAACTGCTTTCCTCTGGCTCAGTTTTTCATCCAGCTGCTGAACTAGATATTGCTTACTTTTTTCCTCCTCTATTATCTTGTTGCCTTTGAAGTGATTAGCATCTGGAAAAAAAAAAAAAAATCAGTTTGTCTCACACGTACCATGCAGGACATAGTTACTAAAAAGAATGCAAGCTGTTCCTTAACTTCACCAGGATCACACTGACTGGGTTGTGTTGGACAGGACCTTACAGATAATCCAGTTCCAATCTGCCTCTGGGGATCAGATTGCCCAAAGCCCCATCCAACCTGGTCTTGAACACCTCCAGGGGTGGGGCATCCATGTCTTCTCTGGGCAACCTGTGCCAGTGTGTTATCACCACCACAGTAATAAATTTGTTCCTGTTATCTAATCTAAATTTTCCCTCTGTCAGGTTAATCAAATTGATTAGATTTCCCTGTGACAACCTGATTTCCCTCAAATCAAGGCATTTGGAAAAGATCCCAGGGCACCGTGCTGCATGTGTCTTGTAACCATGGGGCTGTATTTCCTAGCTGAGGCATGCAGTGCCTTTGAGTGCTCTGTTACGTCTTGAATAAATGAACTAGAAATCTAATAGCTATGATTCTCTCTGCTGCAGCAGGCTCACTGGAACAGCAGCAGCAGAATGGAAACTTGTTTGACAGTTTGGCCTGATGAGTTTTAGAACTTGGTCTGCTGCAAACACGTGTGTGATAGGATTGATGATTTGGATTGATGTTGTATGAATGGTGTGATGGCACAAGAGTAGCAAAGGCATAGAGAATACCCTGTGAAAGAAGTAGAGAAGGGGGCTAGCAGCGGAGTCTTAGGGATCATGCATTGTCCTTCAGTGAGGACAGTGGAGATGGGACAGGTGACCAGTGAACATATGGAGGCATTATAATGTGATCAGGGAACCAGAAAGACCAGTTGTGAAATTTTTGTAATGGGTAGGGGAGCCAAAGGAACTTATGGATCTTAGAGGCTGGACATTTTTGTGATATAGTATGGATTTTAGAGGCGGTGTCACAAGGATTTTGAAAAAAACAGTAGCAGTGTTGTGCTCTGAGAACCTTTTGATGAAACTAGTTGAGTAGCCACAATTTTGTCCTGGATGTTGTGGTGCATTCTTGCCTGACTTAGAAATGATGGAAACTCAACTGGCAAATATCTGTCATCTATCAGAAGACCACCATCTTATACTTGTTAGTTGTATCCAAGCTGTTCAAATAGTATTTGCCTGAAAGCTGTTTCATCAAATGCAGAAAACTATGCTTTTCTCTTTGTAGTTGGCGTATCACTGGAGGTGTGGGGTGGATATTTTTAGGCTTTTTATTTTGTTTGTTTGCGTGTTGCTTTTACACAGTGACCGGTCCTTCAGTAATTCCTAGCTTATTCAAAGTAGCTTCTCCAGTGATGACTACTCCAGCTGCACTGAAGGCATGGCTTTATTTTAATTACTGGAAAGTAACACACCTACATTCTTTCCCATGAAGGTGGAAAAATATACTTATTGAAATAAATATTTGATTAACATCTTTTTGAAAGGCCCTGTGTCTCTTGTGCATTTTGTAAGAGAAAATGTTGCTATTTGTTGAATAATTGCCACGCTTTGATAGATAAAGTGAAGCAAAGGATACTTCAGCTGCTTCCTGCTAGCAAACCAGTCTCTCTTTTAAGACTGTTCACAAGTTTGTGACTAAGGGAACACATGCACCTCCATTCCTCCTTCAGCATTTCTCTTGGGCTTATATTCTCATATTCTTTCTGTGTATTTCTTCTCAGTCTATGTCCTCATGGCCCTGTTATATCCTCAGATCTTCTGAGAAAATGTGATGCCTACAGGAATGCCCTGAAAGGACGCACTCCTTTGGAGTACAGGCTGGATAGGGGTGGAGTGGGCTGACTCTGTGTCTGAAAGTTACACACTCACAAGCTTTTACTTTTGTTTTGGTTTTTAGTTTTGGATTTTTTTTTTCAAACGGTCTTGAACGGTCCCAAATTGGCACTCTGAAAAGTATTTTTATCCTTTGAATGGTGAGGAATGTAAAGGAAAAAGTGTGGGGAGGATAGTATAAGAAAATGTAAACAAGAGACTTAGATTGGCTTTACATAGGGGTGCAGCTCTCTGCTTTTGATCTTGCCCTTGAGCATTTTATCCTTTAGGAACTACAAGTCCAGCATTTTTGAGCAGCAGCAGGAATTCATAGTAAAACTCAGATCCTTTCTGTAGGCCTACCCCTGGAGATAACCCAGATCAGACCCTGTTCTAACCTGGAGCTGGGTGACTTTGAAGCACTGCCAGGCCTTGTCCTTATGCTACTGCACTCCAGCTCAGCTCCTTCCTTTCAATTCAAAGAACCACCCCCGGTAATTGAGTGAGTTCCTCGGAAATAATTTCAGATCTGCACAAAAAATTCATGGAGTCCCTCCCAGCAAAATAAAATTTCAGCAGTTTGTGATGACCTTCCAGATGTGGATGTTTGGCGTATTCTGCAGGCTGATGGAATGCAAACAGTTGCAGAAAATTTGGGGGAAATCACCTTTAACTGCATGTTTTTAATCCTCTTGAGGTTTGTGAGTGGTGAGCTGAATCAGCATGGCTATGAGCGCTTGATTGCTCCTGTAACTGCTCCAGAGCCTTTGTGCCACCACTGTATCACAAAATAAAGTTTCAAGGAGCTAATGAGAAATCTATTTATTTTGGTATTTTATTCTAGTACTCACTGCTAGAGCTGAAGGGGAGTGTGAGATGCCTTTGTTTTCCACTATTCCTACTCCAAACTAGAAGATGAAGTAGAGCTTTATTTTGTGTCTGCAGTGTGCATTGGTTGATCTATCCAGGTTGGCAAGCTGTGTGCTGGAAATTGGAATTTTTTTTGAACTATGAAGTAGTAATCTTGTGGAGAGTCACTCAGAGACATGAGAGAATGCACTAGACTTGAAAAGTCTCCTTCATCTCACTGGAGATGCTCTCTGCCTGTTTGGAGCTTTGTCCTAGTTTCTAGGTGGACAAGAAAGACAAATTGCTCAGCTCTGAGGTAATTTGTCTCCTGTCAGGCTTATTGTAAGAGTAAGTTTTCATTGTTGAACTTGTGCAACTTGAACTTCTCAGGCTTTTTTCCTGCAGATCAGATCCACAGACTGAGACAAAATGATACTTAAGGATCAGGTGATGTATTTACTAAAGGAGACTGAGAGCACACATGTTCCCTGATGGAGGCTTTGTGGCCAACAGCAGAATTCAAGGTTTCCCTAGCCTTCAGTAATCAGGTGATACTTAACTGAAGCAGACTAGGGGAGGAAGAGAGGTGCAGAAAGGGGAGGAAGGAAGGAGACAGACATTATCTTTGCTTGCATTGCACAGGGAGCTCTGCTGAAGCAGTGGAAGAACTACAGCCAGGTCACTGGGTCTTGAAAGGCCCGGGTTTGATTGTGGCTAAATCACTGACACTGCACAGGCAGCTGGGCACAGCCTGGACTTTGCTCCTTCGAGTGTTGCCATCCTGAGACGGGAGGGTTCTTGTCCTCTTGCTCTGTGCTCACCTGGGCTACCAACTCCTCAAAAGAAGGACATGCGCACAGCGACCACTAAAGCCCAGTTCATTCTAGTATGGAATCTGGAATTCAGTTAATGCACAAATCCCTCAGCATTTAAAATCTGTCATTTAATAAAGCTGCCTTATATGTTTTGGATTCATGGAAGCTAAGCTTGTCTAAACATATTTGACATTTACATGGATTCAGTTTGAACAAAGCAAAATTTATCTCAGAAAATAATTAACTGATTGATTCCTCCTCCCCCTGCCCACCTCCCCACTGCCCACTCCCCCTTCTTTCTTGTGGTCACTGTGTTCCTCATTGTTTCAGAATTCAGATAGCTTAGCTCCTCGCAACTAGTTCCTATTTGGGGATATGAAGGGCAAAAGCAATTTCCATGCTTTTGCAGTCCCCAAAGTCTCTCAGTTTGAATAAGCTAGTCATACTTTGAACCAGGTGAATAAACAGAAAAAAAAAATATTCTGTGGAGACATGAACAGACTGTTCTTGTCAAAAACTGCTTGAACACCTTTGTAAACTGTTTTCTGGACATTCCCTCGTGACTGATGCGTGCTTAGTAGTCTACCTTTAAAACATTGTATGAAACACATAAGGCTTTACTATTTTTTTGCTTTAATTACTTGTCTGTATTATAAAAGGATATTCAGAACCCAGCATATGTCCGTTATGACTTTAAAATGACTTTAAAAAAGGCTTATTTTTAAGCTATGCTGTTGCATAAGCAGCATAATTTAAGAAATCTTGACTTCTTAGGAGGTTGTATTCTATGTTCTCCTTCATTGTAACCTTCCCTGTTTATGTATTCCCAGCTTCCCAACTCCTATAACCCCATCTTCCTGTGTTTTGGAGCTTTTGTCTTGGGCAGGAGCCTGTTCTGGCTATATGAGAAATATCTCTTTGCTCTCTGGCTAACTGGTACCCATCTACTGACTTGCTGGCCACGTACCTGCTGTACAGCACAGATTACTTCTGATCTTAAAACAGCATGCTCTTCATCAGTGGGAGATAAGACATCTAGTCTATTTTTATTTAGTAGTTTAAAAAAATTATTTGCAGGGAAAAGTGCAAACTAGCGTTCCACAGACTTTGAAACCTTTGACAGGACTGCTGAACTGTGACCAGATAACAGTAGAATTCTACCTTTTAAAAATAAATGATCTTGATTACAGAATGACCCATTTGGATTTCGGAGAAGTTGCAGTACATGGTGGGTTGCTGGTATTTAGAAAATTTAAGAATAGAGCGAGAAATCCATGCAGTAATGGTTGTGTAGCAATCTGTCATGCTTTGTCTGCAGTGTGAGCCTTTTGTTCAGTTTTTTTTGGCATATTCCTATGATTATGCAGGTGTATTCTATGTTTCCCTCCAAAAATGGAGGTTATCCCTATGAAGTCAATGAAGACATTGACTGCTGTGTACCAGAGGATCATTTCATTGATCCTCTACCGTTGGAATGTAAAAGTTATCTTACCTTGTGGTTTAATCAACTAGCAGACTTCTTCAGTTTTCTAAAGGTAGGCTCCTACAAGTTCTTCATAGAATCACAGAATAGCTTGGGTTGGAAGACGCCTTTAATGATCAACTGGTCCAACTCCCCTGCCATGGGCAGGGACATTTCTCACTAAGTCAGATTGCTCAAAGACCTGTCCAACATGACTTTGATCAGTTACAGAGT
This sequence comes from Phaenicophaeus curvirostris, assembly GCF_032191515.1. Taxonomy (NCBI): domain Eukaryota; kingdom Metazoa; phylum Chordata; class Aves; order Cuculiformes; family Cuculidae; genus Phaenicophaeus; species Phaenicophaeus curvirostris. The sequence goes on from NC_091392.1 coordinate 76,225,567, forward strand.
TGGGGCATCCACAACTTCTCTGGGCAACCTGTTCCAGTGTCTTACCACCATCACTGTAAAGTATTCCTGATGTCCAATCTAAATCTAGCCTCTTTCAGTTTAAAACCATTGCCCCTTGTCTGGTCACTACAGGCACTAGTAAAAAGTCTCTCATCTTCTTTCTTAAGCCCCTTTCATATATTGAAAGACCTCAATGAGGTTTTCCTGGAGGCTTTTCTTTTCCAGGCTGAGCTCAGCTGTTGTTCATAGGAGAGATGTTCCATCCCTCTGATAATTTTTGTGGCCATCCTCTGGACCCACATCAACAGGTTCATGTCTTTCCTGTGCTGAGGAGTGCAGAGCGGGATGCAGTACTCCAAGTGGTGTCTCATGAGAGCAGAGCAGATAGTAACGCAAGTAAACATAGCAGAATGATTTGAAGGTTTGAATTTGAGTCTGTAATTTCTTATTTTTTTTTTTTTTAGTCCTGCAGTTGCAAAAAGATCTGGCGATTGGTTTGGGTGTTATTTTTTCCAAGTTAGAAACAAATGAACAACTGACTCCAACAAGGATCCAACTAGATCTATAAAAGTTCAGTTCTCATTTTGGCATCACACTTGGACTATAGCCTTGTAAGTTATGGCTTGCTCTACGCTGGCAACACAAGGTGCTGCTAAACCAATTAGACTGGTTATGGGGCCCTCTGCTGCTGGCGTTGATGATGGCAAATGTGACAGTCGGCGATGTTGTGGAGTGAAGACCTCAGACAAGACTCTAAGAGGAAGAGGAGAAGAGATGGAGGAAAAGACAAAGAAAACTGACTGAATAGTTGCAGTGACATACCAGGAAGAGAGATTGTAATGAAGCATAGAATTCCTTATCTAATGTTATTTTTTTTTTTTTTGTTTTTAAATCTCTGATGCAAAGAGTATATGGGACTGAAAATTCTGTCAAATGGCAAGATAAAGAAATCAATGGACTGCGTATTTAATCATGAGGAGCTCCTTATTTTCTTCAGGAGGAATGGCTGTTCCTATTTACAAAGTCTCTTTACACTCTCTTAACATCTGCCACCCCTGATGTCTACTTCTGACAAAGGGGCTGGTATGCCATGACTTCATCTTTGCCACTCCATGGATTTGTTGTTCTGAGATGCCTTTGTTGAACCACAGCTCTGGATATTCCTTGTGTTCATTTCCAGGAGCACCCATGGTTTTCCCTTTCCCCAGAGAATCCATGAATAAAGCAAGTCAAAACCTATCAATTTCCCCTGACTAAGACCTGGATCTGAGACCTGTTCTCCTCTGCCTGAGTCCAGCTGAAGTTGTTAGGTGTGCTCTAGGGGCTACTTCTTTGGACCCAGCACCTCCATCTGTGAAAGGTTAATATTCTGGAGGAAACACCTTCTTCTTGAGCACTGGGGTTGTCTCCCTGCGCCCGGTTATGAGTCATCGCAGTTCTGAACAAGTCTCTTCTTTCTATGCTTCATGTTCTTAGAGGGTGATGTAGCTGATCTGTCTTCTCTTCAGCATTGCCAAGCTTGAAAAAGCACAGAAGGAAGTGCTACAGGTAAATTCAGTATTAGTATTTACCCTCAGAGTATTTACATCTTTTTAATCACCATCTCTAATGCCATAACAGAAAGGAAAGCCAACGTGTTTTGTGTCTTGGACAGTGACGGCTTTGGGATCTATCCCACAGTAGGGCTGATGGCCTTCAAATCTTTCTTTGTGTGTCTGTCCTTATTGTACTCCAAAGTTCAGGGAGAGTAATTTGTGCTGAAAGCTACTGTATTCAGCTGTTTGAAAAAGTGTGCTTAAGGAAAGCCTCTCATACTCAGCTCAGGTTTTCCTCTGTCTTTTTATAAATCAGACACATGATAAGTCTGGAACTGGTTAAAAAAAATATCCAATGATACTTTATCCCTGCCTGTTTTCCACAGGTGGGTATAGAAGTCCACGGGCTTTACTTTCTTGTTGATAAGTCAAGACACTACTTATATCTGTAACAGGTCTGAATGGGATGTACAGCTCACTGCTATTCCAGCATCTGATAATTTTCCTATCAAAGAAATAGTGTATTAAAATGTCATCCATTTTTCTTCTTTGTCCTGTAGTAATGACTGCTGTTAAGTCTCCACTTGGCTTGTTAGTGGCTGCTAACTCTGTTTTCCTGTATATCTGGGATAGTTCCAGCTTATGCTGGACAAGACCAAGAGTACCAGCTGGAATCATGCATGAGCTGTGACTGCACTGCTTGGCCATATGCTGAGGAGACCAATAAATTTTACTGAGATGTTACAACCATCAGCCTGTGTAAAATAATTAGTGACATGGGGTACCTCTTAATGGGTATTTCTCTGTTCCATGTGATAAGCAGGGTATGAGAACTGACTGTATTCGCTTCTCCTCAGGAGCAAGTTCGAGAACACTTTAGAAGAAAGACCTATGGAATCATAGAACAATGGGTTAGAAAAAGACCCTTAAGATCAAGTCCAGCTGTGAACCTCACACTGCCAAGTCTACCTCCAAACTGTCCCTAGCACCACATCTACATGACTTTTAAATACTTTCAGGGATAGTGACTTAACCACTTCCCTGGGCAGCCTGTTCCAATGCTTTAAAACCCTTCTGGTGATGATTTTTTTTGTAATATCCAATTTAAATCTTCCCTGGTGCACCTGTACACTGAGTGATGGGAACACTGAGCATCGTCGCTTCATAGCAAAGGGAAGCTCAACGTAAAGCTGATGATGAACTCATTAGGACTTTATTATCTCTCCCAAATCTTCCTCCTCCTTATGACTCTTCTTGAAGGAAAATAAAAGTGGTCTGGAACAAATAGGTTCCAACCAGATGCTGGCCAAAGTGCCTGCAAATACAAGAACTGGGAGACAACAAGATTGGCTGTGGTAGTGATGTGTTACCATCTGGATTCCTGGATGGTGGAAGCACAGCACAAGATCCAAACGTTGCCTAACTTCCTGCATGTATAGCCAGAACAAAATATATTACAGTATAAATACTCTCATTTGGAACTACTTTTAGTGTTCCTGACACCTTCCAGGTATTTAGCACATATGCCCCTCGACAGATATCATACCTTCCTTCCACAGGCAAGGAGGCAATGATGTTGCCATCACAGAAACGTGGTGGGATGACTCATATAACTGGAGTGCAGCCATGGTGGGGTACAAACTCTTCAGGTGGGACAGGAAGGGTAGGAGAGGAGGCAGGGTAGCCCTCTATGTGAGAGAGGACTTGGATACTGTTGAGTTTGATTATGGTGATGAGGAGATTGAGTGCCTGTGGGTAAAAATCAGAGGAGCCCAAAAGAAGGCAGATTTTGTGATGGGAGTCTGTTACAGACCACCCAGCCAAGAAGAAGCAGCTGATGAGCTCTTCTATAAACAGCTGGGGATAGTCTCTAGATTGATGCCTCTTGTTCTCGTGAGAGACTTCAGTCTTCCAGATATCTGCTGGAAGTACAATATAGCAGAAAGAAAGCATTCCAGGAAGTTCCTGGAGTGTGTGGAAGAAAACTTCCTCGCACAACTGGTGTGCGAACCAACAAGGGAAGGTGCCCTCCTGCACCTTCTGTTTGTGAACAGAGGAGGCCTTGTGAGGGATGTGGTGGTAGGAGGACACCTGGGACAAAGCGATCACAAGATGATAGGGTTTTCAGTTCTAGGTCAGGTGAAAAGGGTGGTTAGCAGGACAATCGCATTAAACTTCCAGAGAGCAGACTTCGGACAGTTCAGAAGCCTGGTTGGCTTCAAAAAGAAGAGGAATGTTTATGAGCTTTGGAAGAAGGGGCAGGCATCTTGGGTGGACTACAGGAGGGAAGTGAGATCGTGCAGGGAAAAAATCAGGAGGGCTAAGGCCCAACTAGAAATTAGATTGGCTAAGTCTGTGAAAGATAATAAAAAATCTTTATATAAATACATTAACAATAAAAGGAGGACTAGGAAGAATATACGGTCCCTACTGGATGCAGAAGGAACAACAGTGACAGGGGATGAGGAAAAGGCTGAGGTACTTAATGCCTTCTTTGCCTCAGTCTTTAATTGTAAAGAAAGTTGTTCCCTCTGTGTACAAACCCAGGAGTTATAGGAGCAGAATGAGGCTCCCATGATCCAAGAGGAGGTGGTTAGAGACTTGCTTGCCCAGCTAGACACCCACAAGTCTATGGGGCCAGATGAGATCCACCCAAGGGTATTAAAGGAGCTAGCGGATGTGCTTGCCAAACCCCTTTCCATCATCTTCCAACAGACCTGGCTGGCTGGACTGGAGGCTGGCTGACGTTGTGCCCATCTGCAAGAAGGGTCACAGGGAGGATCCAGGAAACTACAGGCCTGTCAGTCTGACCTCAGTGCCAGGGAAAGTCATGGAACAGGTGATCTTGAGTGCCATCATGAAGCACATGCAAGACAACAGGGTGATCAGGCCCAGTCAACATGGGTTCACGAAAGGCAGGTCTTGCCAAACAAACCTGATCGCCTTCTATGATAAAGTGACTCGACTACTGGATGAGGGAAAGGCTGTGGATGTGGTGTTCCTGGACTTCAGTAAAGCCTTTGACACAGTTTCTCACAGCATTCTGCTTTGGAAACTGTCAGTCTCTGGCCTGGACAGGCGCACACTCTCCTGGGTGGAAAACTGGCTGGATGGCCGGGCCCAGAGAGTGGTGGTAAATGGTGTGAAATCCAGCTGGAGGCCAGTGACAAGTGGGGTTCCCCAGGGCTCAGTGCTGGGTCCAGCCCTGTTCAATGTCTTTATCAATGACCTGGATGAAGGCATTGAGTGCACCCTTAGTAAGTTTGCAGACGATACTAAGCTGGGTGGAAGTGTGGATCTGCTGGAGGGTAGGGAGGCTCTGCAAAGGGATCTGAACAGGCTGAACCACTGGGCTGAGACCAATGGCATGAGGTTTAACAAGGCCAAATGCCGGGTCCTGCATTTGGGGCACAACAACCCTATGCAGTGCTACAGACTAGGAGAAGTCTGGCTGGAAAGCTGCCTGGAGGAGAAAGACCTGGGGGTGTTGGTTGACAGCTGACTGAACATGAGCCAGCAGTGTGCCCAGGTGGCCAAGAAGGCCAATGGCATCTTGGCTTGTATCAGAAATGGTGTGACCAACAGGTCCATGGAGGTTCTTCTCCCTCTGTACTCGGCACTGGTGAGACTGCTCCTTGAATACTGCGTTCACTTCTGGGCCCTCACCACAAGAAGGATGTTGAGGCTCTGGAGTGAGTTCAGAGAAGAGCAACGAAGCTGGTGAAGGGGCTGGAGAACAGGCCTTATGAGGAGTGGCTGAGAGAGCTGGGGTTGTTTAGCCTGGAGAAGAGGATGCTGAGATGCGGGAAGGAATAGCTCATGTCTCCGCTGTAGGGAGCAAATATATTCACCTTCCCGATGTCCAGTAAAATGAGGAGATAAAATCACAGCAGAAGTGTAGGGTGGGAGAAGAATGAGCTCAGACAGGAGAAAAGAACTTTATTAGATAGGGACTGTCCCCCTGACTGAGCACACCAGTGTCCAGAAAGGGAACTACCCTGAGTGGTATATCATTTCCCTCTAGGTGCTGGGGACTATGGCTCTGCTTATCTATAACCTGGCTAGCTGCTTGCTGTGTCCTGTCCGTTACAGCTCAGCAGAGGAAGTCTGCCCAAAGAAAGTAGCAGAGGAAAGGGAGGGAAGTAAAGAATCTGTGATATCTTTCCTCAAAAGAAATAAATCTTCCCTGTCCCTTTCTTCTTGCAGCCTCCAGAAAGATGGCACACCTTTATACCTGTCATATGTGTATGTGTGTCATCAAAACAACTGGTACAGATAGAGCAGTGTTGTGAATTGTGTCTAACAGTGAACATCTGTTTTATGTTGATGCTTCTTCCATATGCCTTTTGATTTTACACTTCTGAGCCTCTAAGTATGGGCAGGTCTCTGTGACTTGCTGCATGGTTCATGTCCAGTTGTATGCTCAATCCTACATTAAATGGAAAAGACACAGTCACAAGGTTTATATGAGGTATTCTGACTTTGAATGTAGCCCATTGTCCTTGACTAGAAGTGTTCAAGGTATTCCACAAAGATCAGCTCTTCCAAGGTACTACAATGCCTTGGGTCATTTTGCTAGAACTGTTTCCACACAAAATGAGTTTTCTTTACTTCTTCCACCAAGAAGGAGCTCCTTGGATGTAATCCAAGTTGCCACTTAATTGATTAAGCAAGTGGCTTTGCCAAAATTAAGAATCTCACATAACACCTGACAAGTGGATCCACAAATATATTACATGTAGTGGAAGATTCACTACAATATGGTGGAATTTTCTTTATCTAGGACCCCCAAATTAACCACAAGGTTCAGGTTTAAGTTTTGATTCCTTATTAATACTAGAGGTGACTCCAAAGCCACAGCATTCAGGTCTGGAAGTCTTTGTGATTTACCAACTCATAAGCGGTTTTCAACTTCCTTGAATGCTTATCTACTTGATGACTTGATTTGAACTTACAAGTAAGGATGTCATGATTCAGAGAAGACACGATGCCTGGAGTGCTGGTGAGACTTTCAGTTCAGTGGGGTGAGCAGGAGAGATGAAACAAGATTCTGAGATTCAGTATTGAGCCAAGAAGATTCAGAAGATAATAGACCCTTTCAATGGGTTATGTGGGTCTTTGGAATGTTAGCTAGAAATAAGCTATTCTAGTTATTTGTGCCGTTTTGTGAAAAATATGCAGAACTGCATGTTTTCAGTGTTCACACCTGTTCAATCCATGGCTTGCCCATGGTTTGAGAGCCTTCTTGTGAAGGTTTCCAAATTTCCTTGAACATAGTGCTGTAATTCTCCAGAGCTCGATTCCAATTAACAAATTTAAAGCCTACAATCTAAAGGCTTGCACTAGATTTCTGGGCAAAAATTTCCAAAGATTTGCAGCTCTTTGAATAATCTCAGTGTAGAAGCCAGGCATTGAGAGACACATAGAACAGTTTATGCTATGTTGCCTTCAAACTCTCTGACCCAGTCAGTTCCTGACCCTTCTGCTGTGTTTGTCCAGGTGTGTTATCAATTCCTGGCTTGACTTTGGCGTGGTAGACAAATTCTGCTGTCAAGGCAGCAGAAAGTGGGTGCAGCAGTCTATTTTGGCATTGTGGAGACATTCTTTTGAGGAATTCCATTATGTTATGGCTGGTGGTCAGGCTGCAGAAACATAATGCCCACAGTTTTTTATGAACCCTACCTGGACAGTAGAATACCCGTAATGCAAAAGTATTCTTGACTAATAGAACACAAAGATATCAAATCCTGTTATCTTTGAAGATGCTATACAGTAGTAATAGTGTGTGTATTTATGTATAAGAGGTGAGCTGGAAATATCGGTGATTAGGAGCACAAATTTGTGATTGGAAAAGAAAGAACTCAGCAACAGAAGAGGCACTAGGTCTATATGAAACTGGTGATGAGCGTCTAGAGGAGAATGAAGAACAGTTGCTTCAGTGAATTATTCTACAGTACAGGCTCTCTAGCAGATATGATTCTTTAAGGAAACCAATGACTTCCTCCTCTGCACGGTGTCCTGTCAAAGTGCTCTGCAGACATCACTGTATCCCCAATGCTCTTTTCATACCGAAAATTGATGCTATCTGCCTTTTTGTTTTCTTCAAAGATATTAAAACATTGGAGTGATTTCCAAGGAGCCATTGCTCCTCGTCCTCATTCTAAACCATGGAAGATATCTTCCATGATAATAGTTGTGACCTTTACTAAATCTCCTCTTTCTTTCTCTTCACTTTTGATTCAAGTTATCTGCGGAGAACAGTATCTATACGGTCTTGCATTGCCAGTACACACTATGTCCTCTACTCTAGCTGAACAGTGAGTTTTCAGGAGTCGTAGATCCTTAACTCCACATGGGTCTCTTGGCTCAGCACTTCTATCACAGAGACCTTTTCTGAATTCATTTAAAGGAAGAAACTGCAAAAGTAGAAACTGTGCATAGCCTTTCTGTGCTTTCTCTAGTTCAGAGATTGTTCAGGTTTGACATCTGTGCAGCTGTTGGTCACTGCCTTCAATGCAGATCTTTCAAATGTTTGTTCTTGTGACCAAGAGCCAGGTTTGCCGAAACAAGCAAGAAATAGAGAACACACCTGGGCAAACATGGTAAGAGGAGCACAGTGGGACAGGGTCAGAGAGAACTCCCCAGGACTGGCCCTGCTTGGTGCAGCTCCTGTCAGAAGTCTGCCAGCAACTGGACGTATGTGGCTATGGTTTGTTGACTTATGACAGATCTGGCTCATGCTTGCTGTAGGAAATCTCAGTTTTTAGACAAAAAATTATAACTTTACCTGCCACTTTTAGCAACATGGCCTTCCTTCACAAAGAGACAAGGATGCAGAGAATGTGTCCATCAGAATAAAAACTCCCCCATCTTCCTTCCCTGATAGCCTAACACTGATTTAGATCAACTCAAAGCTGATTTCTGAAATCAGTTGGGCTATGTGGTCTTTGGCTGGTTATCTCAATCAGCTGAGCAGTGAAATAGTCACATGAGATAAAGGCAATGCTAGCACTGGCAGCTCCTGTGCATAATGTGTATTCCCCATGAGGCATGTTTGTTCTAGAGTGACACAGAGGCGGGGTAAAATGGAGATCAGTCTTCCCTACCCCATTTGGAAAAAGAGTATGGAGAGCCTTGGCAATAGGGATCCCAATTTAGCTGGAAATTTCTGGGCATCCTGGAACCTGGGTTTGCCAGACAAAGAGACCCCAACTGCCTAGTTGAGTAACACCATGTTGGGACCCAGATGTGGCCAGCCTAGGCTGCATCATTACCATGAAACTGGCCTGGCACATTCCAGCCTGAGCTAACTAATGCTGTCTCACACAAGTCTCAGATGTGGGTTCTGAGTTAATGTCATCTGTGTACCGCTTACAGCAGGCAGTTTATGTGGTGACCTCACTTTTATGGATGCCAGGCTGGTACAGCACAATTTTCTACCCTTCTGTACAGACTGTCATCAGTACTCGAAAATATCCCGCATGTTTAATTTGTGTATTTTAATCTGACCCTCAGGTTCCAAAACAGAACCAAAAGAATGTATCCCTGTATCCTAGGCCTTTCAGACCCAGACATGAACAATAAGGAACCGGAACCAGTACTTGAGACTCCCTTCATGTAAATGGTGCCATTGCTGGTGAGTGTTGCAGGGAGCTGTTGGAGGCCTGTACTGGCCAGTATGTATTTCCATTTCCCTTACTGTATGCAGGGAAGTAAAAGGCTAAGTCATTATCTCATTAGTGCTTGCTGGCTGGGGGTAGTGTTGCTACAGTGCTTCATTACTTACGTGCAGGTATTTTCTCCCATTCTCAAGCCATACAGCCTAAGGAGATCTACATCCTCATAATCTAATCCAGAGCTACCAAGCCTCTGTCCCAAATGACAACACTGCTTGCTGTGTGCTGGGGTGAGCTCTTGCTGTTGGCTGCACAGCAGCAATCCATCTCCAGCTGAAACAAAGAGACACAAGTGACAAGTGATCAGGACCTGGCCTGATCAGCAAAGTTCTCCTTCCTTCCTTCCTTCCTTCCTTCCTTCCTTCCTTCCTTCCTTCCTTCCTTCCTTCCTTCCTTCCTTCCTTCCTTCCTTCCTTCCTTCCTTCCTTCCTTCCTTCCTTCCTTCCTTCCTTCCTTCCTTCCTTCCTTCCTTCCTTCCTTCCTTCCTTCCTTCCTTCCTTCCTTCCTTCCTTCCTCTCTCTCTTTCTTTCTCTTTTTCTTTCTCTCTTTCTTTCTCTCTTTCTTTCTCTTTTTCTTTCTCTCTTTCTTTCTCTTTTTCTTTCTCTCTTTCTTTCTCTTTTTCTTTCTCTCTTTCTTTCTCTTTTTTTCTTTCCTTCCTTTTTTTTTCTACCATGAAAAGTTCTTTTGGTCAGATGTCTCCATGGCAGCTTTGCAGTGGGAGGATGTTCTGATGTTTTGGATGGCAGCCAAAGTGGCTGCTATTGGCTAAGGAGCACTTGGGACAGTACACCTAGCCCTACTGCTGCCCACATATAATCTCAGGAGAGAAGAAGAGGTGGGGAGAGGTTGGCTCCTCCTCTCAGCCCACCTTCATTTAGGCTGCACTAGAATGAAATAGCCTCTCTAAAAACAACCTCAGTGATTTCAGGAAAAGAGGGCCATTGGAGATTGGGCAGCAGGAACCCCCAAGATGAGGATTGCCATCCTCCTGAGCCTTCTGTTCCACATGGCAGCTGCTTTTCATGAACTGTGAGTGATGCTGAACTTCTGTTTTGGTCTCTTTCATGGAGGCATCAGTCTAGGTAGATGGACCACCCTCCATACTGTCAGCTCTCATGCTTTCTGCTCTATCAGATCACTCCAAAGGGTAGCTGAGTAATTTACTTTACCGTCCACGTATTAGATTAACTCCCATAAGTTCAAATACAAGCCATCTCTTTGGGTGGCTTCAAAGTCAGATGTTAGGCCCAGGAATGCTTGCCTCTCCAGTTGCCATGCCAGCTCCAGTCACTACTGTCTAGTCTGCAAGGTATGAGGCCACATTTTCTGAAGACTGCAAGGAATGGGTTTGGGGAGTTCAGAAGATGACTAGAGTAAGGGATCTGAAAAAGATTATAGTGCTGTTCTTAAGCTACTCAAGGAGAAACTATTTCTCAAGTTATGAGTGGAGCAATTGCTTAGCTAGGTTCACTGTTGCCTTTGAATATTGACTGCAGCCATGGCATATTTGGGTCTTCCCCAAATTCTGCAGTCATGGGCCATTGCAGGGAGGCTTTTTTGTATCTCTGAACCCCCAACCTGATGCCACCTCTCATATCTTCCTTCCCTTGCTCCAGGTATTACCTAGTGGTGATCCCTGCAGATCTCCGTTTCCCATCCACCCAAGCTGCCTGTCTCCATATCACCTGTTACAAAGCAAAGATTCAAGTGAAACTCATCTTGGAGCGCTCTACAGGACATGAACTCTTAGTGCAAGAAACCATCCAGAAGGAGAAAACTTTCATGTGCTCTAATTTCTGGGTAAGCCACCCTAGGCAAATGCCGCTGTGAATTTTTCCCTTCAGGAACTGTAAATTCCTTGTGTTACTCCCTAACCAGGGATGGCACCAGCAGGGTCTACTTTGCCTTGGAGTGGGCCTACTAGGAAGGGGAGTGGATGGTGCCTAGGGATGTGTATCCCAGCATGGTACCTGTTGGTCGGCACTGAATTCCCCTTCTGAATCTAATTTTTACATTGAAGTCACATTTGTGAAAATCTACCACACTTCTGGAGACATAAGAACCCATCTGTTTCCTTCTCTTCCGTCTCAGATCAGATGAAGCAATTTTAGCTTTTAATCCTTTCTCATTAGCAATTTTAGTCCTTTCTCTGAAGGACTTGCACAGCTCCACAGCTAGAGCTTGGGGAAATGATAGTTTGCATGATATACTGCAGTTTCTGTAGGACCTGAAGTCAGGAAGCAACTCAGCTCTTTAGAAGCTACTGAAGAGTAGTTGGAGGGAAATGGATGCATTTGTTATTTTTAGATAGCATCTTAGTGTTGATTCATTGTTGATAAGAATTTCACAAAGATCTAGGGAAGGCAGATATGCTCAGACAGTATCCCTTCTATTATACAGTGCTGAAGCTGTGCTGACACTGCTGAGGTCTTTGGCTGCTAGACTCAGGAAGACCCTCTGGTTGTCTTTTCTAATCTGTCTTTCTTACTTGTACCTGCTGGGTAGTTCTGAAGGCCTAGCATTTCAGGCTGTGCTACAGCTTGATCTCTCTCCTTTGATTCTCTGCCACCATCTCCCACCTTTCTGGCATATGCCCATCTTCCTAACCAAGTCTGAGAACTCAGAGGTGTCAGGCACCTGCTTGTCAGCAGAAGCAAACTTCCTTAACCAGTGGGAAGAAGGTCAGATTCCATGACATGCAGGCCCTCCTGCTTTCATGGACTGAGTGAGATCTGGATGCTATCTGGCTCCAGGTATTGGAGGGGATATTCTAGGACAGGTGGAGGAAATGGGTTAGTTCTTCCACTTTACTCTCAATTCCTGCTCCAGCCCCACTGCAGATTACCTAAGGGCTGCGTGCCCCACTCTCTGTCTGTATAGGTTGGACCTCCAGCTGATGGCACAGAGGAAATTGCCACTGTCAAACTGATCATCACAGGTGAAGAGGTCAATATTGAGGAGAAGAAAAAGGTCCTGATCCGTAAGGCCAGCAGTAGCACCTTCATCCAGACAGACAAGCCCATCTATCAACCAGGGCAGACAGGTGAGAGCTGCAAATGGGAGCAACTGTAGGCCCTAGTCTTTCTGCTGGTAACACCATATGGAAGTCTTTTGATTGTCTGAAATTCATGGACAGTCCTAGTACAAGTCTTTGAGACAATATCTTTTGTTGAGGTGATGTTTTCAGTGGCTGTAATGTCCAGTTTGTGGTGACTGTGAACCTGCAAGAGGCAGTAGGTCATTGTCTGTGGTATCTTACATGTGGGAATGTCCACTTCAGTTGTTATCACAAATGTGTATGGAATGAAGACAGGAACTGGGGAAACAGATAGAGCAAGGGCCTGCATGGAAGGACTGTAATCTGATAAATATATTCCCTGATTTCCTTGCCTTCAGTGAAATTTCGCATTGTGACTCTCGATGAGGAATTCATTGCACTCAATGATTCGGTAAGCTAGCTCTGGGGGGCTGTGGACAAAGTTGCCTTGTTCCATGTGCGAATCCTACTTCCTTTCTACCCTGTTCAAATGCCAAAGCTCCAACTCTTTCACATTCATCCCTGGCCCATGTGTCCAGAGGAGAATAGCAAAGTGAGTAAAAGCTGATAACTCAGGAAGATGGCAGATGTGTATACGTCTCTTTCTTGTCTTGGTAAAATGGTCATGCAGGCACAAGCATGGGACAGATTGATTCCTGATATGATGATGTCAAGGGGAGAATGAACAGGTTGTAAGTCAGGTTTTCCTGGGCATGTGGTGGGGAGGTGTGTTCTTAGTCTGACTCCTACAAGCTGAAATACGAGAAATTCTGATTAGATAGTAGGATAAACTTTTTGATTGTGATGCTGATCAGATATTGAAACAGGAGCCCAGAGAAAGCATTATTACCCTTGGAGATGTTCAAAACTCAGCTGGATTGCTCAGTTTATGAGCAATCTGCTGTAAGAGGACATGCTTCCACAGGGTGTTGGACTAGATGACCTCCAGAGGTTCCTTCCAAACTATTTGACCTCTGTAACCAGCTTAAGACTGCAGCTAAGCCAGGGCTAGGTCTGTTAGGGTAGTGAGTTTTCCTGATGGATGACTCTACCAGGAAGTCATTAGCAAGTGTTGGGTGACTTCCATATTGGCTTTTCCTTTCCCTCTCTCCAGACCTTACAGTAATGGACCCACCTGGTATTTATTCTTCTTGGTGATGTTTGTTTTCCTTTATATTGGTGTGAATGCTCTAAATTTCCAAATCACTAGTTGCACATGCTTCAGAGAAGTCTCTTCATCTGAAGTACCTTGTGTGTGTTTCTGACATGTGTTTCTGTCTTCTAATGTTTTTGCCTTTTTCCTCCCCCAGGTTTCCCTGTTTCTCCAGGTGAGTGATGCTGAAATCTGATGTTATTCATATCTGGGCTATTCATATTCAGTTCCCAGCAGATTTTACAGATTTCTGAGTGGAAAAGTAGAATTTCCAGGTTTCTTAGATTAACATACTCCTTACAGCTTCTTTTTTATGCACTTACTTGAGGTTATGCTCCCATTTACTTCAGTAGAAATGTGAGTTGTTCTAGAGATGCAAAAGTATAGACAGATCAACTTAGAGCTTTATGAAAACAGTCAGAACTGTGAAGGGCCTTTCCTTGACATCAGAATTTATGTAAGTGTAGAAGACTCAGATGCTGGGAGCAGAATCTGAGCTTTCTATTGTCTTCAAAATTTCTTGACTAGCCTCATTCCTAGCTATAGAACCTGGTAGTCTAACAGCACTGAAATCTGGAAGCTTGATTTCTTTTGGGTGTGGATCAGTTTGATGCTGTAACAACTGTTTCTTCCTTTCTTCTGGGTGTAGGACCCTAAGAACAACCGGATAGAGCAGTGGCTGAATGTAGTCCCCCAAGATGGCATTGCAGATCTGTCTTTCCAGCTAAGTGATGAGCCTCTGCTAGGGACATATGTTATCAACGTAACCAATGCGAAAGTATACGGCAGCTTCTCCGTTGAGGAGTATGGTATGAGTGTGGGTGGGATATGTCTGAGACGCAGAGGGGACCTTGCACTCCTCATCCAGGAAGCTGGGTGTTCATTCCACGATAACCCTCTTGGGAGCAAATGGGAAAAGTAATAGCATCTGCCATAGAAAAGAGTCAGAGCTGAGGCTCAGGAGAGAGACCACTTTGGGACCTTGGGCCAGTGTGTGGGAGGAACGTTGTGAATAACCCCAGGCCTTTGACACAGCTGATTTCTGCAGATCTCTGCACGAGTCATTTAGGATGGGCTTTTCCAGAGTTTATGAAGTCCGGTGATGTCTCACTTGTCTCTCTTCCCCTACTTAAATGTGTAGGGAAGCTGTCAGAAGTGTAGGTACATTGGACATGTTTGGGTTTTAATCTGGGAAGGAACACAAATCTGTTAAAGAAACAATGGAAATCTTCTCCTTTCCCCTTCTCTCCACCTTCCTTCTCCATTTCCTGGCTCTTATTCCATTATATTCTATCTTAATGTCGATTCTCTGGAAAGGCTGTCTCTGTCCAGTGTTTGCTACAGTTCTGTTTTGTTCCTTCCAGTGCTGCCAAAGTTTGAAGTGATCTTTGAGATGCCGAATCAGATTTATGCACTAGATAAAACCTTCCTGCTCCGGGTATGTGGCAGGTGAGGATTCTGCTTGGAGGGGTGGCCCTGTGTAGCCTGATGCGTGCAAGATGGCTAGGTAACCATGAGGAGCTCAGGGGAAATTTACTGCATTCCAGTTGCAGGAGGCCAGAATCTCTCCATGGCAGCTGTTTGCACCCTGATGCAACACAAAACATTCCTGTAACTATTCTTTAGGTACTATCGTAATAGTACTCTATCTTCATGTTAGGTTCTCTGTCTTATTAGGTTCTCTAATGCCCCTTTTCTAAAAATACTCCTCAAATCTCTACACACATAACCTGAGGGGAACAAGCAACCCTTTGAGAAGCAGCCATTTGTGGGGTAGAACATGGCAGATGTTTGGTGTTCGTCTCTGTGCAGGATAAACTTATGGAAAACAAAGAGAAGATTTTCCAGATTATGTTACAGCAGAAATTAGAAAGAGGCAAATAGGAATTGCCCCAGGTTCAGTCCAAGGACACTGGGGTTAACAGCCTCATGTAAAGATGCTTTATGAACAAAAGGCACTTTCTTAATCACACATGTGTCTGCTCATAAGATGATGTATGCCGTCAGCATATCCTGGTTGCAGGTGACGCTGATGTAAAGTGCAGAGCTCTGATGTAAAGTGCAGAGCTCTGTGCTGAGTCAGCATCTGCAACACTCTGGTTTCCTAGGATAGATTAGTTTGGCACTAATTATATCACAGAGCCCTTGATCTCCCATCACTGCAGTACCCTAGCCTGATCCTGCTTACTGGGTCAGGGCTTCTGAGCCTGCTGTATGGCTGCTACTCTTGTGCTATATTGTGAATATCCATGAATAAGTGGTCTCTGGGGCTATAAAAAGCAAGGCTTGTATTTCTCTTACTGTGTTTTCCTTTCTCTGCTCCCTCAAACAGATACACATATGGGAAGGGCGTCCAGGGAATGATTCATGTGAGCCTTTGCCAGAAGATAGCCCCATTCCTGCCCAGTGCTTCTAAACCTGATCTCTGCCAGGAACTCAAAAACCAGGTGAGATGCTTAGCAGGAGCTGAGGTGTATTCAGAGACATTTGTGTTCAGCCTTAGCATACGACAAGGCTCCATGAGGCTTTACCTAGGATAACTTTGATGTTGCCCCATGGTTATGGCTGCTCAGTCAGCTGCAGTTTACTGGTGCTACCTCTTAGTAACTGTGCCTGGTGACTATGGCTGGTGTGCATCATGTTCCTGCTCCGCATTCTGGACTGCTATGTCAAAAGGCAAACTCCCTGAGAGCAGGGATTTTGCACTGCTGTTTCTGTGCCAATTGAGTAAAGCCAAATGTGAGTGCCTTGCTCAGACCTTGTTTCCTCTCTGTACTTTCAGACAGATGAGACAGGTTGCTTCTTCACAAATGTGAGTCTGTCCTCCTTCAGTCGAGACTTTCGGTATTATCAGGACAGCATAGTTGCAGAAGCCTCACTGGTGGAGGATGGCACAGGTAACTGGAAACATCTATGGTGGTTGAGAAGAGGCATGTGAAGATGCACTAATCTTACCAAGAACACTGGAGGCTTTCAGGCTAGCAAGGGCTCTGAACTTTCTGAGCCCCTTGGAGCCTGCCATCTAACCTTACAGATACAGACAAAGTCACCAGTTCCTGATGGCATGACACACTCGCTCTGAGTGCCTGTGGTCTCAGGTGGCAAAGCTTGGGGAACTCTCTAAGAGCTAGAAGTGGGAGGGAGACTAGATACCCAGAGCTCTGGGCAGATCATCTCCCTAGTGTGAAATGTGCATGCAGCTAAATGTGTGCATAAGTATTACCACTGGGTTACTCTGCAGGGAAATTGCTGAGAGGTGCTTTGTTTCCTTGCTCCCTCCTTTATGTTTCTGTCTTACTGCTTTCATTCAGAGACACACGTCAAAGCTTCCCACAAACTACTCATTTCCAAGATTGGCGGGATGGCCTTGTTTGATGATGTGAATTCTTACTACCACACTGGAGAGTTGTACAGGGGGAAGGTAATTTCCAGTACGGTCCTTTGGAGGGGAGAGTGTAGGCAATGCCTTCACAGCATCTGTTACTTAGCATCTTGTCTGACCTCACCTCCAGCCAGAAGGCTGGGGGGGCATGAATGACACCCGGAGACAAAACTCTTGAATTGTCAAAAGTTAGAAAACCACCTGAGACAGCCATTTGCCAAATAAACTTTGAGTATTAGGAGCTACAGGGATCCATATATGTGGTGCAAACCCAGACATTTGGAATATTAGCAGCCAGGAGAACTTCTGTGAAGGGGTACAGAGCATGGGGTGGATGTACATGGTAGTGCAAGTGATAATAGGAGGTGACCCGTAGTAAGTTTGATAATATTGTTAGTGACTGAAAGGGTGACCTTGCTTTCATTGGAAATGCTGCTTCTGACTTGGAGAAGCAGGAGATTCTGTCTGCTGATTAGATTCTTCTGCACTTCTCTTGCTTACCATGATGTTCTCAGATAAAAGTCATCGACTACCAAGGCAAGGCACTGAAGCACAAAACAGTCCTCCTTGTAGTAAGCTGCGGTGAGCAGCAGTTTAAGCAGAAATACATCACTGGAGACTCTGGGAAAGCTTTATTTAGCCTGAACATAACTGCTTGCTGCAGCACCTTGGCTTCCCTGGAGGTAAGTGTGGAACAGTCTGTCTTGATGGCAGGGGTTTGCATGCATCTCAGAGCTATTTATTGCCCCACAGGTATCTGACCCGTTCTTTTTGAAGGGCAATAATTCATATCTGAAACCCCTCAGAATGTTCTGGATTGTGGCTCCCTCTGAGACCTTATTGTCTGGATCCCAGTTACTTTCTTCATGAGCTCTCCACACAGAGATCTGTGCTATGGTGTTGCTCAGACCTGATTTGAACTTCTTGCCAAGCCCTAGCTAGGTTTATTTGCAGCTGATTTGCTTACAGAAATGAACTGTGGGTTTTGGTTTGTTTTTTTTTGTTTTTGTTTTTTCTTTTTTTTTGTCTCACCAGGCAAGCATCCTGAATCAAGATTTGGATAAAGAGCCTGGGGCAGTTGATTTGAATTACCAGCGAGCTTCTCATTTCATACGCCCATTCTACAGCACCAGCAGGAGTTTTCTCTCTATTGTCCGTATACCAGAAATGATACCCTGTGGCAAAAAGCAGGCTATCCAGGTGGATTACAGAATTTACGAGGAGGACCTGGAACATGGGCCCAGGCGTGTCATTTTCTCCTACTTTGTGAGTTTTTGGGGAAGTGCAAGTGGGTGATGGCTCAATACAAAAGATCAGCATCTCCTACAGATTCAAGCCCGATATTTGATAGATTTTTCTCAGCCCAGGACATGTACCTCATGTAGTTCGGTTTCAGTTCTGGAGCTGCAGTAGAAGCAAGAAAGGCACCACCTTTCTTTTGGGCTCTGCTCAGGTGCAGGG
Source organism: Phaenicophaeus curvirostris (assembly GCF_032191515.1). Taxonomy (NCBI): domain Eukaryota; kingdom Metazoa; phylum Chordata; class Aves; order Cuculiformes; family Cuculidae; genus Phaenicophaeus; species Phaenicophaeus curvirostris. Next base: position 76,243,811 of record NC_091392.1, read on the forward strand.
CAGGTATTGGCATTACCTGTCCTCCTCCAAGTCACTTGATCCCCTGAGCTCTCCCTGCTACCTCAGAGCAAGTAAAGCTCCTATCCTTCCCCACATCCCCATTTAATTTTCAATTTCAGGGACACTTTGATCTGCACAGTGGTCTCAAAGATTATATAACTGGCATTCCCTTGCTTTTCTATATTCTTCCCTAGGTCACAGGGAAAAGAGGGATAGTTCATGCACGTCAGAAGACTGTTTGGGTTGGGCTCCCAGAAAGTAAGTGTACTCCCCTGTTTCATGTCTAGTAAGCGCTCGGTGATCTGTGGCATCCCTTTTTATTTGGTCATGTGGCATAAGCCTCTTAGCAGTTTAAAGCTGGCTCATCGCTTTTCCATTGCATCAGATCAGCGGGCCTCTCCAGCTTACATGTTTGCTTTACCCTCGTGCTTTGTACTGAGAGAAAAAGACTCAGCATTTCCCAGGACACAGGCTTATTGTCTGTTTTGTTAATTTTCAAAGAATTCTCCTTAAGCTGCCCCTGCAAGTGGCATTAAACAGTAGCTTTCCCCTCTATCAAAATGCTCCTGCTTCAATTTGCAATAGCATCTAAAAATAATCTCAAGTACTTAGGATGCCACAGCTCGTAATTTTGGTGGGTGTTGACTCACTGGTGTCTACTTGTCCAGCTCTTTTTATTTTTAAAGCCTAAATTTTAGGTGTTTTGGGACAAAGCTTCACCTCTTTGTTGGTGATGGGATGGGAGGTATTTGGTGATGGGAGGCTTTGAAAGATATCTGAGACTCTCACTCTTTGTTCTAAGCTTGAACGCCAAAGAGCTGTTTCTTCTTCTTGAGACAATGAACAGAACCAGGAAGAGTCTTTTGCTGGTCTTGAATACCAAATCCAGAAATATGCTGCTTGTTTCAGTGGTCTTCAGAAACCTCCCTTGTCCTCAAAGACTTGAAGAATGGAATTAAACAGGCATATGCAGAATGCCAAAAGCTGATCAGAGTTCATTTTCACTACCAAATCTACTTTCTCTTCTTCCCTCTCCTCTCCATCTAGTGCTGAAAGGCCTCTTCTTCATCCCTCTTACCTTCAGCTTGATCTACGCCCCAGCTCCAAAACTTGTTGTTTATGTCATCTTCCCTAATGGAAAAATCATTGCTGATTCTGCCGTCTTCAGTGTCTCCATGTGTTTCAGAAATAAGGTATGATTTGTGTATGAGACTATGACCAAATGTGTGAGAGTGTATATGTCTGCTGCAATGAGAGACTGAGGAATATGTAATATGTGTAGCTGTGTGTGGCAAATATTGTGTGAGATGCTTTCACGTGAAATGAAATCTCTGAATGGTGATGTGTGCTGTGATGTATGGAGCAAGTACATGCTTAGCATTGTAGGGGCTGCTGCAATGCCTGGGAAAAGCAGAGAATTGCTGTGTCTGTCTCCCTGAGCTTGAACAGCAGCTGCAACCCAGTAGGATCACAGCCATGCACAGGCTGTCAGTGTTGTTCCCAAGAGAGCTCAAGGCTGCTGTGCTGCTGCAGCAGACACTTAGACTTGTTAGCATATGGTGTTGGGGAGACAGCTGAAAGTGGCCAAAGAAAGGAGTGAATTTCAGTAGCTGTCCAGAAAGGGCTGAGTGCTTGTGGTCATTGTGACATCCATGGGAATATGCTTTCTTGGCTGTGTCTTGCACTCCGAAGATGAACTTCTGAGGACTGGGATTACCCCTGCTCCACAGCTGTTTGTCTGCTATGGACAAACAGATTCAAGAAAGACCAGGAAACACTCCAGGAAATTGAGACCAATCCCATGAAGAGCTTGGAGGACTAGGCTTATTTTTCATCTCAGGTTCCAAAGGGAGCAGAAAGACAGCTCTGTGAAGTGTGTTATTATGGCTGGCTGGGTTGCTGGGAAAGCGTGCCGTGCTCTGACATAGGAATGTCTCCAGTACTCTGAGCTGTGCCAAATGACGCTTCCCCCATTTTTCCCATCTTTCCTGTTAGAACCTCAACATGATGTGTTTTCAAATACTTCCTGGGGGTCCTTGGGAGATTCTTCAGGTTTCCATTCAAGGCATTCCTTGGAAACTCTTCATGAAGGCCCCTTCACTGCTCAGGAATCGGTAGGGTGGTCAGCAACAGAAATGTCACTCACCTATGGCCTATATTCTCCCTATACAGGTGAAGCTGGGCTTCTCAACATCCAAGACCGTTCCTGATTCAGAGGTTGGTCTCCACCTGCTCGCAGCTCCTGGGTCCACTTGTGCTGTCTGGGCTGTGGATCAGAGCATCCTTTCGCCAAAGCCGGGAAAAGACCTCAGTAGCAACTTAGTGAGTGAGCCTGCTCTATCTTCTTCCCTTCCCTCGTACTGACACGAAGGGGCAGGGTGACAGACAGGCAAGCCATTGCATCAGTGCAGAGCTTATTCCCCAGGGAACTCAAAGCACCACTCAAAAGGATCAGTAGCGCTTTTCAGTGGCATGGGTAAGGATTAGGGGGAATGCCTTAGGAAGGAGGTTGAACATCACTCAGTGCCCTGGTGGTAAGTAAGATTCTGTTCTTCTGTCTCATGTTCAGTTCAGCTGGTTGTGATGTCTCTATCAGAGGAGAGCCAGAGAAGAGTAACAGTGAGCCTGGGCTTTCTGGCATGCATTCACGCGTAGTAGCCAGAAGCAGTTCAAACAGGCCTTGGATACATGACAGGAAGGGAATGCCAGGTTTTATTTGTGCTGATTTTCTTTGCTTTTTCTTCCTTTCCCAGGTCTATGCACTGTTCCCATCTCTTTATAACTCCAGATATCCTTACCAAGTATCTGAAGAGGATTATTCATGTGGGTTCCCAGATTCTGATGAGCCTGATGTGTTTACAGCATTCAGGGTAAAGATGGGTGATTTAGTAGGTTGGGAAAATTCATAAACTGAGGGAAATGTGATCCTCTGACTTCACAAATGTCCTAGGAATACTGTTTGAGACACTACAAGGAACAGGTCCAGTTTAGGCCCTTGTAACTCACTTGTTATTTGAATAAGTGACTTGAAATCATTGACCAAGAAGAAAGTTTGTGGTTACTGCACTTCAGTTGTGTGATTCAGGATGACAAGGTTGATTGACTACTTCAATTGGATTTCATATAGGATGTTTAATCTTCATAGCATAAGAAATTGCACTCTGCAGGCTGAGAAGGCATAGTACCTAAATAACTATGTATTTGAAAAAGAATAAATTTGGCTGACTCAAGCCAGATGAATTAGCTCAGAAGACCTTGTTTTCCCATTGCTGAGGGTCTGAATAATTGCCTCTTAAAATGAAGCAAGAAAATAATTTGCCAAGCCAGAGTGCAGCCAAGCCCCTCGCTGGACAAGTAGTACAGAATAGGGAAGAGAGGACAAGCTCCTGGTGCATCTGTTCTTTTTTTTTTCCTACAGGAAATGGGGTTGAAAATTATGTCGAACACCAATATCAGAAAACCCAGTGTATGTCCAACAACTCCATCAACAACTATGCTGCGGGAAACAGTTATATTTACTTCCAGGCCTATGTTGATGTTTGCCCAGCCTCCGAAAGCATATAACAGTAAGCATTTGCCAACTATTTCTTCTTACATGGGATACTCAGTCTTTCAGGTGAAAGCAATCCTGGCTTTAGCTAAGAGGCAGTATTTGCTGTCACTGCAAAGGGAGGAGTGAGAGTAGTCCCTGGCTCCAAACCTGTTGTGCTACTGTGAATCTGCCTGTGACTCATGGCTTCTGGTTCTGAAATGTTAGTGCACTGTCTGGATCCTGAGTCTTATCTCTGAGGCGAGGGAATGGTTGCCCTTTCCTTGGTGCCTACAAATGCAAGTAAGGCCCACAGGACTGCTGTTATTTGAAATGAGGTATGAGATTTTAAAATTTGGGATAGCACCTTCTGTTCCAGTGCCGTGATTCCCAAGAGCTGAATGGATGACTTGCAGCCTGAGGACAGTGTGTTGACTGGTTCTTTGTTATTTCCAGCAGAGCACCTGACAACATCTACCTATCAGCCCACTATGTTTTCACCTGTTTCTTCAGCTGAAGAGAAAGTACACAAGCTTTTCCCCAAAACGTGGATATGGGATTTGTATTCTATAGGGTAAGTAAAGTGAGCGGTGGGGGTCTAGTCTGGGTGGATTAGCATGACTGGGAATGGCAGCAGATACAGCTGAGTTTAGATCATAAGCTGCTGAGGAAGACACCTAAGGATGTCACGGGGCACATACCTGTCAGTCCATTTCTCATCAGAGCTAATGTCTGCATTAAATGCATTTTCTGGTACTAGATGATCATATAGGACTATTGTCCATCCATGGGAGGTGGCTGGCATGGGAATACAGGATAACAGTTTTGTTAATTGCCTGCGTTCTGCTTGTGGTAGTCCTGTGGGCCAGAATTTCATAAACTGTGCTCACAAGAATGTATCATGGGATGCAAGGGAAGCTGATCTCCACTGAAGTCCTTCACAGGACTGGGAGTGTTTAATCAAAATGTGTCCTGTGAGAAAGGCTCACTGAGTACATAGGGTCTGCTGAGGGAGATTTTTGAGATTTTTTTGTCTTTGACTTCAAGAATTTCTTCTCTGGTGTCTGCAGACTGGAGTCTGTTGCCTTCCTGTACATGCTTGGCAAAAGCGAATATCTCCGATTACTGGAGTCAAACAATATCATTAGCTTTAATTAGGGCTGGTTTTATGTCTGCTGTGGTAGCAGCCACAGAACATTCTGCTGCTCTCAGAAGTTGTGATATGGGCACAAGCCATATCTCTGCCCTGTCTTCATGTTGGACAGCAAGCTATCATTGTCTCATAGGAAGGTGAATGGCTGGATCTGTCTTGCCTGATGCTGAGCCAGTCTTGTTGCTCTTTTGGTGTCTGGTTCTCCATCCCTAGGCCAAGAGTAATAAAACTACTAATGTCTGTAAAGCATTTTAGATGTGTAAAGGACAAGCATTGTCTGTGAAAAGCACTGTTATTGATGGCAACTTGCAGCCATATAGCCTATTGTCACAATGTTCTGTTGATAGAAGTGTCTGAGGCAGGGGTCCCTACTTCTACAAGGCCCTACTTGTAACCCTGTAAGGGCTACAAATTTAACAGAGAATAAGGATTAGACTGAGGTTAGAGGATGGGTGCATTAGAGAATGGTGCAGGTCACCTGGTACTACGTACAGCAGGATTTAGCTAAATGCTTCTTCTACTATCTACTTCTTCTCAGTCCCAGTGGGAACAAGAATGTTACTGTCACTGTGCCTAACACCATTGCAGAATGGAAAGCAGGGATGTTCTGCATAGGACATAACGGCTTTGGGCTCGCTTCAACCTCCAGCCTGCTTGTTTTCAAGCCCTTTGTTGTGGAGCTTACACTGCCGTCTTCTGTGATCCAGGGTGAGATTGTCATCTTGAAGGCCACAGTCTTCAACTCTCTGCAGAAATGCATGAAGGTAGGTGAGCCCTGATAGGCTCTGCAAGAAAAGCAGAGTACAAGTAGGTAAGAGGTGACTGAAATCTATGGCCTGTGATGTTTATCTTGTTACCACCTGCCATCCTTGTTTCCCCTTCAGATCCAAGTGACCCTGGAGGAGTTCACACACCTCCAGCTGAAGCCATGCGAAGACTGTGTCTACAGCAGCTGTTTATGTGCCAAAGAAGCTAAGGCCTTTCAATGGAGTGTCACAGCTGAGCAACTGGGTGAGAACAGGGAGGTGGGGCGGTGGAATTAGGAGGGGATGGAACCAGGATTGTTTGTACAAGTTGATATGGAGTCAGGAGCTGTTTGCCCTGTTCATCAGAAGGTACTTGTTTGCATTCATTGTCAGGCCGTGATTTCTCACAAGTTGTGCTAGGAGGCACAGCATCATATAAGACTCTGATCTATTATTCTGTTGCCAACAGAGCACTTCTATAGTATTAATCGGAAATGTCTCTTCAGAAGATGTTTTATGCACCTAAATGTGTGTTATTTTCAGGGCTTGCGAACATCACCCTCAGCACAGAGGCTGTGGCCACCGAAGAGCTCTGTGGTGCAGAGATACCTTTTGTCCCAAACCAAGGACAGAAAGACACGATCACCAAAAACTTCCTAGTCCGGGTCAGACAAGTTCTTCTGTTATCTAGACCTAAAAGCATGGTTTACCCAATTCCCAGAATTTGTGCAGGTTAATTTTGTAAGTTACTCGTACTATTAAAGATGTGTTATTGGAATCTTGGGGCTTGATCTGGGCCCAGACATGAGGGCTGATGGCTGTGAGAGGTAGAGGGGTATCCTCCATTTCATACCATGGAAAACTTTAAAAAAGTTCATTGTTTTACGCTTCTGAGCTCTCTGCTGAATTTTACAGCATCAGTTTCACAGACATTCAGAGTTATGATATTCTGAAAATGTGTGCTGTTCTCTTATCTGAAATGATAATGATGGACAATAATTTACATTTTTGTGATAATGGTGTTACTCCAACTGACTCTCCAGCCTGAACCAGGAATATTTCCATGTCTATTTGTAATCCACTTGTAATCCTGTTTCTCTCCTGCTCATTATAATGCTACTTTTATGTGCTCCAACAGCCAGAGGGAGTGTTGGTAGAAAAGGCACACAGCTCCATCCTGTGTCCCAAAACAGGTAGAGAGATTGTTTTCTTTCACCCTGCTCATTCCCTGCTTCATACGTAACAACGTCCTGGGTCTTTCCACTTGTTGAAATGTTTTTTCTGTCAACATGACCAAGCTACAGAAACATACTCTAATTGTGGTGCCAGCTAGAGCTTCCCCTGAGTAAGGATGTGGGGAGGTCCAACCTTCTAGCATCAACATCCCTGATACTAATGTGATAGCTTGAGGCCTTTTTCACCCGTGGTAATGAAGTCAGACTACTGAACATGGCAAGGCTGGAGGACATGACTCTAGGGTTGCTTCTCCTTTCTTGACCTTTGCAGTGTATGGTGGATCCATTAGCAAATTTTGAGAGCATGAGCCACATTGAGAAGACATACCTGCAACTGAAATTTGAAATGAGATGGAGTAACTTATGTAAAGAAAAGCAGGAAGGTGGCTCTGACCTCAGAGTTTCCAGGAAAAGATCCTCTCAGCCTCTTTAGAAGGAAGGCTGTTAGGATAGCACAGTCACAATGAGTTTGATGGAGGGAGTTGAGGGTGGAATATGTAATCTCTGTGACAGGAAGATGAGATGTTAGCACAGAACAGGCTCAATCAGTTTCTGAAGATTTTCTCTCTTTTTTTTTTTTTTTGTCCTCTACACACACCTTACCTTGCTGGTGTCAGGGCATCTAGCACAGGAGTCTGTGTCCCTGATGTTGCCTCTAAATGTGGTTGAAGGTTCAGTTGGAGCCACAGTTTCGGTCACTGGTAAGGAATTCACCTTTCCAAATCCCATATCTCTGAGTTTAGCCCTAGGAAAGCCCAAACCCAGACCACCCCGAAGTCCCCAACGTCTGAGATTTCTGAGGCTCCACTGCCTTGTTCTTCTCATATATGTGGCTTTATTTCCTGGTTCCAGACAACATAAAACACTCAGCAAGAGAGAGGGTGTTTTGTTTATGGGTTTCCCCTGCCAGGATGGGAATGTATACAGCTGTATAGATGGCATAGTGGGACTGACAATCTGGCTGGACAGAGGTGCCACCACACTGCTGTGCTGGGTCTGTCTTGCCTGGTGCACTGCTGGGAGTGGGCCAGAGGTAGGAGAAGGTGAATCCCCAAACCTCCTGCACAGGAGGTTGTAAGGGTTCCTGTGCTCTGTTCCAGGTGACCTCATGGGGACAGCACTGCAGAACCTGGACCGTCTGGTGCAGATGCCTCATGGTTGTGGGGAGCAGAACATGGTGCTCTTTGCCCCCGTTGTCTATGTACTGCAGTACCTGGAGAAGACGAGGCAGCTGACAGCTGAGATCAAGGAGAGGGCAACGGGTTTCCTGCGCAATGGCAAGTACAACAGACCCAGCTTGCTCTTCGGCCTTCTGCTGTGTCCAGCCTACCAACGGTTGCCTACTCCCCTTCCTCGCAGAGCACTCAGCCACTTATAATATTAACACTACCCTATTCCATGCCCAGTGATCTCACTACAAATACTGTTCTGAGCACTAATGTCCTATCCTGCTTCCCAGGGTACCAGATACAGCTGCAGTACCAACACCCTGATGGTTCCTACAGTGAATTTGGTACCAGGGATGAGTATGGTAATACTTGGTAAGCTCTGGGCTCTCTGCCTGCTGTCTACCTGCTGTGTGACAACCTAGAGGTGGGCAGGTTTCTACTTCTGACACTGAATTGTTTCCATCCTATTGGACTCAAAATGTTCCAGATGCTTTGCAGGCTAGGGTGTCCTAGGGGTATTCAACTGTCCTTGGGATGAACTGTCCTTGCACCAGCAAATAAGGAATAGCAGAATGATAGGTGAGGAGAGACCCACCAGTTTCAAATGCGCACTTCTGTCTTTTTCCTCAACTTCTGCTTAGATTCTTTCTTTTCACTCCCCCCCCGCCCCCGCATTCGTTCTATCTCTTTCTGCTTCTCTCTTCCCTCTCATGCCTTTTTTCCTCTTCTCCCCGCAACCAGGCTGACTGCTTTTGTGGTTAAATGCTTTGTCCAAGCCAAGCCATACATTTTCCTGGACAATAGGACCATCCAAGCTGCTCTTACCTGGCTGCAGTCCCACCAGCTTTCCAATGGTTGTTTCAGAAATGTGGGCCAACTTTTCCACACAGCCATGAAGGTAGGAGCCAGAGCCCCTTGAAGGGCAACTCAAAGCAGTTCTTGCCAAGTATACTGGTGATTGTTTAGTTCACTTTCCTGTACTGTTCTGCTTTCTTGCATGGGAGCAAGCCAGGGAGAGATGGGACCTTTACGGTTCCATCCAAAAAGCTTCAGGCTTTTTGTATTAATGTTTCCAGCTTTTTTAGATGTTTATGTTTTCTGTAGGGAGGTGTGGATGGGGAAGTCCCCTTGGCTGCCTACATCACTGCTGCATACTTGGAGGCAGGAGAGACACCAGAGGTAAATACTGGGATTCTTTGCCATATTCTTGCCTTAAGATCTGAGTCATGAGCAGAGCTTAGTGGTATCACTGAGGCAGGCAACACTTGTGGGCAAAGTAGTAGGGTGAAGGGGGAAGAACTTATCACTTCTCAGGAAAAAAACTCAGCTATCCCTTGAGGAGGACATCATTGGCAGGACAGAAGGTGAGTTTAGACTACACGTTGCTGTTGGAGTTCATGGCTAGATACTATGCCCATTTCCCAGGCTTTGGCTGCTCGCTCCCACCCCTCACCCTCCTGCATAGCTGAGACACTGTGGCGAGTTGTCAGGGAGGAGAGGTTGGTGTAGCTGCTCCCACAGTCAAGTAAATAGCCATAATGATATTATTAATGAGTTTTAGCTTCCTGCAAAGAGGAAGCGTGGGAAAGGAGTGCTGTTGGGAGGTACGTGTTGTGATGTAGGGCAGTTGGAATTGCACCTCTAAGTAATAACAAGGGGGAATTCTTAAAAGTGCTAAAGATCATAACTAATTACTCTGTGGTACTGGCAGTTAAAAAGGTATAGTAAATTTGACAGAGAAAACTAGTGCTATGGAGTTTGAGAAACAAAGTTCTCTGGAAATAAGGAAACTAAGTGAAAGAGCTGTGATTTCATTGCAATTGAAAGGGGCTTAGGAGAAAAAGCAAGACATATGGAAATTAATCTTCTTTCTGGCAACAAATTATCCTTCATGTCACATTTTTTTCACCATAAGGACAATTAAGTATTAAAACAGGTTGTCTAGAGAGGTTTAGTTGTCTCCTTCATTGGAGGTTTTCAAGACCTGACTGGATAAAACCCTGAGCAACCTGGTCTGATCTCATAGCCAACCCTGCTTTGAACAGGAGGTTGGATTAGAGACTTTCCGAGGTCCCTTCCAATCTGAAATATTCTATCACTGGCTAATTCTATGAACTATGAGAGTTTTGGGTGACTTTTTTGGAGGAGGCTTTTCATCAACCTGGGTGACAAATATTTGAGACATACTATGCTTTGCAGCAGAATGAAGCAAAAGGACAAGGACCTTCATCCTGGTAGAAAATTAACAAAGAGTTTGTTGTAGGTCTTAAATAGTTTTGTCATTTGGGAAGGAAAGCAAAGGGTTGCTGAGAAGAGACTGGACTGTGCTACAAATCCATGAGTAAATCCTGAAAGGGAAAAAACCAGGATCTCAGAGCACTTTGCATGATGAGCTACTGGAAGCCACTCTGTCCTAAATGAATCCACAGAAGGTGACTCAGTGCTCTGATAGTGCTGATTGATAGAAAATCTGGGCTGCCACAAGGTATGGAATTCCTCATACTCCAGAGAAGATAACAATAGTATTATTAGCTCAGAAAGAATTGTCCATGGAGGGAGGAATGCTGTGTTGCAGAAGCATATTTGGTGATGTGAAAGTAACCAGGCCATTATGCAGTTGGACATATGTGCTTAAACCATTGTTTTTTTAAAAAAATGGTCATGACAATGAAAGACACTCAAAAGTATCATGTAAGAATACAAGTCTCACAGTAGTTGTCCTGGCCCTGATGAAGGAATTCACTGAGTAGGTCTGTGGGGAGGTGAAGTGGGTACCATAGCACCCAGGAAAAATGTCCTTGAGTGGGTTATAAATACTTTTACAAAGAATACACAATCACTAGAGGTCAGAATTCTGTGAAAGAGTTTGAGGATGTCCTGCAAGGGCTAATGTACTCAAAATGTTCGGAACAGATCCCACTTTCCCTTACAAGCATACCTAAAATGCTCATGGAAGTCATTATGGATTAAAATGCAGGGAAAAGGTTGGAGAGAGTTGACATTGTCCTGAATGAACTGATATTAAAGCATGGCTGGTATGACAAAAAAATCTAGGCAGACACCAACAGCCCTCTACCCCCGCTTTGTGCTGAGAATTGATCTATTGGAACAAAACAGATTGCTTACGTTCACTGCAGAACCAAATGGCATGTTGTAGAGTAGCAGTTTCTTAGCTGGCGTGTGACTGCTCCCAGGGAACCTAAATGCTTCTGTATAGTATGCGCTTAGGACTGCTATTGTCAGCACCAGGATGAACACAGTAAATGTGAAAACACTTCCAGTAGATTGGCATGCTCAGTTCTTGTGTTAGTTTCACCAGAAGATACCAGAGACTAATGAGTTGTAATATGTCAAACTTTTCCTAGACAAGGCATTAAGATGTATGATAACAGTCAACACGTCACAGGTTTTCACTTGAAGTCTGATAGTTGTACAAACACTAGTACTGTTACCTCCATTGTAACTGTCTGGGAAAGTGCGAGATTTACAGAGGAAAAGGAGCCTCTGGACAAATTCCCAAATATAGTGTAACTCCTGCTTAGGTCTATTCAGTTACAGAATACAAAAGTTATTATGCTGCTTGCAGTTATTTTATTTAAGGGGAAATAAAAAAGTAGGACTTCTGAAATGATGGGAAGATGGCTTACCACTTCACAAGCATGTAAACAACGAAAAAGCATCAGCTGGATCATGGGAACTTTTGGTACTCCATCAGTAGATACTGTGAGCATTCTGAGAATTGGTGGCTGCATCCAGCAATACTACTCTACCATCTAGAGAGCACAAAGATGATGCAGACATTACTTTTTCATAGAAGAGAAAGAAGCATGTCATATGTCAGAATAAATCGTAAATGTAGCCCTTGTGTGATCCCTACTGTACTTAACCAAGAGGCCAATGGAAGGTGGGAAACCACAAAGTGCTGTAGATGTACACATGTGAAACAGGCAGCCACTGCATGCCTTCAGCTCACGTTTTGAGTAGCATAGCTGAATGCCGGAATACAATGCTGCTGAGACAAACAGGTTTGCTGCTTCTTGACAACAGCAGTACTGGTGTTCCAGGGGGAACTGGAAATCCCAATGACCTTGTAAGGCACTGTAGAAGTGAACCAAACTCCATAATCTTGGTCAGCAGCTGGGTGTAAGCATTTGAAATAGTGCATTGTTGCTCTTGTGTTAGGACTTGGAGAGCAAGAGGTGGTGGTGTTAGTCCAGCAGTAAGGCATTCATTTCACTGAAATAGCACTGCTGAAAACCATGACCAGCTTGCAGGGGGGTGGGGTCTGTCAAGCACCTTGTACCAAGGGCTGGAGATGCTGCTTACTGGTGCTGCACTGATGTACAAAGAGAAGAGTGCAGGCTTGGGGACAGAGACATCTCAGGCAATGTATGAGGTGCTTTCCGTGCTGGTAGATGCTAATGCATCCTTCTTGTGTACATCAGTGTTTGCCTGTTTGTATGCTTGTGTGTGATCAACACCATGCAACTCTTCTTTGTAGAGTACGGTGGTGCGCAAGGCTCTGGACTGCATCACTCCTTCCCTTCCCAAAGCTGCCAGCACTTACACCCAAGCGCTGCTGGCCTACACATTTGCTCTGGCTAAGGACTCTCAACGCACACAAGAGCTACTTGATATACTTGATCAAAAGGCAATCAGAACAGGTATGGGAACTTCAGTGCCAGTGAACATCAAAGAACAGACAAGTGGCATTTCTGAGCCGTTGGTTATACGCAGCTTGGGAGAATCATAGCTTTACCCTTTAGGTCTCTCACCCAAAAAAGTGTTTAGACAGCCAGTCTACAAACATAAGTGTTGGGAACGCTGATCTCCTTCAAACCTCTCAGCCTTTTCTGATACCGAAAGTGGAGGTTGAGCTCTGAGAGGTGTAGGCTTTCTTATGTGGGACTGCAAAGCACCAGAGAGGGAAGCAAGCTGCCCCAGTTCTTGTTAGTACCTGACCCCCCAGCACTGGCTAGTGGGTAGCCAGCTAGTTATCAGGTAGTTAGTGGACCTAGCAAACAGGACAATGGAGAAGCTGGATGTCTAGAAGGTACTGTGTATGCAGATTATTGGCATATTAGTTTTTGTATATCACCTTAGTGTGTAATATGGAGTGCTAGGTATTGTAAAATACATGGTATTGCAGTTCACTGAATGATACGATGACCCAGCCAAGAGGTATCTACTCAATGGTCTTTGCAGATATAAGGCACTGTGCCTCTTACGCCTCAGAATTGCTTTCTCGACAACCCTCAATGTCATCTACTCCCTTTCTTTCCCAGGTGGGCAAATCTACTGGAGTCAGACATTGCCCAAGTCCAGACCCACCACAAGCCCTTGGTCACAGCCACTGTCTGTGGATGTGGAGTTGACATCCTATGCCCTCCTGGCCCTGCTCTCCAAGTCAAATGTCACAGAGTCTGATCTCACCACAGCCTCTGGCATTGTGGCCTGGCTCACCAGGCAGCAGAATGCCTATGGAGGGTTTGCCTCAACACAGGTGAGCATGGCTGCTAAGGGGATGTTGCTTGAGAAAGAATCTATGCACAATTTATGCAAGCGTGAATGCTTTGGGGGAAGAAGCCCTTGTATATGGAGGTCCTCAGGACAGTGTGTTCAAGTGTCTTTGGGTCTCAAAGCAACAAAAGTAATTGTTTCTTTTTTCAGGACACAGTAGTTGCCTTGCAAGCCTTGTCTAAGTATGCAGCGCTGACATACAGCACAAAAGGGGCTGCAGAAGTGACGGTGAGATCCCAGAGAGGCTTTGGGAGGGATTTTCAAGTCTCCTACCAGAACCGGCTATTGGTGCAGGAGGCAGCATTGACAGAAGTCCCGGGAAAGTTCTTCGTGCAGGCCCAGGGCAGCTGTTGTGTCTTTACCCAGGTAGGTTCCCAAAGACCCTGCTGTGACAACCCTCTGCTCATCATCTTATGAAACCCAAAATTCTCTGTTGCAGCTCTATGCAAGGAAATGTGCATTTACTGGGCTTTAATCCCAGCCTGTTGCCAGTGCAATACACCTCTGTGCTGTAGGAGACTCAGAGGCAGAATGTGTAAATGTGAGGACAGTGATGCTTCCATGGCTTTCAGGACACTGGAGGGTGGAAATGTTGTATAGTGGTCCCACTGCTGTGTGCCTGACTTGTACGGTCTCAAGAGGAAGGGTGAGGAGAAGGAACCTCAAGCTGGAGGGATCATGGAAGGTTTCCAATATGATTGACTTTTATTGTGGGTACTGGGATGAGTGCACTTACTGTGTATGGTTCTCTGGGGTCCATATCTTGAGGATTAGAGTAGTCAGTGGAAAAAAGGTATGATAGTTGATACTAAACTAATTGTCCATGTCCTATTCTGTCTTTTTGTCTCTCCTTGCAGATGGTGCTGAGGTATAACACACCCTCCCCACAGGTCTCCACGTCCTTTGCCTTGCGAGTGACAATTGAGCCAGTCAATTGCACAGAGGATGATATACACTCTGTTACTCTCTACATCAATGTCAGGTGACTCTAAAGACCTCCACTTGGGAAAAAAAGCCAGGCATGGCTAGGGAGCTGAGAGGTGCTTCTTGGCTGCAACGAAGGCACCACACAGTTTCAGTAGAAGGTCCAGATCATAGAATCATAGAATCATAGAATCATAGAATCACCAGGTTGGAAGAGACCCACCAGATCATCGGGTCCAACCATTCCCACGAGTCTCTAAACCATGCCCCTCAGTACCTCATCCACCCGTGCCTTAAACACCTCCAGGGAAGGCGAGTCAACCACCTCCCTGGGCAGACTGTTCCAGTGCCTAATGACCCTTTCAGTGAAGAATTTTTTCCTAATGTCCAGCCTAAATCTCCCCTGGCGGAGCTTGAGGCCATTCCCTCTTGTCTTGTCCCCTGTCACTTGGGAGAAGAGGCCAGCTCCCTCCTCTCCACATCCTCCCTTCAGGTAGTTGTAGAGAGCAATGAGGTCTCCCCTCAGCCTCCTCTTCTCCAGGCTAAACAACCCCAGCTCTCTCAGTTGCTCCTTGTAATACTTGTTCTCCAGCCCCTTCACCAGCTTTGTCGCTCTTCTCTGGACATGCTCCAGAGCCTCAACATCCTTCTTGTGGTGAGGGGCCCAGAACTGAGCACAGTATTTGAGGTGCGGTCTCACCAGTGCCGAGTACAGAGGGAGAATAACCTCCCTGGACCTGCTGGTCACGCCATTTCTGATACAGGCCAAGATGCCAAGATGGAAGATGGAGAAGGAAAGACACAAGTGTCTCCAGGGAAGAGGAACTGTTTCTGAGGTCTTTAGTTCTTGCTGGGGAGAGGAGTGCACATAGTGATCTCAGATTGGTAATGCTTGGAGCAGTGAAGGAATCATCTGTCCCCTGTGAGAGGGAGCAGTGGCTGCCTTGGCCCTGGTCCTGGCTGGGCTACCTGGCTCAGGGTCCTGCACACACGGTATGGTGGTGGAAGGGGAAGCTGGGTGAGACACTCCTTTTTGCTCTTCTCCCCCCAGGTACAATGGGAAGAGATCCACTTCCAACATGGTGATTGTGGAGGTGTCCCTGCTGTCTGGATTTGTCCTGGCTCCAGGATCCGAGATGTCTGTAAGAAACCTGATGTGTTGTCAGTGGAATAATCAATGCTCAGAGAGAGGAGGAGATTGCATAGAAGCATGTTACCTGTCTTTCAATCTCGCCATCCCTTCCCTTCTGCCACACTACAAACATGGACACATACTGTCAGCTGTCTCTGTGCCTTGAGTATGGTGATTCTTCTGGCCCAATTCATTCAGCATATCCTTGACAGCTAAGTAGCCTAGGTTCCTGTCCTTGAATTTTGCAAGAGCTGTGTGGTCCTGCAGGAACCTGAAAGGCTAAAAGCCCAAAATAAGTTTGGAAGTGAATGATAACCTGCCCATTCAAGCTTAGATAAACTTGTTGGGATGTCTCATGCTTGCTTTTCAAAAGACAAAACTTCCTCTGCTTTCCTTTCCTAGATGCAGTATTGGCACCCTGTGAAAAGAACTGAGAAAACACAAGGAGGTGTTGCTATCTACTTGGATAAGGTATATGTGTGCTACTAGGGAAGCTGCAGGAGTGGAGAGCAGTAACAGAGCTGTGTGGGGAACTAGCAGAGCTAGCAGAGCAGGATAGTCAAGATTCATCTTGAAGCCATACATTTGACTCTGCAGAGTTATTGCATATCAGTAGGGTCAAATTTATATGAGGAATAAAAAGTGAGCTGTAATTTGCTCTTCTTTCCTAGCTGAGCCACAAGTCTGAAACATACATCCTACATTTGGAGCGGGAGATTAATGTGACCAACCTGAAGCCAGGCCATGTCAGGGTCTATGACTACTACCATCCCGGTGAGTGTAGAACCATGGGTGCCAGGGCTGCCTGTATGTCTGCACTTAGCTCTGTGTAAGAATAATTTAGGTATCTTCTGTCTTGTTGCAGAGGAGCAGGCCCTGGCTGATTATAATGTCTTCTGCATCTAAGGTAGGTGCAAGTCCCTTCTTCAGCCCCTGTACAAACCTAGCAGCCTTGTGACATTTCCTGTGCAACCTAGCAACTTCTGTCTGTCTGATTCAGCACATTCCCTTCATCTAGGACTATATCTGGAATTTCCTAGGCCTCCAAGGACTTTAGTCTCTGCCCTTTGTTTTCTGGACTTTGTAATGTAGTCTTTGTTGAATTGCCCTGTAGGCAGGACATGAAGTGTTTAACATGAGGTCATGCTGTGAAGAACTAGTAATGTGCATTTTCTGGAACTCTCTGCAGGGCTGTCTGGGCTGGTGTAGTGCATGCAACTGCCTGCCAGCTGAGTGACAGTGCTTAGAGATGGTTTGCACTGTTCTGGAACTTCCAAGCAGAGTTCATGGTCCTAGTTTCACCTTACACTGTCTGGGTATGGAGAGTCCCACCTCTTCCTGGGAAGGGGCTGAGATAAAACAAGACAAGCACTTTTCTTTAGAGTCCTTAGTGAGAGCCCAGGTTCTGTAGCTGTTGGCATCCCAGAGTCAATAATTCGGGTCATATTATGTGCTCTCTTGATTACTCCCTCTTCCTGCTCTCATTTCTCCAAGGACTTGTTCTGCTCCCTTACTGTCTACTGTTTCAGCCTACAGGGATCTTACTGCTGCAAGGTGCCCTAGGACAGCAAGGTTGCTGCATTATTGCTTCTGGTATGATGGAACATATGTCACCTGGAAATTAGCACCTCAGTGGGCAGGGGCAAAACTCAGTTTCAGGACTAAATCCAGCCTAAGCCATCCTGCTCATCCTGACAGCCGTTTCCTGGCGAATTCTTCAGGCTGTCTAATTAATTCTGATTGTTTTAATCCATGGATTTTTCTTGCTTGTAAAAAAGAATGAAAATAAAACATAAATCACAAATCTGGGTGCTATGCTGTATGCTTGGACTCTGTGACAGAGGACTAACTTGGAGGAGAGAGCAGAAGCCAGCTCTTATAGAGGGAGAGTAGCTGAACCCTGCACCTGGCATTCTTTTCTTCCAGTAGCGTTGTGCAGCCATGACTATGGCATGGGTACTCCTAGCCCTATATGGAGACTGATCCCACTGAGAGTCATCTACTGCACCCAGATGTAGCTGAGCAATAAGGCCTTGGCTGATTCTGCACTTTACACAGATATAAAGTAAATCTAACTACCTAAAAGGAAGTTGTGAAGAGGAGGGTGCTGGCCTCTTCTCTCAGGTGACAGGGGACAGGACGAGAGGGAATGGCCTCAAGCTCTGCCAAGGGAGGTTTAGGCTGAACATTAGGAAAAAATATTTCATGGAAAGGGTCATCGGGCACTGGAACAGGCTACCCAGGGATGTAGTTGAGTCACCTTCCCTGGAGGTGTTTAAGGAACAGGTGGACGAGGTGCTGAGGGTCATGGTTTAGTGTTTGATAGGAATGGTTGGACTCGATGATCCGGTGGGTCTCTTCCAACCTGGTTATTCCATGATTCTATGATTCTATTTTGCTGTGTATCTCACAGATCAGCTTCTGTTCTCTTAGTGTAGAAATAGAAAGGGCAGTGGTTTTAGTTTCTGCATCTCCTGTAAAGCTGGATCTTGCACAGGACAATTCAAACATGTGTTGTCAGGCAGGGATCATTCATGTCTGAATTCCACCTCCCCACTCAGTGAGCTACTGGAAAGGGAGTGTGGTCTTTGTCACATGATGAAGAGATGCAAAGGCAATTCAATCACCAAAGCATATGTGAAAATTCAACATCTGTAATCTACTACAATTCAACATCTAAAATTTGAAATCAAACCTCAAGATTTACAGAACCGCAGCTCATGATCTGTGATCTTCAAGCTTGGCAGTACTATGTCCCAGTATAAACAGGTAAGTCTCCATAGACCTTCACTAGAATTGGCTGTGAGAGTGAGATGGCTAAGTGCAAAGGCAGGCTTAGGAGTCAGGCTTAGGTCTGGGAGGCAGGGTAGGGGCTGATTTGGCTGGGTTTGGATTTGGCTACAGCCTTGAAAGTTTGCCAGACCAGACCCTGCAGCAAGGCTGGGATTTGTGTTGGCTTAAAGGGAGGGATTTAGAAAGTGCACTTAAATTTCAACTTTCAAATTCTAGAGTAAACCTGAAGTCTCAGCAAGTCCTCTCTGCAAGACAGACACAAGCATTGCAAGTTCTTTTGGTTAAGAGCAAATGCTTTCCACAATAGACTGAGATCTGCCAGGCAGGCTGCGCAAAGTCTGCTCTGTGCTTCACATGCAGGTTAACAGGACCAGAATGAATGCATACAATTCAGCACAGTTAGATATTACCAGTGCCCTGAGCACTGCCAGAAGTCGCTACACCGAGGTTGCCTTCGTTCCAGGTGTTGCTCTCTCCCTTCTTCTGCACTTCCTTTTAAACAAGTGCTTTTTCCTTCTCTTTATTCTATTTCCTCAGCAGCCTATGAGTAATGCAGGCATCAACTCTGCAGAACAGGATTTTTGCCAGAATGCTACTTTCTCTGAAACTTAAAAAAAAAAACCAAACCAAAACTTTGCAGATACTGTGGTTTTTTTTTTTGCAAATGCCTCCTTCCCACTTTGCCTTTACATCTGGCAATGTCTGTCCTTGCTGCTATCAAAAAGCAGAACTGGAGCTAGTCAGGCCTGCACTTGCTGTTGGTACCCACTTATTACTGCCAATGCCATCACATACTTATCATCTGTTTTGCAGTGCTTAGCAAAGTGCAGGCAACAGGTGTGGTAAAATTCCCTGGTTTGCTGGGAAAGCAACAGCTTTAGCGATCACTCACATGTTCTCCTTACTTACCTCAGGAGGGGTAGCTCATGCATGAGCCCACTACTATAGTAGGAGTTCATGCACAAGAAAACCCACTCATAAGCATATGTGTACACACAGGCTGAGTAAAAATTGCAGATAGTTATATTTTTTACTCAATATCCATTGCAATTTCTATGTCCACTTTCTTAACATTTCTTCAGGGTCCTTCAAAATGTTCTTTCTTGGACTTAAACTGCAGTATCTGTGGTGTCTGACATTTGGGGAGAGCATTTGGAGGGAGGTGGCTGTCTTCTAGGAAAATTCAACAACAGTGAAAACCAACACTTTTGTACAAAACTCATTGATTTATTTGTGGCTTCAACTTCCCCATCTCTGCTTAGAGCAGTAGGTATCAAACATCACACTTATTTGTTTATATTTCACAGAACTGAGGGGTTGCAGCAATTCATCCTGAAGTCTCAGTGGTACTCATGCTCACACTGAGCTGTGATCAGCTCTGGTGATGGAGCACCAAGGACTGCCTGCCTCCAGGGACACAAATCCAGCTTCATCTCCTTGTGTGACTCTTTCCTGTCTTTGGGCCAAATGGTCACTGGGTCTGTGGGCTGGGGAAGGATCTCAGCACAAGACAGCAGCCAGGTACCCTGTGGCCTGCCATGAGTTCCAGTGGTTGCAGAGCCCCACAAAGTGGTTCTTGCTTCCTGGGTGCTTCCTGGCTATCAGCAGGTGATCATCATGCCAGTGACGGCAGATTGAGATGGGGCTGAGATAGCTGAATCATGCTCACCAAGCCTGCAACTTTGGTTTTGGTGCTTCAACATTATTTCATTCTGCTTCATTGGCTGGGAGTTGGATTGGGTTAATTGCTTGGAATGTAGTTTTCCAACCAGTGTGAAGTCCAGGACTTTGGATGTGTTTATGTGCCCACACTCACAAGACAGCTGCTGGAGTCAGTAGGAGCTAGGGCTGTCAATACCTTTGCCATTGTGAGCCTCTGAGCTATTATGAGGGATCTGTCTGTCCCCTGGCTGTGGATCTACCATGAACAAAATAATGTCAGCTTAGATTGTTCAGCAGGCACTGCCTGTACTTTTTGAGATCCATATAAAGAAATAAGGGGCAGCCTAGTGTTGGAGAATGAGTCACATTCTTGATCTGGTTCCTGCTCACTTGTTTATCCAGGTGCACTTAGACCTTTTCCTCAGCTGTTGGCACGAGCATCTCCAAGCTGAACAAAGCCAGGGTAGGGGAGAAAAAAGAGGGAGAGGATTTGTACCTTCTGACTTTGGGGGGTGTGTGTGTGTGTGTGTGTAAAAAAAAGCCCCAAATCCTAGTTTCCTTTTTGTGCATCAGTATTTCCTAAAGAAAAGGAAAATATTACTAGGCCCTGCTTATTTAGGAGCTCAGTTTAGTACTTGAAGGAAAATTACTGGTGCATTTTGTTATGAAATGGCCATTACACTAAAATAGAGGAACTTCCTTATTTTAGGAATAAATAGTTTAAAAAAACAGATTTTGTTTTCATTTATGGTATGATACTGAGGTAAAAATTCCATATAATCAGTAAACTAACAGGTATAAAATTGGCATGTGGCAAGGAGTTCCCAAACTAGATAGTGTGTTTTCCCATCACCTAGGGCTAGAGCCACAGCCTCTTGGTAGCCAGAGAAAACCCCGCAGGATTCAAGCCATGTAGTTTTTGCCATGCCTGACCAATGTTCTGCCCTCATTTCCGCTGGTGAGTGTATGTGTAAGTTGGCCCTAAACCCGACCACAGAGAACTGTGTGATATCACTGGAGTGAACTGAAGCTGTTAGATTTCCTCTTCAAACTGAAACACCTGAAGGGTGGAGGTACGGTGAGGGCTCTAGCTCTGCCTGCTCTCTGTGCTCTCCTCCTGGGTCAGGCTATGTGAAGAAGCAGAGCACTGTGCATATATGCTTATTTAGTACAAAGCCTGATCTCTAGTTTGAGACTGAAATCTGCCTTGGGAGCTACAGACTTAGAAGACTTCGGGACGGTATGACCACAAGAGCTCACAGTGAGCTCCAGCTGAGTGCACATGCCAAGGGGTCATGGGACAATCCAGCTGGAGGCAAAACAATGGGATTGGGGCTGCAGCTGGCACAGAGAGCAGGGTCAGTGCAGTGAACAGGAAACAAGCTGTTGCTTAGCAAAATAAAAAGCAAATTTGTCTGAATGATGCTGATCTATCCACAGGGGAGTAGGAGAACAGAGAGGCTGGAGTCCAAAAAGACTTGGATTGGCTGGGGAACATCCTGAATGGTACAACCCTGTGCCTGCAGCATTATAAACGCAGGAATGAGGCAGAAGGAAGGAAACTTTGGAGCTTCTTGTCTGCTTCCTGGGAGAAACGGCAATACCAGCAGGTGGTCTGGAGACCTTGGAAGAAGGGAAGCTGCACCCTACCTTCTCTCCTGACTGGCCCTCCAGAGGAATCTATATCTCTGGGGTTCTCCCATGAAAATGTGGAATCCCTTCCTCCTGAGCTGCCTGCTGTACACCCTGGGAATAGTGGCACAACCGTAAGTGCCATTTAAAAATCTGATGAATGAAAGTTGTGATGCTGAGGGAGGGGCCAGGGTAGCAGGGAGAGCACATGGGATCCTGCAAATGATCTCCTGGAAGTGATAGACATGGAGTGGTACACAGCACACCACAAGCCTTGTAATGAACATAGGCCTCCTGAAGGTGGGAATGGATAGTGCTGTGGTACAAGAGCTAGGTGAGGACTGGCAATGGGAACGAGAGTGCGGGACTGCAGTCTGAGGCAGGCTGGAGGAAAAGGTGTGGGATAAAGTGAAGGGCAAATGAAAAGAGCTGCAATTCTGGGGATGATTAAGCTGCTGCCAAAGTAGTTGAAGAGCTGTCTTAAAGCAAGAAGGGGAATCCTTTTCTGTTGAGGGGCTGGACTGTTGCATTTTTATGTGTACTGGGAACACCTAAGAATGGTTCCCTTTGCAGAAGCAGAGATTATCTGTACTATATATGTTTCTCTGCACTGCTGTAGCATCTTCCAAAACCATGTACACACTACTGTGACCTGAGGTCACCTGAAAGCATTTATCTTGTATTTATCTGAAATTAACTATATAATTTCTATCACTCCTGTTACTGGTTAACACTCTCATTGTTAATCTGTCCCTCTCACTCCCAGAGAGGTGGCAAATCCTCCAGCTTCCTCACATTGTCGAGTATTAGCACAAAGAGTGGGTAAGACCTCTCTACGGTGTAATATCTTGTTTTCCCACTGCAGGAGGTACCTGATCATCATTCCAGCTGCGTTGCCCTACCCCTCTTCCCAGAGGGTGTGCTTGGATGTCCGTGGGGTGGAGAAGCCTGTTCGTGTGGCCTTAACTCTTGTGCATCCATCTGGCAACCTCAGCCTCTACCGCAAGGTTGTCCGGAACAATTGGATCTTCGAGTGCTCCAAATTTCAGGTCAGGATTGTTCTTGGCAGGGACCTCTAGCTGGCAGCTCCCAGCATGCTCTTTTAGCTCCTGACTTTCACCAGAGAAATAGAGAACGAGGATGGTAGAAGGAGAGAGTGCATGGAAAGAAGTGAATGCAAGGTCAGGGAGAGTGTTCACTGGTAGCCTAGTGTCTTTGCTTCCTGCCTCTGTCTATCAGCACGATACTGTTTCTTCTGGGTATCTCACAATCCACCCTGGTGACACACCAAGGGAAAGCTGCATGGGCAGGCACCAAATGACTGAAGAGGGTGGAGACACTTCAAAGTACCCGGATGGTAGCTGTGCAGCTCTTTCTCTCTTCTGAGAAGAAAGCACTGTCACAGGGTGTCATTTGTGAATTGTGATGCAGGAAGAGCCAGACCTTTAATCTCAGACAGCCTCCCATCATGTCCACTTCCCAGCTTCTCTTTAAGGGCTGGGAAATATGCTGGAGGACTAGGAAAAACATGCGGAGGTGTGCATACAGGCTCAGCACAAGTCTTTCTGATCTGCCAGATACGTAAATCTTACTTTCTTAGTTTGCGCTAAGAGCAGATTTCAGCCCTTGTGACCTGCACACTCCAGGAAACAGATTTCTTATCAACATAGACCTTTTTTTCCCTTGGGTTAAGTCCTCTCCATCTTGCTCCATCCTTTTGTCCAAGATCTGTCCCGAGTGCAAAGACGTTGCTCCCTGTCTTCCCACAGATACGGCCCTCAGCCTGAGGGGACATGCTGTGCTGGCCTTCAGAGTAGGACAGAGGATAAGCTAGCACCACAGTGCAGCAGGAGCAAGGAGAAGAGCATTGCTCTGATGCCATCTTGTCTTTCCAAACTGCCTGCTAACCTGGTGGTGACTCCTCTTTTGTGTCCTAGGTGCCCCAACCTGCAGGCAACCAGGAGGTGAGCACTGTCGATTTGCGCATCTCCAATGGCCACTACTTCAATGCAAAAGAAAAGAAGCAAGTTCTGATCTACAGGACTGGCACAGGCACATTTATCCAGATGGATAAACCCATCTATAACCCAGGACAGACAGGTGAGAACTGTGTGGAGCACCCCAACAGATCCCCTGCCTTGACCCGCTTGGAATCTGTTCCCAGTTTCCTGTGAGTGGTGTGTGAGTGCTTTGTGGCCTCCACCGGGGCAGAGGGGGAAGCTATCTGGTTCTGGAGTGATGTAGCCATGCACCACGTTTTAGGGTTGGGAGGGGACTAGAAGGTTCAGAATCACACACACTCTATGAGCAGAGCTGGCTTGGAAGAGGGAGCAGACCCGACTGTGATCTTCTCAGCTAGGGCCAGTTTGGACTGGCCTGCTCACACTGTAGATGAGGAAACAAGGGTAACTCTGGATGTAACCCATGGGAAAGACCCTAAATTGTGAGGCTGGCTGCTGTGCTGCTGCCATGCGTTTAAGGACGTTAGGCAGTGAGCAGGACTGAGCAAAAGGGTAAGAGGGGGCTGCCGGTAGGACTGTGTAGGGTGCTGTGATTTCGGGGTCAGGCAAGTGCAGGGCAAATGCGCTCTGTCTCAATAATGTGTTCTTCTCCATTTTCTCCCTTCAGTGAAATTCCGGATTGTGACATTGACTGAAGATTTTGTTCCCATTAAAAGCAAGGTAAGGCCTGTCTAAGTGGAGGCAAGGTAGTCTCTGGGCTCCCTCCATCAGTTCTGCCTCCTCTGCCAGCCCCACACCATAGAGGCTGAGCAGTCCCAAAGTCTCCAGCTCTCAGGACAGCTAAAACTGGCCTGCTACTAAACTAAATTGCAACAACAGCGCCCATTTGCCAATGACTGTGCTGTCATGCTCATGAGACAGCTTCTGACCAGTGGGAAGGTTGGTGCTGCTGGTGGTATTTTGGGAGTGTGCCAGCACTCCCTGCTAACTGCATTAGTACAGGGCAGCACAGGAGCTGTACGCCTCCACCACCCTCTTCCCTCCCCGGCCAAAAATACAGGCAGGGCTTCTTAGGACATCCACAGGCTGCTGGCCATGGACACAATTACCAGCCAAGTTGTGTACAAACTCAGCCAGACCTGAAGATCCCCTGCTAGAGCTCTGAAAAGCTCAGCACTTTGTGGAGAGAGTTGCACCTAAGGGTGGCAGGAGCGTCTGAAGCAAGCTGTGATGCATCTGCAAAATTTTAAGAAAAATTAATTGATATGGGAAGGGATACGCATGAACTGATCATAAAAAAAAGTATAACCAAATTACACTGAGTTGCTGCTGGCAGCAGGTCATTCTCCCTCTGTCAAGGGAGCGAGAAGTTGCCAGACACTTGCATATATGCTAGCCAAGAAACTGCAAGACTAGGATCTTTCTGTGGTGAGCAATTATACCTGCAGCCAAGAGCTATGTATTTCACACTCCTCTGTCCTCAAGCAATTGAAGGAGAGAAAACAGGAATTCATGCCATCACAGACAAGTACTGAAGGGCACATGTGACCTGAGAGTTGGATCAAATCCCTTTAGTCTGAAATAAAGGGAGAGATCCTTCTGGCTTCTTTATTGCTGACTTTATTTCCTCTTTTTGGGGCTATTGATGAGAGCCTAGGATCATGCACTCCTTTCTCCTCCCAACAAAGAAGTCATATCTCTTATATTAGTTAGATGGTAAACAGTACATCTGCTCCCATGTCTGTAACTAGTTCATGAAGGCTTTTGATATTTGGTATTTGACCGTAAATATTGGATTTCTATGTGTGAGTATAAGTAAACTAGCATTATGACTGTTAATAATACTGTGATGAAAATTCGCAAGAGGTCATGTTTAAGCAAAGCTATTATGAGGCTTGCAGCATTAAAGCTATAATATATAATTTGTAAATTAGATGGGTTGAAGGTAACATGGATGCTGTTCACTGGCATGGTATTTTAGCATTGATTCAAGTAATGGGAATGTTTAACCTGCACACTTTTTTTGTTTTGTTTTGTTTTTGTGAAAACAAAGGTACCTGTGATAACTTCTGTGAAAGGTTAGAATGATGAATAATGTGAATTCACTGTGGTGTTCTGTTTACAGACCAATTACTCTCCCAGTCCCCTGCTTATGCCTTATGATCCCAGATCACATGTCTTTCAGCACTATTGCCTCCTGGCTGATAGTTGCAGTGATATAAGAACAAACAGAGAATTAATAGGCCTAGAAGAACTGAAGTATGTCCTTATTTGTCCTACCCTGTTGCTGTCAGCTGCAGTCAGCAATAATTCATATTCCCAAGCCTCACCTCCTAGGCCAGGGATTTTTATAGGAAAATGTGGGGTGCATTTTTCCTATAGATGATGCAGTTTTGCTAATTCTTGGGATTTATGTAACAAAACGATGCCTTTTTCTATCTATGAACTTGGAATGATGATATTTATGACTCTCCTTTTCTCTTTTTTTTTTTTAATACTAAATTCTAGCTTTCACAGTTGTGGGGTATCAAAGTGTATTTTAAAAAATCAGGGATTTTGCTTAAAAAGCAAATCCAAAGAGTAGCACAGATTTTATGTTACGCATTTGCCTTACAATTTGAAAATGATTGACCTGATTTCAGTAGGATAAAGCTCCTTGCATTGTAATGTTTGGGACTGGCAATATTGTCCCAGCACACAAGCTAAGTGGATAAGTTTATATATGGAGATTGCTATGTCATGCCAGTTTCTGACACTGCTGTCTGTTTGCTTTGCAGTACTCCATAGTGGAAGTCCAGGTGGGTGTTTCAGACTCCTCATGTTTTACAAGGAGGGATACTTCAGTATGAATAATACCTAGGCTGTTGTATTTCTGAGTCAAGTTGCTTTACTTAGGGCCTCTGTAACACATGTACATACACACTCTGTTCGCGAGCTTTTTGTTAACAAGCATTGATGATCCTAATGGGTCAGCTTCCACCCATTTCTCCATCCAGGAACACCAGTCAGGCTTTAGCTAACATCTTTACACAGGACTGGAGAGTCTAAATGTCAGGACTTTTTATACCTTCTTTTTCAATGGCACTAGATAACCCTGGGTGGGTTGGGTTCATCTCTGTTGGTGTTCCAGCACTCAGGTTGCTTCAGAACCATCTGGGAAGTATCAGTGGGAGCCTGCAAAAGCCTCTGAAATCTCTGAAACACCTTTGAATACATTGGGCTCTGGGTAGAAAACAGCAGGAGTTGCTGACAAGTGCCTCTTCTTTCCTTCCCTCGGACTGCAGGACCCAAACCAAAACTGCATTGGGCAGTGGCTGGATGTGAGACCAAACCAGGGCATTGCAGATCTCTCTTTCAAGTTAGCTGACGAACTCTCTCTGGGCACTTACACCATCAGTGTGGTGAACCTAAAAGTGTCCCATACCTTTACGGTGGAGGAACGCGGTAAGACGGAGTATGGCAAACAAAGAATGAGATGGAAGAAGTTGCTTGTTTCTGTCTATATAACAATATATAGACAGACATTACTAAACTAAGATTCACTGTCTAACAACTAGGGTTAAACACAAATCTATAGAGTGGACAATGTCAGAAATGAGCACAAGGGAGATTGTGCTGGGAATTCCTGGAGAAGGTATCTGCTAACAACTAGGACGGCACAGAATGAGAAAAAAATAAAGACCTCTGGCTGAGGGGAAAAGGGGGATTCTTTCTTTGGGTTTCCTGGTTCTAATTAATTCTTGCTTCTACCTCAAGAACATGTTCCTTCATGGGACTCCAACCTTACATGAAAGCACTTTTCCCTTTTGTGATCCTGTAGCTAGATAGTCTGTTGCCTTTCATGGTGTAACTCTGTGGTTTTTGTTCCAGTGTTGCAGAAGTTTGATGTTTTCTTTGAGGGACCAGCTCAGATTTACGCTTCAGATAAAACTTTCCAACTGCATGTGTGTGGCAGGTGAGGATGTTCAGGTGAAAGGAAAAAGCTCATCAAAACTGTGTCTCTCCTTCCATATATCTCCTGTCTCTGGAATCCATCAAGAAGTGGCTCCAGAAGGGCCAAACAGTCATTCTCTTTTAAAAATCCCAAATATGGCAAGAGTCAAACTGATGAATTCTTCCTTGTGGGAGTGGTACATGAGTCACACTTGGGAGGAACCAGCCAGCTATAGGGAGACTTGTTCTTGGCAAGGACACCCTGCTCTGGAAGCTGTGTGTGTCCAGCCCTGAAAGACCTAATGTGGGAAACCCTCACATATCTGATATGGGACTGATGTGCTGAGGTGAAGGAGCAGGAACTAGTGTTTCTTTAGAAGGTTATGCTGTTCCTTCTCACATGCTGCTGAATTCATTACCATCTCAGAAGCAGCAGGTGAGTTTCTGTAGTTATGGAGTCATTAGCAAAAAATAAGCAGATGAAGATGTGAAAGATGGCATGATCTCAGAAGGTATAAGCACAAAGGAGGAATGAGAATGGTGCGGAAAGACTTCGTAGACAGATAGAGGGGGTGTGCTCCTTTGTACTGGGTTGTCTGGAGACTTTTGGTATCTCTTTGCTGCTGATCTGACATAAGTTCTCATTAACCGGGACATTTGAAATTAGACCATATATGAAGCTCTAGTAGAAAACAGCACAGCAATCTGCATCCCCAGATTGGGTCATAGGTACCTACTTGTTACTGATACTATCAGGAGCATTGCTCCTAAGAGAAAGCCAGAGAGGAGACAAAGCAGGGAAAAACAGCAAGGCAGGGGAAATATCTGCATTGGCAAAGGAACACTTCTGCTGTACCTTGCAAATAATAGCAGACCAGTTCTAGTGAGTGAAACAAGAGCCTAGATCATGAAATAAGCACATAGTGAGGCAGATCTGAGGTTACTCTGCAGTTCTGTTACTGCCATACCATGCACTTGCTGTTGCTGTTTGTAAGGACACAGGTTTCTCCTGCTTTCACACCTGAGCTATTATCTCTACTGCATGCTACTCTGTGCTGCATGAACACACCAGCTCAGGTCAGCTCTCTGTATCTGCCTGCAATTTCAGGACAGCAAGCACCCAGAAGTGGGAGAGGTTCGGAGATTGAGAGTGCTTTCC
The DNA here is from genome assembly GCF_032191515.1 of Phaenicophaeus curvirostris. Lineage (NCBI taxonomy): Eukaryota > Metazoa > Chordata > Aves > Cuculiformes > Cuculidae > Phaenicophaeus > Phaenicophaeus curvirostris. The sequence goes on from NC_091392.1 coordinate 76,272,359, forward strand.
TGTCTGTGCTTTATTTCTGCCTCTGTTGGATGCAGGACTGTGCTATTGCACTCTCCAAGTACACAATGTGCTATATTTTCATTTATGCCTGCCTGCTTACCACCTGCATTAAGACTTTCATCAGGAAGACTGCCTATGTGTGAAGGCCACAGTGCTTAGGAAAAACCACAGTACTTCTGCTTGGCAGTTCCTCTGTTGTTCTCCCTGCAGGTACAGCTATGGGAAAGCAGTGCAAGGGACCATGCGGGTCACTTTGTGCCAGAAGGCAAGGAGACGTACTCAAAATGCCAGCAAGGACATCTGTAGGGAATACAGTGGTTTGGTGAGTAAAATCCTTGAAGATACACAGGTAGTGAAGAAGCACCACGCAGTACTGAGTCCCAGTGGCTGAGTAAACAGAATGACCTAGTATATTGGGAAGGTCTGCCAGCCTCTGTAATGTCTATGTAGACTAACACGTAATTGATTTTATTCAATTAATTTGGTTATTGTTGACCACACCAGCTGAGAAGGCTTTACGACTGGAAGTTCTTCTTTGCAACTTTGCTTCTTAATCCTAGAGACTAGAAAAGAGGAATTTCACTGAGAAAAAATGAGTTCTGTTCTTTTTCTTTTCTTCATAATTTGTCAGAAATTGAAGCAGTCTAAGGAAGAGTTAATAGAGCTTTCTCAGGTGTGAATTTCCAGGTTAGGGTGAACCTATTCTGGAGCTGCAAAAGGACACTAATGTATTGTGGAGACATGATTAATTTGATAGCCAAAATACACAGTAGCTTTTATACTTTATTTTCTCTTTTTATGAATTTATATATGCATATTTTATGATTTTATGAACTTATATATTGCTCATATATCTCATGTATATTGCATCTGCAATTCCTAACAAAGTATTTCATAGCTGGGCTCTTGCCTTGTAAATGTATGGTTGAAAACTTTGCACGCTTTATGGTTTGCCATTATGACTTGTTACTGTAGTTGTAATTTTCCAGTTCTGGAAATGATTTATTACTTTGAATTTTCATTTGTTTCTACAGTTCTTCTGACTTGATCTTTTAAAATACTCATGCATTTGTTCTGTGATCCAGTTAGCGTGGCCTTCAGTTTTCGGTGAAAGCTGGAAAGTTGCCAACATTGTAACTTTGATAAAACTGTTCTATGATTCTATGCATGTTTTGTTTTGTATTTCTACAAGATAAATTACACACATTCATGCATGTAAGACAGAAAATACAGAGTTTTAAATGTGAGCCGTATCTGTCCATATATGAGTCTGGATTATTACTTGCTGGATGATAGAACGATAAATACCTTGCACTTCAGACTCCTTCCCTTCTCTCCAGCCCCAAATAATATCTACTATTTCCTATTGCAGACTGTGAGCAAGGGGTGCTTCACCCCTTCTGTAAGCATGTCAGTCTTCAGCCTTGCTCCCAGTGAGGAAGATGGCAAGCTCTATGCAGAAGCCTCTCTCCTGGAGACGGGCACAGGTACCCAGGGGCTCAGCAGAGAAGGTGCAAGCACAAGAGGGACCTTTCTAGGGCTGTGAGGGTCAGAGTGGGCACTCTTCCCCCTCTCCTCCACCTGGTGCTGTGACCATCACAGAACATGGACTGGAGTACTGCTTGAGGAACTTGTTTTGCCCATGGAGAGCTACTCTGCCAGCAGGAGGCAACTTAGGTGTGGCTGGGAGCATGGTCTGTGAGTCCATAAAGGAAGTCCCTTTGAGATACCTTAACTAAAGAAGGAGCTTCCACAGGAACAGGCTCCAAACCCTGAAGGGTGCTCATGTCAGGAAGGAAGTTTCAGATACCCTCATTAGAGGGGCTAGGAATAACAAACTGAGATTAAACTAGGGTGCAGCAGCCACTTCCAATACTGATCCTGCTTCTCTTGCACTCTGTGTTCCCACAGGGGTGCAGATCAATGCCTCCAGCCAAATCCTCATCTCCAGGAGAGTTGCAAGGGCAGTATTTGAGACGGCAAATGCTTATTACATCCCTGGAGTACCCTACAGGGGGAAGGTGACGTTTTCCCTTGCTGTTTCTCTTCATTTGCCAAGGAATTTAGTGACCCAACCATTTTCTGTTCCTCAGATAGGGTACTTAGAGTCATAGAATCCCTAGGCTGGAAAAGACCTTTGAGATCATCAAGTCCAACTGTATCTGTCTTCTACTAAATTATATCCCTTACCACTTCATCTACCCATCTTTTAAATACCTCCAGGTATGGTGACTCAACCACCTCCCTGGGCAGCCATTCCTGTGCCTGATAACCCTTAAATCAAGAAGTTTTTCCTAATGTCAAATCTGAACCTCCCCTGGCAGAGCTTGAGGCCATTAGCTCTCATCCTGTCACCTATCACTTGGGCAAAGAGACCAATACCCACCTCTCTACAACCTCCTTTCAGGTAGTTTTAGGCAGTGGTAAGGTCTCCCCTCAGCCTTCTCTTTTCCAGGCTAGACAACCCTGGTTTCCTCAGCTGTTCCTTATAAGGCTTATTCTCCAGCCCCTTCACCAGCTTCATTGCCCTTCTCTGGACACGATTTAGGACCTCAATGTCTTTCTTGTAGTGAGGGGCCAAAATCTGAGCACAGGATTTAAGGTAAATAATTTACCTTGCAGTGTGTCACATTACATGACAGTGCAGCCCCAGTTTCTGCATTTCAAATCTCCCGATGTGTTTACGCCTCCAGCTTTTGCTGAGAGCGGTGACTGATGTGTCAGCAGGGATGCTGGGATGCAAGGATATCTTGGCTGTTGACTAGGAGATGAGCTCCTCATGCTTTAGCCATGCACACCTTTTGGAGTGGACAGGTTTTAATCACTGTCAACTTAACTTTAGAGATAATGAATTTTATAGATCTCTTGTCTTTTTGGGGCCAGAATGAAGTTAAGGCTACTTGCACAGGAGGCTCTATCTTTGTCAGAGGGAGGAAGGTTTTGAGTATGACACTGGAAGAAATATATAACTTTGGCTTTTCTGTCTCACCCTGTTGTCACCAGATTAAGCTTCAGGATCACCATGGAAATGGTATGAAAAACAGAAAAGTTTATCTTGTGATAAAGGTCATGAGGCATCGGTTTATCAAAACATATATCACAGATAGCAGTGGAACAGCATCATTCAACCTGGACACGACTGCCTGGAACAGCTCATCAGTCTCTTTGGAGGTAAATCACACCTCTGCATACAGGAAAGTGAGAATTATTCACTCTGCCAGTGCTCCCCATTCCTGACTTGCCAGCTCAGGCTTGGGCTCCCCACACAGCTCTGCCTGTGTAGAGCCAGCAGGAAGGCACCAAGGAACAGCCTTTCCCAAAGCAAGTTGATGACATCCTGACAAAGCACTGAAGCCTGAAATTCTTGATTTCTGTGTGTCTCTGGTTCCCTCTCAGGGAAGGTTTACACTGGAGGATCTAATGCAGGCATCTCGAAAAACTGACTTCAGTTACACAAATGCTTACCATCACCTGCAGCCCTTCCATGTCACAACCAAGAGCTTTCTGGACATACACCCACTTGCAGAAAAACTGCCTTGTGGGCTGAAGCAGAATGTCCAAGTGACCTTCACGCTCAATCGGGATGACCTGGGAGAAGACACTAGCCGTATCAGTTTTGTGTATTATGTGAGTAAGGGTAGCAGAGAACCTAGGGGGAGAGGCTGCGCTAATAGGACTAGACACCAATGAAATGCTGAGGGTGTAATTTAGATCATCCCTGGAGGGATGGCAGGAAAAACCTTTTCTTGGAGAACTGGTTGAATACTACAGTACTACCCAATGGAGTTAGGCCTGGCCACAGTGTGATCTTGGTATCAGGGCCCCAGTCACCTCCATAGATGGGAGGAGGCTTCTGTCTTTGTAGCCCATCACCCCCTTAGCCTCTGCCAAAGTTGCAGCAGGAAGTGTCTTGTGCAGAGTCTGCTGCCAAACTCTTCTTCCTTTAGAAGTGGGTGGGGGAAGTCACTGTGTCACTCTGATTTCAAATAGCTGCTCAGTGGAAATGACTTTTGGTCTGGTCTGGAGACCTGCGTAATAGAGAGGAAATACCTTAGCTGTCTCTCATTTATCTCCAGTGAACCCACTACCCATCCGTTGTCCTAACTGGACAGACTAGATCAGAATCTTACATGTTAAAGCTTCTCATCCCACTCTGTGATGACTGCTGGACACGAGATGTGGGGGTTGGATTTCACCCACAATTTATTTCTGAGGTTGCTTAGGAGAGAAATAAGCACATAGGGGAGTGTGAATGCGCTAGTCTGCTCATCCCATATCCTTCCTCCTGCAGGTCACTGGGAAGGCTGGAATTGTTCTCAGGGGCCAGAGGACTGTCCAGGTTGGGAAGCTGAGCAGTAAGTCTCTAGCAGCTGAACAACAGCAAACAGTTGTGCCCAGTGGGTTTCTAGGTCAGACAGTGAGGGCTGGCATAGTTTCTCCCAAACTCCCTCAGCAGTCAGTGAACAGGACAGAGGGAAGCTGAGGAAGAAGTTGTGTCAGTTGGAACAGGCTGAAAAGGCAGAACAAGAGAAACAATGATGGGAAGAGAGGCTGAGAGGACCTGTGTGAAGATGGGCCTGGGGAATGGAGAGAGAAGGCAGATGGAGTAGTTGCAGGAATTGTTTTGACAGAAGAAAGAAGGAGGGAAGAAGGAGATCTCAGTGAGGCTCTGACGAAAATACTTTGCCTTTTCTTCCTCAGTGTTGAAGGGCTCCTTCTCTATCCCTTTGACCTTCACTGCTGACTTTGCCCCATCACCTTCCCTAGTGGTGTATGCCATCTTCCCCAATGGAGGGGTAACAGCTGACAGCACTCGTTTTGACATTGCCTTGTGCTTTGAAAACCAGGTGAGACTCACTCCTACAGCTGGGGGAGAGCTGACAAGCAGAAGTCAGCAGGCCAGGGGGATCCTTCAAACAGTGAACTGGGGACAAGAGAGGAAGGCATGTCTGCAGCACAGTGTCCAGGGACCAGGAAAGCTTCAGCAGTGACTTCTGTTTGTAACAGTGGCTGAGCAGGGAAGACTCCAGCTGGTCTCCCTCTTACTGGCTGTGCTGCCTGTCTGTCAGCCTCCTCACGCCTCTTTATCTCTTTTTCATATTTTCTTTGCTGTCATGTTACTCAAGGTCAAGGTAGGATTCCCAGCTAAAGAAGCCTACCCAGGGTCAACTGTTGAACTGGAACTGCAGGCAGCCCCTGGCTCCCTGTGTGCAGTACAGGCAGTGGATGAAAACATGTTCTTCATAAGACCAGAGAGTGAGCTGACAAGCCAAATGGTGAGTGTCTGTGCAACCAGGTTAAAAATCAGAAGTGGTAGATGAGCAGGGGGAAGCAGACAGGGGCTGTGGAAGGGGAGCCAGAGGCTAATAAATGAGGAGGTGTTTGTGTGTAGGAGGAAGCAGGATCTGCCTAGGGAGGTGGGAAGGAACAGTTATGTATGCTAGGGAGGGTGGAGTGAAGCATCTGGAGCTCAGGCTCCTTGCCTGATTATTGCCTGCCTCTGAGTTTCCCTAGGTCTATGGTTTATTCCCTGCTGCCTACCGACATGGATACCCTGCCCAAGTAGAAGAGGATTCGGATCACTGTGTTAAGCCCCAGTCCACGACATCTCTGCTACGAGGGAAGCCACAGCATTCCTTTCAATCTGACGTCTTTAACCTCTTCCGGGTAGTCACCTTGTGACTTTTCCCAGAGCTGCTGAAATTATGGGCATCTGAGATGTCTTTCTCCCCATGCAGTCTGAGAAGGCCTTGCCTTCTCCAGACAACCTTTGCTGTCTTGTTTGTCTTGATGTAGCTGTGCTGCCTCAAGAGATGTACAATCCCATTATGAGTATGTATTCTCCTCTACAGATGCAGAAAGCAAGATCATGATATCCTGGTCCAGAAAAACCTAGGGTTTTGGGCTTGGGAATGAGGTCCTGGGCTGTGTGCTGTTTGTCTACATTATTGGAGGAAAGAGTGATCCCAAGCATTAGAAGATAGATTGTTGACGCAGCTTGGTTGTTAGCCTGCTGTCTAGCACTGTCTTGAGCTGTTCCCAGGTAGATCTCTTGATGGTTTAAAGGCAGATCTCCTCTAGAAAGGACTAGCTTTAAGCAACATGGGCAGAAGACAGGCAATGCCATTTGGGCTTAAACCTGAGGATCAGATCCTGTCCTCTTTTATTTAGCAACAGAGACATCCCACATCCAAGGAGGCTTCTTCACAACATAGGGCCATCTCTTGTGTTTATGGACAGGCCCATGTTACAGCCTCAGGGGTGGCATGGAGGTTATGCTTCCCATCACACCTCTGCGTGACTTCAGAGGGCAGATTTCATCCAACTATTCCCTCCAGTGTTCATGAGGGAATGGGGCAAGGCACTGACACCTCTGGTACATTTGCCACTGGAAATGTGCTGAGAAGACCAAGACATCCCAGTGTCCCCCAGAAAAGAGGTGGTGTTTAGTGACTTCCTGATAAAAAATGGATCAAGGAGGCTGTGCCATGCCTCCCTCGCATTGTGTCTGCTTGGACCAATGCTGCTCTCGGCTGCCAGGGAACCAGGTTTTCTTGGCCCCAGTGGTTTTCAGGGTAATTTTGAAGAACAGTGATTGGTCTTCCCTACTCACACAAGCTTTTCTGTCTCCCCCATCCTCCTTCTTTTCCTAACAGAACATGGGGCTGAAAATCTTCTCAAACCTTGTAATCAAGAAGCCATCTCAGTGCCTTCATCGACCAGATAGGAAGACAACCATAGGTGAGCTGCACTTTCAGCCTACCTGGGACATGTGGTCACCCAGATGGGAGAGCCCTCTGATCTCTGGGGTTTGCTGGTAGTGGATATAGGCTCTCGAAGGAGAAGTGGATGCTGTTGCCACAGTGCAGCTGCCCAATCCACCAGCCTTCCAGGAATGACCTGATCACTATAAAAAGGGCTCTGAATAATGTCACTGCCTGGATATTCCCTGACATTAAAAGATGGCATTCCCTTTTCTGGCAGAGACAAACCCAAGTGTGGGTCAGGATCTGTTTCCCAGTGACTACCCCACAAGCTGTGCTGAGACCTGGCTCCTGTCCCTACATGTGGCTGCAGGGACAGTCACTTCTTTCCTCTGTGTCTCAGTTTGTGCTTAATAAGCATGCTAAGATGGCTTACACGTCTGCTGATAAACCATTGCTTTAAGAGGGCTGTGAGCTTTTTGCAGACAAGCAAACAGTATTGTTGTTCACAAAATGACAGAAGTGTTCGTTAAAATGGGTCTCTGAAGGTCCATAGTTTCTTTATCACTAACTCTGGGTCAGATCAGCAAGGGGTTTCAACTAACCAAATCTCGAAAAACTTGCAACAAGCTGACTTCAGGCTAGTTCTCCTGTTATACTCTCTTTTCCCTTCCTATTTTCCCTCTCCTACTAAATCAGTCCACTCCTTTGAGTTTTCCTCTGCCAGACTACTCTCATGTCTCTCTTACTACTTGCTTTGCTTCCTGCCCCACTGCTAGGCTGTCTGTTATTGGTGAGGTTCACCTCTCCCACTGTAGTGGGACTCCTTATTCTTCTTTTCAGGTGGACCTTCTACAAAAGACCAAAGAATCACTAGGGAACAACCCCAATTTAAAACTCATGGAAGACTTCACCGCTATTTTCCTGAAACATGGATCTGGAATCTCTTCTATGTTGGGTAAGTGATGGCAGATTTACAGACAGAGAGAGGGATATTTCCTTTGTTACTGAGTCTTGACTGACTTGCATTTGTGCAAGTCCAGCCATAGGTATAAAGAGAAGTCTGCATGTGAATTTTGTGGCTTTTCCCTGTATTTGTAGTGCATCAAACTGAAGGACTAGTAGACTTTGAGGTGCAGAACTGAAGCCTACACAGGTTTAGAGAGTAACAATACACTTCAAAACCAAGCCACCAAGTATACTTTCTTCACACATTGGTGTGCAATCTACTAACTTCTCAGTTTGGTGGGTGCACCAGCTAAATTTGTAGCCCTTGTTGCCACAGTGCCTTGATTAAGGCTGATGAAACAACACTCAGGAAGATGTGCTGCTGCTGCTTTTGAGAACATGATGCTGTTTACTGCTTGTACAGAGCCAGAGTGCTTGGACAGTGTCTTGCTCAGGAGAATGGTATAAAGTCATTACTGATGGTATTTAAGCAGGGTTTATGGCTTTAGGGAACAAATTGCTGAGAACTCCACTGGGAGCCAATGGAGCAGAAGTAATTTGTAATATAGCAGAGGTTGACCCAAGCATGAGGACTTGGATAGCCTCCCTCATCTAGGGCCATGAACCCTACCCACTGCAGTTGAGTCAGGTGAATTCTTCATGTGAGTGCTCTCTTTCACTCAGCTCCAATGGCAGCAGGAGTGTCCCAGTCACGGCGCCTGCTGCTGCTGCAGAGTGGAAAGTCAAGACATTCTGCTTGACTAGGAGGCGATTTGGCCTTGCCCCAACCACAAGCCTCAGAACAGTCCAGCCCTACTTTGTGGATGTGACACTGCCATATTCTGTCATCCAAGGAGAGACCTTTGTATTGAAAGCTACTGTCTTCCACTACCTGCAGCAATGCATACAGGTGAGTGCCTGTGCCACGATTAACGCTGTATGGGACAAACCTGCCATGGCCTCTTCATTTTAGAGCAGGTTGTGCCGTCTCTCCTGAGTTGCCCAGACACTCATCTACATCTGTGATTTCTTCAGATCTACATGGCCCTGGCTAGATCCTCAGACTTCCAGGTGGAGCCATGCCGGACCTGCAGGGACAAGGAGTGTCTGTGTGCAGAGGAGTCCAAGACTTTCATGTGGAATGTGACAGCAGTACGGCTAGGTACAGCAGCAAAAAATGGGAGTGGTGATGGGGAGCCCTAAAACTGAAGTGAGAGGGTGTGGGAGGTCCAGTGAAGCCGACAGACCTATGCCCCCTCTGGATCCCAGTGTTTGTTCTTAGTGATTTAAGTATGTGATCCATTGTGTCTGCTTGCTTTCTTTCTTCTTAGACAGGCTTATCAGAGAAAGCAGGAGCTGAATAGATGGCATGGAAAACTCCTGAAAAAGGGCTGTGGGACCAACTGGGGAGGAACAGGCTGCATGGATGTGGATGGGAGATCCTTGTATTGCTGATTCTGTGCTTCATACATAATGGGAAAGGGACACTGAGGTCCAAGGGGCTGCTGGACCTTCTGTTGTTACAGTCATATGTAGTCCAATGAAGGCACTGTTGGCGAGGCATTGCCTAGTTGTCTTATGCTTAGGGTGTCTGAACAAGCCATCAGTACTGGATGACTTGCCTTTACCAGCCAGACCACTGAGGCTAGGAAGACCAGCCACCCACAGCATCTTGGATGACTATCAGTTAAAGCAAGTTGACTACATTTGGCCACAGGTATAAGAAACAGGCTCTGTTCAATCTGTTTTCTAGGGACTCTGAATATCACAATGAAAACAGACATACTGGACACCACGCCACGGTGTGGAGGCAGGAAGCCCTTGCCAGCTACCATAAAGCGGACGCATTTGCTGATCAAACATGTGCTGGTCCGGGTCAGTATGAGAGTAGGCTTGCTTCTCTCTCTGAGTATCTCTGTCCTTGAGGAAAGGGAGGCTGAGCAGTGATAAATGCTTTTCTTTCCTCATTTTTTTGGCCAGAATTAGCATACCAAGGCTGCGGCTTAGTTTGCTTCGTTCCCTCAGGATCTAGCCAGGCCTATTCCTTTCCTGCAGTACTCTTTCTTCAGTTGCATTCATACTCCATTTGTTTTTTTCCCCCTGTACCTTTCCCTGCTCAGTCAGCCATTGTATGTGAGCTTTTGTATATGCTCACTGACCACAGAGCCTAGTTCCTTAGGTGTGCTCTTGCTCTCCTAAGCAGTGAATCAGCCAGCTTCAAGTGCAGACCTGCCAGCCCAGGGACTAACCAGACCTGAACTTGCTCTGAAATTTTGCTGCTTTTTGGGAATTTTGTGTGCAATTGTGTTTCTCTTGTCTCATGCCCTGACAGCCAGAAGGATTGCTAGTGGAGAAGACTTACAGCTCCCTTCTCTGCCCAAGAAGAGGTATGTAGACAGCCTGAATGGGTCGTGCAGCCTGAAATAACTAGAGCTGAGAGGAGGACTAAACTGTGGGAGGTCTGATGAAAGAATGTTTTCAAATGATTTTTCACTTATACTAGACAGGAAGGAATAAGAAATATTACTTCCACATGTGCTGTCCTATTGAATTTGCAACTGATTATAGGTGGCAAAATCGTGCTCTGTATTCTCCTTCCTATGCTGCAGCTCCCGGGCATCCCTTGGTCTTAATAGTCACCAGCAACAGCTGGTCTAATCCCCTGATCCTGTCCCTGGGGCATGGGAAATCTCTTCAGGATGTTTCCTTGGCAAGTGATGACCAACTCCCATTCTTATGAAGCGTAGTGAATTGAGTTGTGAAGCTTGGTGAGCCCTCAGCCTGGTCAGAAGCTCTCATCTTTCTTCTGGTATGAAAAGTTGCCAGACCATAGAGTTAGGTGTGATAGAGGCCTAGTCCTTATGAGTGACTTCAGCCACCTTGGTAACTGTTGGAGGAGCAACACAGAAGGGCATAAGCAATCCAGGAGCTTCCTGGGATGCATTGATGATAATTTACTTCTCCAAGTGGCAGAAGAGCCAACCAGGAGAGGTGCTATGCTGGACCTTGCTCTCACTAACAAGTAGGGTCTCATGGGGAATGTGAAGATTAAGGGAAGCCTTGGCTGCAGTGACCAAGATCCTTAGGGCAGCAAGAAGTGTGTACAGCAAGCTCACTACCCTGAACCTCAGGAGAGTAGATTTTGGCCTCTTCAGGGATCTGCTTGGTAGGGTACCATGGGATAAAGCCCTGGAGGGCAGAGGGACCCAAGAAATCTGGTTAATATTCAAGGATCACCTCCTTTAAGCTCAGAAGTGATGCAACCCAACAAAGAGGAAGTCGGGCAAAACCAACCAGGAGACCTGCATTGATGAACACGGAGCTCTTGGACAAACTTAAACACAAAAAGGAAACCTACAGAGGGTAGAAACAAGAGCAAGTAGCCTTGGAGGAATACAGAGAAATTGTCTGATAACCAGGGATCAGGTCAGGGAAGCTGAAGCCCAGATAGAATTAAATCTGGCCAAGGATGTCAAGGACAACAAGAAAAGCTTATTTAAGTGCACCAGTGATAGGAAGAAGACTAGAGACAATGTGGGCCCTCTCTGGAAGGAAACGGGAGACCTGGTTACCCAGAATATGGAGAAGGCTGAGGTACTCAATGACTTTTGCCTCAGTCTTCACTGGGAAGGCCTCAAGCCACACCGTCCAAGTCACAGAGGGGAAAGGCAGGGGCTGGGAGAATAAAGAACCGTCCACTGTAGGAGATCATCTAAGACCATCTAAGTAACCTGAAGTTGCACAGATCCATGGCACCTGATGAGATGCATCTGCAGGTCCTGAGGGAACTGATGGATGAATTTGCTAAGCCTCTGTCCATCATATTTTAGAAGTGATGGCAGTCCAGTGAAGTTCCCACTAACTGGATAAGGGGAAACATATCTCCCATTCTTAAAAAGGAAAAAAGAAAAACCTGGGGAACTACAGGCTCGTTAGACTCACCTCTGTGCCTGGCAGGTCCTCTCAGGAGCTCTGCTGAAGCATGTGGAAATAAGGCAGTGATTGGTGACAGCCAACATGGCTTCACAAAGAGCAAATTGTACCTGGCAAATTGTACCTGACAGTTTGGTGGCTTTCTATGATGGGGCTACAGCACTGGTGGATAATGGAAGAATAACTGATATAATCTACATAGACTTGTGCAAATCATTTGATGCTGTCCCACATGACATTCTGGTCTCTGAATTGGAAAAATGGGGATTTGATGGATGGACCACTTGGTGGGTAAGGAATTGACTGGATGATTACACTTGAAGATGCCCAAGTGGAGACTGGTGGTGTGTAGCATTCCACAGGGGTCAGTATCAAGACTGGTATCTTTGTCAGAAACACGGACATTAGGATTGAGGGCATCCTCAGCAAGTTCACTGATGACATGAAGCTGCGTGGTGCAGTTGACACACTGGAGGGAACGGAAGCCAACCAGAGGGCCCTTGACAGACTTGAGAGGTGGGCCTGTGTGAAAATCATGAAGTTCAACAAGGCCAAATGCAAGGTCCTGCACATGGGTCAGGGCAATCCCAAGCACCATTACAGGCTAGGCAGAGAGGAGTCCTGAAGAGAAGGACGTGAGAGTGCTGATGGACAAGAAGCTCAACAGGAGCCGGCAGTGTGTGCTTGCAGCCCAGAAAACCAACTGTGTCCTGGGCTACATCAGAAGTGTGACCAGCAGGTTGAGGGAGGTGATTTTCTCCCTCTGCTCTGCTCTCACCTGGAGTTCTGTGTTCAGTTCTGGTGCCCTCAGCACAGGAGGGACATGGATCTGTTAGAGTGAGTCTGTAGGAGGGCCACAAAGATGATCAGAGGGCTGGAGCACCTCCCCTATCAGGACAGGCTGATGGAGTTGGGCTTGTTCAGCCTAGAGAAGAGAAGGCTCCAGGGAGACCTTATAGCAGCCTCCCAGTACTGAAAGGAGCTACAGAAAAGCTGGGGAGGGCTCTTTATCAGGGAGTGTAGTGATAGAACAACGGGTAAAAATTTTAAGGTGAAAGAGGGGAGATTTAGATGGTATGTTTGGATGAAGTCTTTTACTGTGAGGGTGGTGAGACACTGCCCCAGGTTGCCCAGAGAAGTCATGGGTGCCCTATCCCTGGAAGTGGTCAAGGCCAGATTGGATGGGGCTTTAAGCAACCTGATCCAGTGGGAGGTGTCCCTGCCCATGGCAGGGGGAGTGGAACTTGATGATCTTTAAATTCTCTTCCAACCCAAACAATTCCTTCATTCTATGATTCTATCGCCATTCTACAGACTCCAGGGAACATTCTGTGTGAGCAGGATATGGGTAGCATCCTATTTATCTATGCCAGTTTTGCTCTTCTGGTCAGATGCATTTTCTCAATTTTTATTTTTTTTCTTATTTTTTGGTTGTTTTTTTTTTTTTGTGGTACACCTTTATCTGTCATTGTCAGGAAACATGGCTGAAGAACCTGTGTCCCTTCGCCTCCCTGACAATATAGTAGAGGGATCTGCCAGAGCTTCTGTTTCCATCTTGGGTAAGTGATTTCTATTATGGGCTTACGGGCTACTCTTACAGATGTGCAAGGCTTAACTTGGTGATGGTGTCAGGAGATCCATTTGACATGAAACTGCTCAAAAAAGAGAATGCTGTTTCTATTCTCTGCAAGGTTTGCCAACACCAGGCTTTCAGGATTTTGGATTAACACTTTGGCTTTCATGGAAAAACTAATCTACAGAGGATAATAATCATATTTTTCTTGCCAAGACTTTGGAGCTGATACTCTAGGCTGTTATTTTTACTGAGATTGTGGGAATTTGGCTAGTTCTGCGTAGATATAATCAGCAAAGTTCATCATTTTTTTCTTCCTGTTTTGCTGCTACAACAGAAGTTCCTGGGGAGAGGAAATCCTTCTCAGCATTACTAAGTTGCAAAAGAACAATTTGGATTGGCTACTGGGACCAGATATACCTACCATTCAATTCACTTCTTTGCACTGGGCTCATTAGTCCCCTAGCCAGAACTGATCTGAAGCCAGGCCTGGCATAAGTAGCCATGGATACTATGCAACAGAGCCCCAAAGGAGGAAACGAAGTACAGGGTTTTTCTGTCTGGCTGGAGGACACCTTTACACTATCTGACTATCACCACTATTGGCTTACTGGCATTTTGATGCTTGACGTATCTGCTGGGAGTACAACAGAGCAAAAAGGAAGCAGTCTAGGAGGTTCCTGGAGTGCGTGGAAGACAACTTCCTTGCACAGTTGGTGAGTGAACCCACAAGGGAAGGTGCCCTCCTGGACCTGCTGTTTGTGAACAGAGAAGGCCTTGTGGGGGATGTGGCAGTAGGTGGACGCCTAGGACTAAGTGACCATGAGATGATAGGGCTTTCTGTTCTAGGACAAGTGAAGAGGGTTGTTAGTAGGGCGGTGGCATTAAATTTCCAGAGGGCAGACTTTGAACTCTTCAGAAGGCTGGTTGGCAAAGTCTCATGGGAGATGGTACTCAAGGGCAAGGGAGCCCATGAGGGCTGGGAGCTCTTCAAAAAGGAAATCCTAGCAGCTCAGGAAAAAGCCATCCCCGTGTTCCAGAAAAAAAGCTGGCAGGGGAGAAAGCCAGCTTGGTTGAATAGAGAGATCTTGAGGGATATCAAGAGGAAGAGAAATGTTTATGGGCTCTGGAAGAGGGGACAGGCCTCTTGGGTGGACTACAGGAGGGAAGTGAGATTGTGCAGGGAAGAAATCAGAAGGGCTAAGGCTCAGCTAGAAATCAGATTGGCCAAGTCTGTGAAAGATGACAAAAAATCTTTCTATAAATATATAAATAATAAAAGGAGGACTAGGGAGACCATACAGACCCTATTGGATACAGAAGGAACAACAGTGACAGGGGATGAGGAAAAGGCTGAGGTACTTAAAGCCTTCTTTGCCTCAGTCTTTAGTTGTAAGGAGGGTCGTTCCGTCTGTGTACAAACCCAGGAGCTAGAGGAGCAAAATGAGGCTCCCGTGATCCAAGAGGAGGTGGTCAGAACCTTGCTAGCCCAACTAGACAGTCACAAGTCTAGGGGGCCGGACGGGATTCACCCTAGGGTATTGAAGGAGCTGGCGGATGTGCTGGCCAAACCCCTTTCCATCATCTTCCAACAGTCCTGGAAGACTGGGGAAGTCCCACTGGACTGGAGGCTGGCTGATGTTGTGCCCATCCACAAGAAGGGTCACAGGGAGAACATGGGTTCACAAAAGGCAGGTCTTGCCAAACTAACCTGATTGCCTTCTATGACAAAGTGACTCGGCTGCTGGATGAGGGAAAGGCTGTGGATGTGGTGTTCCTGGACTTCAGTAAAGCCTTTGACACAGTTTCTCACAGCATTCTGCTTGAGAAACTGTCAGCCTCTGGCCTGGACAGGCACACACTCTCCTGGGTGGAAAACTGGTTGGCTGGCCGGGCCCAGAGAGTGGTGGTAAATGGTGCAAAATCCAGCTGGAGGCCAGTGACAAGTGGGGTTCCCCAGGGCTCAGTGCTGGGTCCAGCCCTGTTCAATGTCTTTATCAATGACCTGGATGAAGGCATTGAGTGCACCCTTAGCAAGTTTGCAGATGACACTAAGCTGGGTGGAAGTGTTGATCTGCTGGAGGGTAGGGAGGCTCTGCAAAGGGATCTGGACAGGCTGGACCACTGGGCTGAGTCCAACGGCATGAGGTTTAACAAGGCCAAGTGCCGGGTCCTGCACTTGGGGCACAACAACCCTATGCAGTGCTACAGACTAGGAGAAGTCTGTCTAGAAAGCTGCCTGGAGGAGAGGGACCTGGGGGTGTTGGTTGACGGCTGACTGAACATGAGCCAGCAGTGTGCCCAGGTGGCCAAGAAGGCCAATGGCATCTTGGCTTGTATCAGAAACGTTGTGACCAGCAGGCCCAGGGAGGTTATTCTCCCTCTGTACTTGGCACTGGTGAGACCGCTGCTCAAATACTGTGTTCAGTTCTGGGCCCCTCACCACAAGAAGGATGTTGAGGCTCTGGAGCGAGTCCAGAGAAGAGCAACAAAGCTGGTGAGGGGGCTGGAGAACAGGTCTTTTGAGGAGTGGCTGAGAGAGCTGGGGTTGTTTAGCCTGGAGAAGAGGAGGCTGAGGGGAGACCTCATTGCTCTCTACAACTGCCTGAAAGGAGGTTGTAGAGAGGAGGGTGCTGGCCTCTTCTCCCAAGTGACAGGGGACAGGACAAGGGGGAATGGCCTCAAGCTCCACCAGGGGAGATTTAGGCTGGACATTAGGAAAAAATTTTTCACAGAAAGGGTCATTGGGCACTGGAACAGGCCGCCCAGGGAGGTGGTTGATTCACCTTCCCTGGAGGTGTTTAAGGCATGGGTGGACGAGGTGCTAAGGGGCATGGTTTAGTGTTTGATAGGAATGGTTGGACTCGATGATCTGGTGGGTCTCTTCCAACCTGGTTATTCTATGATTCTATGATTCTATGATTCTATGATTCTATGATTCTATGATTCTATGATATGGCCAGGTAGAACAGGCTTCTACATTTGTTGGTTTGTGTGACATACGCTGTATAAGCCACTGCAGCTCTGCTTACACTGCTTACAGACTTTTATAAATAGTACTTGTTATAGTCAGAGCTCTTCAGACTGCAAAAGCTGATAAGGGTAAGTTCCTCAGGGTCTCCATAGTGTGGTCACCTTGCATCATGATGCCACACTGGGAAGGGGCAAAACAGTCACCACTCTCCATCCTGCACTCTGGTGTTTGCTCCTCTTTCTTCTTCTCTCCACTGTTTTTGCTGAGATAAAACACTACTATCCACTGTCTGCCTGAGAAGTAACTCAGTCACACTTTGTTTCTTACACCCTTGCATAGGTGACCTCATGGGGACAGCACTGCAGAACCTGGACCGTCTGGTGCAGATGCCTCATAGTTGTGGAGAGCAGAACATGGTGCTCTTTGCCCCCGTTGTCTATGTACTGCAGTACCTGGAGAAGACGAGGCAGCTGACAGCTGAGATCAAGGAGAGGGCAATGGGTTTCCTGCGCAATGGCAAGTACAACAGACCCAGCTTACTCTTTGGCCTTCTGCTGTGTCCAGCCTAGCAGTTGCTTCTGCCACTGCTCTCAGTTTGTCGGTGTTGGCATCTCCATATTATTGTGCTGTATCAATCACTGTTCTCATCTCCCCAGGGTACCAGATGCAGCTTCTTTATAGGCACAGAGATGGGTCCTACAGTTTCTTTGGACAGCAGGATGGGGAAGGCAACATTTGGTAAGCACTGTGAATATCTCTCACTCCTGATTTTTTCTGTCTGCATTAGAGCAACTAAGGTGCTTGGGAAAGATGATAGGATGTGTGTTCCTTCTTTTGGATGGAGACCCTAGGAGCTATTTGGCAGGGAGACAGACTGAGGGACTTGAGCCATGAGAAAAAGCAGTGAGACAGGGTAACAGAGTTTCTGTAAAAGTGGAACAACCGTGATGTGGTCCCAGGATGCTGGAGGTCCTTTTTGTCCCTGTGGTCCCAATGGTGCCCCACAGACAAAACCAGCAACACCAGGTACCTCTGGCAGTTGCTGGCAGCCAAGAGGAGTGCATGCTAACTCGAGGTAGGTTAGAGAAGAGTGATAAACAATGGTCTCCTCAGGGAGGGTATTGCTTGGGAGGGTTAGAAAGAGCTGCATTGGCCCAGCTTGACCCTGTGTTGTCTGTGCTGGGAGGAACGGAGCAAGGAAGGCAGGAAGAAAATGAGGAATACAAGATTGCCTCCAGGTACTTGATGAGATGAAGTGCAACAGGTCAAAGTAGAAGGTGTAAGAGGTCTTTCGCCTGTGAAATGACTGGTACAATACTGGTGTATTACATGACTGGTACATTTGTGGAGCCAGGCTGAGGGAGAGAAGCCACTTGGGTCCTGTGGACCATTTCCACTTTTACCTTGCCTTTCTGCATGAAAGCGACCTGGTGGGTTTTTTTGTTTGGTTTTTTTTTTTTTTTTGGCACCCTGCTATCTCAGTGTTAGTTTCAGGAACAAGCATCAGGAGGCCTTTAACTTCTCTTTGCCTTTTTTTTTTTTTGTTTGTCTTTCTCTCACAACTCATCTTCTTCCTAGGTTGACAGCTTTTGTAGCCAAGAGTTTCAGCCAAGCCAGAAAATACATCTACGTAGATGACAAGAATGTTCATGATGCCCTACTCTGGCTAGAGCAAAACCAGCTCCCCAGTGGCTGCTTTACCACCAAAGGGAGCCTCTTTCACTCCTCCTTAAAGGTAAACAAGGGCCAAGCCAGGTAACACAGCTGGGGAATGGCTGTACAGATGTTGTGACAGGAAAAGATTGTGGGATCCCAAAAGATCCTGGAAACTCACTCCTGCAACCCATGCAGCCAGCCTTAAAGAAAGCAGGGTGTGGGGCTAGGAACTCAAAAAGAATGCTTTTTCATCTGGGAAGTCACTGCGCACTCCCTCCAAACACCACCTCGAGAGTGAAAGGTGTATTCCCTTCACAGGGCAGTGTGGATGATGAAATCTCCCTGGGGGCATATGTTGCTGCAGCATTGCTGGAACTGGGTCACCCACAGAAGGTGAGCACACTTCCATTCCCTCCTGCTCTCCTTTATGCTCTCATGCCTCAGCACTGCTGTGGGGATACATCAGCTCGTGATGTTGACATTCTCCAGGCCAGAACAGGTAAGAGCTGCTGGGAGGGAGCCAATGTTTGGTCAAGTTGTGAAGTGCTGGGTTGCACCGTCTGTTTTCTCAAGGGACCATGTAATTTAATGAGTTTCTCTGGAGCTATATCAGGAAGATAACAGTTGGCTTCCTGGAATGAGCTCCCCTGTCTCCTGTTTTGCCTCTGACAGAGTTTGACATGTATTTCTTCTTCCAACACAGGGCAAGCTTGTGCAGACTACTCTCCGCTGCCTGCAGCAGGCAGTTCACAACATCACCAATATCTACACAGAAGCTGTGCTGGCCTATGCTTTTGCCCTGGCTGGAGACTATGAGACAACCCAGGAGCTGTTATACAAACTGGAGGAACAGGCCATCAAATCAGGTGCTGACCACTGGTTAGGATAATGCTTCTATATCATTTGCTGGAATCTGGAGTAATGTATGCCCATCTAGAGCGGTTAAAGGCCACATATTTATTTGTATGTATTCCTTGTATTTGTCCAGTAACCGCACTGTGTAGCTGAAAATACAAAAAATTATTTCACAGGCTGTGAGGCTGTCTTATAGCTTTGTCAGTCTGGAGGATTTCAAAATCCTCTTGAGGAGGGAGGTAGGAATCTGTGATTGAAGACCAGATAGAACTCTGGAGAAATAACTGAAGAAAGTGATCCTGGCCTGAGTACAGTGAATGAGCTGAAGAAGTCCTGAAAGCACTCTGTGAACCCCTAGTTATGTCCTCTCTAGATAGCCTGTATGCTTCTTTTCCTTCTGTAGGAGGACAAATCCACTGGAGTCCCAAGCCAAGGTCTCTGGATTCCACAGACTTCTGGCCTGATACTCAGTCAGTGGACATAGAGTTGACAGCCTATGTTCTCCTAGCGTACCTCTCTAAGCCACGGGTGCACGCAGGTGACATGATAACTGCAGCTGGTATTGTGGCATGGCTGACCCGGCAGCAGAACGCCTATGGGGGATTTGCCTCCACCCAGGTAACAAATATCTCCCAATGGACTGATAAACTTTTCACCTGAGGCTGGCAGGGCAAGTCCTCTTGAGGTCTTCCTGTTCCAAGTTGGCTTCACCAGAGCTGATGCTTTCAGAGGAGTGACTGTCTCTTCCTCTCTAGGACACAGTTGTTGCCTTGCAAGCCTTAGCAAAATACGCAGCAAGAACATTCAGCACATCAGGACAGGCGCTTGTAATGGTGAAGTCCCAGAGGGGCATTGGGAAGGCTTTCCAAGTCAACCACCAGAAGCGGCTGCTGGTGCAGCAGGTAGAACTGACAGACATCCCGGGGCAGCTTCTGCTGCAGGTCCAGGGCAGCAGCTGCGTCTTCGCTCAGGTGAGGTGGTAGGATGAGCACGGAAGACAGGAAAGGTGGAGGACTCTGCCTCTTCTCCCTGCATAAGATCATGCCTGGCTTGTCTTTTCCCCTCCTGGCTCTCACCCTGCAGACAGTGCTGAGATACCACGAGCCTCCCCGACGGGGTGCTGTAACCTTCACTCTCCGTGTCAACACAGAGCTGACCAACTGTAGCCAGGCCAATGCACGTGTCCTCAATGTCCGCATCCTTACCAGGTAACCCCAAGGGTTGTTTCCTCCTCCAGCAAGACCTGCTGTGCTTGGGAACAGCAGCTGGGAATGCAGCAGGGCTGCAGTAGAGGGACCTGACACTTGGGGAAGACAGGACAGAAGGTGAATTTGGTAGTGGAATAGGTAGGGAAGGAAGGTGCTGACTACCTCCGGAGAGGGAGCAGTAGCTGCCATGTCCCCAGTCCTGGATGGGCTACCTGGCTTAGGGTCTTGCACAGGGTATGGTGGTGGAGGGAAGTGGAGTTGAGGCAGCACTGTTCTCACAATCAGACCCTCTGACTGTTTCTTCTTCTTCAGCTACATCGGGACCAGAGTTACATCAAACATGGTCATTGTGGAACTCCCCTTGCTGTCTGGATTTGTCCTGACTCCTGGCTCCAGGATGTTGGTAAGGATTTTGGAATGAAAAAAGCGACTTTGGTGAATGGGTTCCACCTGCTTGCTCCTGTTGGGAAATGCTCCTTTCAGGCCATGAGGTAACTAAATCAGCAGGGATCCTTTGCTTTTGTAACTGAACAAGAATTTCTTATTTCCATTCAGAACCCCCAAGGGCTGGCTTCGGGAGGTCGGAGGAGTTTCAGCTTCTCCCACTGACATTGGCCTTGGATCAGGAGCAAAATGTGTGGCTGTGCTAAACACCAGAATTTGTTTAACAGAAATTCTAAGAAAAGACTTCTTTGAGAAACTCTCGATCTAGCAAAATTTTTTTTTCTCTATTAAGCCATAAAACTGAAAGACAAATTATTTGTACAGCCCCAGGGCAGGTCTTTAAGGGCAGTCAGTGAGATGAGACAAGAAAAATACTTACTGATGCCTGCACCTCTATGTGACCAACGCATCAAACCCATGTACTATCCGTGCAGACTCTTATTCCCAGAGTGGGAGATTCCTCTAGCTGAGCAGGGACAGCGTAGTTCATCCCCGAGATGATCACAAGGGGTGTCCAAGAAGTTCTACCAAAGAAATAACCAGTAAAACTGTTATGCATGAGAGAGATGCAATTCCACATAGTCGAGCACCATACTACCCCTTCAGTACAACAGTGGGTCCCTCAGGTCAGCTAGCCCTAACGAAACTGCTCACAGATTTCCTTGTGTAATTGTTTCCTATCCCAGCTGGAGCGCAAAACCATTGTTAAGAAAATAGAAGTGAAAGCTGATGTGGTCTACATTTATCTGGAGAAGGTAAGTGGGAACAAAAGCATTTGATTTGGCACAGTGAGAGCAAGAAACCAGAGGACAAGGAGCTGTGTAAGAAGCTCAAGGCTGGGCTATGCAAGGGGAAAGAGCACTGGTAGGACAGTAGGCAGAGGAAGCTTGCCCATTTTCATTGTCATTGGGTTAGTGTTTTCTATTTCTCACTCATACTCCATTTCTAAAATCCAGACTCTGTAATGGATTAGAGATATTTCGTACAGGAAAGCATTCTAGTTAGGGAAAGTGAAGATGTAATTCATTCTTTTCCCCCTTCCTTGCTAATTTCTTTCCACCTCCACAAGCTCAATGATGAATCTCAGACTTTCATCCTCCAACTGGAACAAGTAATTCAGATGAAGAACCTGAAACCAGCCAGCATCAAAGTCTATGATTACTACCAGCCAGGTGGGTTGTAGATTCCCTCCTTTTCCCAGCCAGAGAACTGGGAACCCAACTCCCAACCCCAGAGTAGATGTTTTGCATTCTCTCTGTGCGCATGCATGTCTGTGTAACTGATGTCCTCATTTCCTTTTGCAGAGGAGCGAGCCTTGACTGACTACAGTGCTGTCTGTAGTTGAGGTAGGCAGCCAGTCTCTATGTGTCACACAGTGGCATAAGGAAATGATGGGTCTTGTGTGGGAGAGAGTGAAGCAATCAAATGCAGGAAGTAAGATGGTAATCAGCAAGGAGCATTCCAGCTAGAAAGTGGAAGTGGCAATTTCCTGTGGCTAGGTGTGAAGAGCTAGGATGGGGGCTCTTTTACAGACAGGGATGCAACCTTAAGGCTCTGATGGAAGGCAGAGACAGGATCAGTGTCTCCCAAAATAAGAGTGAGAAAGGAAGGGCTGAGCATCTCATGCAGTGAGAATGCAGAGCTATAGCACCCATCGGTTCTCAGACACAGACATGGCTTCACTCCCTTCACTTCCCACTATATTCATTGCAGGGTAGGAAAGGGGGATTCAAGGAGACAAAGGAGCAAGCTGAAGCTGGAAATATGTAATATTTTATTTTGTTGCCAGAAGGGGGATGGCTTGTTCGTAGAAGCCTGAAGCCAGGACAGGTCTGGAGAAGTCCCTTCTGGAAGGATAATACAGTATATGGATTTAACATGCTGCATCTTGACATTACCCTACAGAGAGAGTGCTGCCTAGGGACTTTCCTGGAGAGCCACCCCCACTACTAGCAAAGACAAGGCATCTTCCACAGCCCAATGGTAGCCATGGATGGACTGGATCATGCCTTCTTTGTTTGTCTTACAGAAAAGGGTAGAGGAGCTCCCAAGTTTGTGATAAAAGTAAGGAGAAGAACTGCCACATCATGACTCCTCCCTTTGCCTAATATTTCATGTCGGGCACTGAATGGCAGGAGGTGCCCCAGTTGGGACACAGCCCACATTAAAGTTGAGCCCATGTGATCTTGCTTCTGAGCGGATGGATTGAGGGATCACAACAGTCCAGCAGTTGTGTCTGCACTGTGAGGGCCTGGGTTGGAGAGGAGTGTGTCACATATATGGTACACACTTGGGAAGAAGAATTAAAGTAAGCTCGATTCCTGACCTTGCTGACATTTTGCCAGTTGTTGAGCTACAGGCTTAGCCCATGAAGACACTATTTCTATCACTGCCAATGCACAAACCTTCTAGCTCCTCTATTGCTCTTTCTTCATGCTTTCCATGGTCTTTCCCAATACTTCCTGCAGCAGGACTTAGGCAGCTTTGGAGTACAAGATGCAACTGAGCAAGCTGTGACAGCTATACCTCCCGTGCCCTTCCTGCAAGCTCCTGTTCCATCAGCTCTTCTTTGAAGCAGTTTGTAGACAGTAAAGTGGTGCATTGAAACTCTAGCCCCTCACCCACCCTCAGCAGTACAGCTTTGCCAATTGCTGTTGATAAAAATTTGCAAATGCAACTGTTGCATATCCCAGCCCTCCCTTGCCTTCAGCTCCAGCTTGTGTGATGGTTACTTCTCACACGTACCAACTCTACCTTGGTGCACGCTCTACCTCCTCCTGTGCAAGTCATCTACTAGAGTGACGGAGTTTTGCAGGTGTACATTTACACATACAGCAGAGCTGTAGAAGTTATTTTTCCCAAGTACTCTTAAATGCAGTTTTCCTAGTTTGGGAGAAAAACTGTAAACCTGAATAATTACTCAATCAGACAGTTCTAGTCTCCTGACTTTTAATAAGACACCAGGTGCAGTCCGAGCCTTTCAGAAACTAACTGCTCAGCAGGAAATTTCAGGTACTTTCTCTATGCTTCTCATCTCCATGTGGTGGCTGTTGGCAGGGATGACAAAGGACTAATGGACAGACACTGCAGAGGATTCGTCTGTCCCTGATCCTGTGAAGACAACAAAGAACAACAACAAAAAAAAAACCAAGCAAAAAAACCATGTGTTCCTGAAGTCTTAAAACTAACCACTGGGAATTCAGGGGATTTTCTTGCACCTCGTGACCAAATATAGGACCGTCAAGCCACCAAAGACAGGGCTCTTTCTGACTTCACCCATATGAAGCCTATGGCAGAATCTCCACTAAGACTGTGAGGCTTTTGACAGGCATCCCACAGAGGATGCATGAAGCAGGTGTTTTTCCTCTGTCTCATGGGCCATGGGCAATGAAGCATACAAATGCAAACAAAGTTTAGAACAGGAGCAGGCACTGGTCAAGTTCAAGCCTTGCCTTTGCCCAGCCTGGAAAAAGGATGGGGAGGTGCCTGTTCCCTAGGATGGATCAGAAGTCAGGCTGAGACTGTGAAAGCCTTGGTGCTGAAAAGGAGTCAGGCCATGCAGTAAAGGTGAATGTGTCATGTTGCTTGCACAGGGCTGAAGGGCTGTGGAACTGTAGGGAAACTGTGCCAGAAAAAGGAACTGTGTTGACTTGAGGAAAGTATATTTGATGCAAAATGCTGGGACTGGTGGTAGGACTCAGGACAGGCGACCCTCGTTTTCTGTAACATACATCCAACTCTGTCATGAGCTGGGCACCACGAACCTTCCATTTCAGTTCTCCATTTCCCTCATTTTAACTAATCGGAGACAGGCACTCATCCTTACTTAGCACTGCTAATCACTTCCTGCCCTGAACCTGCAATTTGGCAAGATTCTTGAGCAAGGGCCCTTTCCTGCATATCCTGCCCCCTCCATACTCTTCACTACCATGCCTGTGATGACAAAAGAGGTGTTTGGTCCGTACTTCATTCGCATGGGGCACTGTAGCTCATCACTGTAGTTTCTTCTGGAAGACAAGAAAAAAAGTTCTGGTGAGATACTCTTGCCAAAACCCCACTAAACAACCCAGCATTGTGCCTGTGTTTCTAGGAGAACCATTCCCTCAGCTTACAGCTGTGACCCACCTCAACTGTGACACATGAAACCACTAGTGTGTATTACACAGTGTGCAGCTGGTCCAGATTCACACAAGTCATCTTGAGTTTGAGATCGTTCAAAGATGTAAGTCCCAAACATTTCCATTACAGCTATGGATTCCTCATTTTCTGAAGCAATAGCAATTGCTGACACATTTCTAGCTTGTCCTCTGACTAGAAACCCCAGAGAACAGAGGACAAGTTGTTTTCAATGTCATTCTGCAAAAGGGGCCCTCACTCTTCTAATCCATCCCCTCGCTATAGTCCCTCTGTATTTGCTGCCTCCCACAAAATGAGTGTACAGCTCTGAGCTCCTTTCTCCCTTCTTGTTGGAAGAGTTAGGCCCTAGGTGGATCTACATGCCAACTTAAAATTTGCAATTTCTGGGACCAGAGAAAGAAGGATCTACCATTTTGAAACCCAAGTGGGTGAGTCCATTACTGAAGAGCTTGTAAGGAGCAGTGAGATAAACAAGTTCGGGATAGCATTGTCTTAAACTTGACGACTTCAGAAAATTTCCTTCCAGTGGTACATTTGGGTGGTTTCTGAGCTCACCTGGCATGTAGTAATCATAGATCTTGATATTAGCTGGCTTACGATCCGTCACTTGCATGTCCTGCTGCACCAGCAAAGTGTAGGTGTGAGGCTGTCTTGTCAGCTAAGGCCAAGAGATGCAATGATTACAGCCAGAACCAAAGCCCTGTAAGACAATCCTTTTCACCTGTCCTTACTTAGGCCCCATGGAGACATTCCCACTGTGACAGATCTGTTCTGCTTTGCAGTCCATTTCAGAGGTATCTTTTACTTCACATCCTATGGCTATCTCCCATTTTTGGTCACTGAATTTAACTCAGCTCATGAGAGACATCAAACCCACAGAGTCAGTGTGCATTAGGTATATAAATACAGCACCAGTGTTCCAGACCAATCCCACATTCGCACCCAGCTCTGCTCTGAACTCCTTGATGAATCTTACCTCAGTGGCTACTCTCTTATACACAGTCCCATTACATCAGCTCTTGTTCTCCAGTCTCACACAGCCCTCATCATTAAGCAGAGAAATGCAAGGTGTAAATGAACATGTGCTATATGCTAGTAGTTACATGACCTGCTGTTGATTAGGTTCCACCTTGTGCTACCTGGAAACCAGAGCTGAAATTTTTCTCCATGCTGCCTTTCTGCTCTGTTCTGTAAATGTAATTAAAGCAGCATCTCTGCAAGTCTAATGCATACATGTGACAATAACACGTTTACTATGAAGCTAGCTTAGCTCTTCAGCTGGGGCTGAAGAATTACAGAAATGTAGAAGTAATCCTTGGAAATTCTGTGGTTTTTAAATTCATGGCAGGTATTATTTCTGGTGCTCTTTAGGTATGCATATAGCTAGAGAAAGGCTGGAGTGGTTGTTAATCTGTTGATTAATGAGGCTGTAGAGTGAGCGCTAGTGCTAGGTTTAACTAAGTGGTCTTGGCAAACTACATGAGCAATCTTGGATGCTCCCTACTACATTCAGGCTGCTTAATGGCTTTCTAAGAATTCAGCCTTGCTTGAATTTACCAAATGGATCCTACTACTCCCCGATCCTGGTCAGACATTGTATATGGCTTTCAGCTGTCTCTGAACAGTGCCAACAGATGCAGGCGTATCATCAGAATTAGCCTTATTTCACTCAAATTGAGTGGTCCTGTATACAGTATCTACAGCTAAACTACTGCAGGCTGACACAACACAATTCTCCAGGTCAGCGAACATGGCTGTTATGCAGGAACAACAGTTCTGTATACTTAAAATACTAACAGAACCAATATACAAGGGTGTATGCTAGCCCATACTGCTTTTAATGATGATATTAGTGTGAATTCCACTCACTTCTTCCAGGTAGAGAATGATTCGGTCAGCTTCGCTTTCAACTTTCTTCACTAAAGGCATTTTCTTTAGCTGAAAATAGAGGGGGAAATGTCAGAAAACTAACAGAAAGCAGAAATATTCAGAGATGTTTGTTATTGTGAGAGCATGGACAAGGAAGCTGTTGGGGTGGAGGAAGGCAAGGCGTGGACTTGAAGAGACTTTAGGTAAAAAGATCTCTTGGGAAGAAAAGAACTGTGTTTCTCTGCCCGCAGGACAGTTCTGCATACAGTTCTGCATGATGGACATCCATCACTGTTCCCATCCCAGCTGGACACAAACTCACAGTCTCACCTCTTCCAGAGAACCTGCCACGGGGCTGTATCCAGACAGCAGCTCCACTTGGATCAGGACCATGTTGGTGGAGACACGGTTGCCTGTGTAGCTGCAGCAGGAACCCAGGGGACAGCACTAATGTTACTTTCTGAACCATGATCTGCAGATACTCCAGCCCAGCTTTGGTACTCAGGTGGAGGAATCTGTCTCTCCTTACAGTGTTTCTCCTGTAAGCATACCTGTTCCTGTACTGTAATAAATCTTTGTGCTTCCCCTAATCTCTCTTTTAATTGTGCTGAGCAAAGGACAATAAACTCCTTGGAAAGCTTCTGGAGTTAGCTTCTCTTGGCATTGCAGGGGATGTCACATCCTCCACCTGCTTTCTTGGCCGTTCTGTCCCAAGTCAGACAGGGGTACAGCAGAGGAAAGCAGTGTGACAATCAATCAAGGGCAGAGGAGGGAAGACTTAAGAATAAATGACAGAAGTCCATCCCACAGGACTTTAACGTCACTCATGTTTTGAGACCCATAGACGTTGGGAGAGCTTGTGGTGACTGGCATGCTAACAAGATAGGACTATAGCCTGAGCAGTCCCTGGGACCTTGTACCTTTCACCCAGCTGAGGAGAACATAGATAAACAAATGGGCACATCTTAGCAATGGGACCTCATGAGTGAAGGGAGGATTCAGGCCATAAAGAGTGGTGCCAGAAGCCTCTTGGCACAAGGGGAGGCAAAGGGCAACTGAGTGTCTCCTACCGAGCATGAACAGTGATAGGGAACAGGGTGGCTTTGGGTGCGGTGCACTCTGTCTGCACAGATAGAGCAAAGGCAGCGTCGCTCCTCAGTGGAGGGATGTGGTACCGCAGGATGGCCTGCCAGGACAGAAAGAAACTAGTTGGCAGAGAATTGCAGGGTCCTTTTGCTGGAGAGCATTTGTCTGCTGTTTGCTGTCTCACACTGGTGTAAGAGAAAATTATGTGGTGGAAGTAGAGATTCTTCTTCTGATAGTGTTCACCAGACTTCCCAGACGAGAAGGGCAGTCCTAGGTGGAGATGATCCAGATTTCATCTGGGGAATTGCTATTCCCTTCCTGCTGGATTCTAGCTACTCCTACTAGCCTTGAAGACCAGATTCCTGCAAATCACTGCAGCTATTTTCAGTCTTGGCTAAGTAGCAAGGTGAGAGGTCCCCTGGCTTTCAAGGTTTTTTCCCCAGACAGACCTTCTCTCTCGGGCTGGGCTTACCTGCAGGAAGATGCATCCATGGCCCTGCACATGCACAGTATAAACCTGGGGAATGGCCGGCAGCTCCACTGTCTGCAGCAGGAGGCGATTACTTTTGTCTACTTGGATGTTTCGGCTGAAACCCTCAGAGGATAGGGAAGCCTGAAGATCCAGGACATCCTTGCTGAAGGTCTTGGTTGCATACAGAGCTAAGGCTTCCAGGGCAACCACTGTGTCCTGAGGAAAGAGACACACATTGGGCAAAATAGGATTCCTAGTTGCTGTGCATGCTCAGTGCTTAGCCTTTCCCTCTCTTGTGCTGCATCTACAGCTCAGTAAGCCTGAGCTCTCCCTTTTGACTTTTAGCATGGAGTTAGCTTAAGGAATGCAATTATTCACCCTTCCAAAATTCCCAGGACCTGAAAATGCATAAATCTTTATTTTTTCTTCCTTCTTTTTTTTTTTTTTTTACTATGGGCTGTGTTAGAACCCATTTTTCTCACAAACCATAGCTGAAGACAGGTTCACTGATGATGATGGCTCAAGAGGATTACCTGGGTTGAAGCAAAGCCTCCATAAGGGTTTTGCTGCTTGATGAGCCAAGACACAATCTGGGATGCCTTTCTGATTTCATCTGAAGACAAACTTGACTTTGAAAGGTGAGCCATGAGGATACTAGATGTCAATTCCACGTCAACAGATGGAGCCCGATACCAGAATAGGGAGTCTTCTTCCTGTTTGGACTGTTGACTCCAGAATATTTGGCCATCTAGAGATGGAGTGGGAAATGTATGGAGTGTGTAGTGGTATCTAATGACCTCGGAGTCTTACTTGTCCCCCGTGCCTAGGTACTGATTGACCACGTACACTGGGACATGTCACGGGTGCTTATCTTTCTATTTGCTCCCCAAATCCTGCTTTCCCCAATAAAAACCTAGGCTTGCAGGCGGCGGAGGAGCTTTATAACAGTAATGAAGCTCCCCTGTTTTGGATGACTGGGAGACCAGAACTGTGAAGTGATACATAGAGCAAGTCATTCTCACCCTAAGGGGTGAGATTACCGCTTAGCAAACAGAGGCTATGTAAGCCTTGGGCTCCCCACAGGGCTCTACAAGTGCCCTCCACTGCTGCCTTGCATTCCCTTGGTTGTTCAGCCCTGGGGTTTCCACACAGTTCTGCCATTGACCCTTCCTCTTTTTGCTGCCCTACAGTCTTTTTTACCTGATATTATTGCTGCTTTATCCAATCTTTTGAGGATATTCTGCCTGAGGGTGTTATCACCTGCTGCTGCAAAGGCATTTGCAGCTAGTGCCAGGCTGTAGAGGTTGGAACTACTTGTATCAGCATTGATCAGGTCCCTTATACATTTCAGAGCTTTCCACACAACTGGGTCCTAGAATATAAATAGAAGCATACTGGTTGCTGGTAGGATGTTTGGGGAGGGAATGCAGTCCTGATGTGTGCAGAGAAGAGTGGGAACAGGGAGGGGACACACGGGGAGAAAACTGGTAATGTACCCAAAGGTACATTAGTGTGCCCAAAGGCAGAGCATCAAGTGCACTGCCTGCCGAGAGGCTGCGCCCACAGCCTGTCCCTGATGCCCATACTCACGGAGGGAGGCATCCCTGAGCGTATGAGAGCTGTGATGATCACCGAGGTCAGTCCCAGTCCTTCCTCCACTGCACCCTGCAGCCACCACAAAACAGAGAAGGGAAAGGCTGCTGTGAGAAGGAAAGGGAAAAGTTTTCCAGGGCTTTATGCTTCCCAAGCAAATTCCAATCCAACATAGACAACAATGCTGATTCTATTCCTCTCCTAAGGAAGTGCTAGGGCTAGTATCTGCTCTTGCAAGTCCTGCTTGCTGGAGCACTTTTCAGCCACAATGCCCCAAGCTTCTCTGGGTGGCCCATTTCCTCCCTCTGTTGAACACATTCCTTTCCCCGTGAAAGTTTTTCGGTAGCTGATTTTAGTGCCAAGGGAAAATAATGTTGCCACAACCCTGCTGCAAGGTGTCACCTCACTTAGGGGTCAGCTCAGAGGCAAGGGATTTGAGGAGTAAAAGAAAAGCTGCCTTTTGCAAGGGGAAGTGAAATGTACCATTCTCTTTGCTTGGAGGATTAATAATCTGAGGTCATGTCACCAAAATGCTGCTGGCTCCACTTTGGTGGTACTCTGTGTGTGCCTGTGCTTACATAAGAACTGTATTTCTGAATGTAAAAGGAACATCCTCAGCAAGGTGAATCTCACATGAGTGGCTGCCATCAATCTTCAGTGACTCTGTTTCTGACTCTCTCTGTACAGGGGTGATCTCAGTCTGAAGGAAGGAACGGCAGCTTAATACTGTGAAAAGACGCTAAACCAGTTTACCAAGGGAATAAAACAGAGTTTAACATGCCTCCCCTCTGGCCTTTTTTTTTTTTTTGAGACATGTTAGCTTTTGAGATGGAACTAGGGCAGTACACTGGTTAGTTCCCATGCAGGTATCATCAAAAATAAACCTCCCATCATTCATAACTTGTAAAAAGCCACCATGACTAAGCACCACCTTGAATATTATGCAAAGGTAACCTTGGGCACATCAGAGCTTTCCTCCTGTGCTATGGTTCATTTGTTCTTGGCACCCGCATTGGGCCAGAAAGGGAAGGAGGTCTGAAGTACGTAGTGGTGAGCTAGGACATGGTCATACCATCAGACCATTGTTGAAGAGCTTTCCCATGCTCTTGAAGCATCCAGATGGAGTCTGAGTTTTAATCAGGGCCCTGGCAGCATCCTTTATATTCTGCTTATCTATGTGGATGAAGTCCTGGGCTTGGCTGAAGGTCTTGAGGACAAGGGCAGTAAGCCTAGAGTCAAGGAAAGGAGAAGAAAATTGAACTGGACCAGTCACTAATGCCTGTCTCCAGTAGGAGAAAGGAGCCTTTGTGTCTTCCACTATCTCATCCCTGGAGAAACGTCAGCAGGCCAGAGCCTCTGTGCAAATGGAGAACTAGAAACAATGCACATGAGGTGAATGCTCTTGAAGCTTGAGTTTCAGGATATGATGACATCTGAGAGGTAAAATATTCACTGGCAGTTCAGTGCTTTCCCCCAGACCTCTGTCAATTCCAAAAGGGAGCACGTGTGTGATGTAAGGCCAGGACAGCTGATATTTAGTAAGCTCACTCAGCCCCTTGCCCAATCCTGTTTGGCACAAAACATTCTGGAAAACCTGAGAAGAAGATGTCTTATTTTCAGAATCAGCCTCAGCTGGGATGCCCAGGCACAAACAATCAAGCAGGGGTACCTCAAGTCAGTTCATTGGCATAGTTCTCACAAAACGTTTCAGGAGCAGTTTCTGTTCAAAACTCCATACCTCTATACTCTCTCAGTTTCTCCAGGCCAAAATCCAAGCCAGCCTGAGCCTGACCAAGTCAAGTTGTTTTTCCTCAACTGTATCTAGATATCTCTGCTTACCATGTGTTCCCTGGCTCAGTTCCTTCCCCAAAGGCACTGTATGAGCCGTCTGTGTGCTTATACAGGAGTTGCTGCTGATATCCTGTGGGAAGAGACAGGGGGTAGTGAAGATGTTCTGTGTCTATTATGTTCTCAAGGTGACAACCTCCCTGGCCAATCCTGCTGATTATTGCAGAAAGCATTGTCTCTGAGGCAGTCGGCAAAGGGCTTTAAAAAGCGATGCTGTGTACTCCTTGTTCTGCTGAGACACAGCAGCCTGATTTACTCTGCTCCAATTCCCATGGTGTCAGGCAAGTGAGGCTGCACAAATCCTGTTCAGCACCAAGACTCTGCTGAGAGCCCGTACCTGCTGTAGTGGAGATCGCCAGTTTCATAACCCCACAGGAGCAGAAATCCACTCACCACTTTCCAGATAGCCGATTGCCTTCTGTTTGATTTCTGGAGTCAGTTGCCCTGTTTCTTCAAGGTATTGTGTAATAAAGACATTGGGAGCAAAATGAACCATGTTCTGCTCGCCACAGCCACTGGACATCTGGAGGAGCTCATCTATGTTGTCTAGTGCTGTCCCCAAAATGTCACCTGTAGGACAGAATCACAGCCTTGGGAGTTTTAAGTATTGCCTGTAAAAAACATTCTGGTCTCACTGATTGTCCAATCAGTGGACAACAATGGATAACCTGGTAAGACCGATCTCAGTTCACCTCTGCTCAAACTAGGGTAACTTTGGTGTCTATACAGAGCTGTAGGAACAGTAGTATGGTACTTGTCTAGTTTTCCCTTCACTGGATGAAATTATACATCCATTTGGCCCAGCGTTACTTGTAAAGGAGAGATGAGATGCTTCTCTGGAAGACATAAGGGACCAGTATCACACCTCAATCACACATTCCCTTTTGTTGCTTTATTTCCTAAAGCAGACATCGTGGCACCAAAAGGAAAGACTCCTGCAGGGAAAAATCTTACTTTCCAAGACCCCCCTGAATCTCACCTAAGAAAGAGATGTGGGCTCTTTCTGACCCAAGGACCCTGTTCTCTGGCATGGAGAAAGTGATTATCTCTGAAGCTGAAGTTCCTGCAAAAATGGCAAAAGCATCAGAACAACAACAAACAGGAGGGAGATGGCAGACTCACAGATATTCCCAGGAGATTGTGTAAACAAGGTTAGGACCACCTCACTGATTGGTGAAATCAGCATTCAAAGGAGATGATGGATCACATAGGGGTCAGGTCACCCACTGATGAGTGATGGAGGTGTCATTAGGCAGTGTCTTGGTGGTGCCAGGAGTTTGTGGTACTGGGTAGAGCTGAATGGCTGTGCCTCACACCCACAAAAGCTCTGAAATCCCAGATTTTCCCCTCCCCATGCACCTCCAGATGGTCCTGGAGTTGTTCACAGACCACATCACTTCTCTTTGGGCTCCTTGCTCTGTGGACATGTACAGCCCCAGTAGTATGACAGTCCCTGTCCCTGGGATATCCACACCTACCTTTAGGGCACAGAAGTGAGGTGTGGGTCTTTTCTTCCAGTAGCCCCTCTGCCTGGTGGGGAAAAGCCTGGTCAGCTCAGAAGGAAAAGCAGTAAAATGAGAGAGCAGCTACACAGGCCCCTACCTTCCTGCATGAACTTCTCGCATCCTCATGAGCCATGGAAAGGGCCTCACGCAGAAGGCAGGGATATGTGAAATTTCACCGGGAAGCAGATTTCTAAGCTGCTATATGGGCTTACAAGCAGTTCTGTTATCTCTGTCTTATTGAGTGGAGGTGCTCAGCTCATGTTCCCACCCAGCCTTCTCTTAGAATTTTTCCTTGACTAGTCTTGCTGAGAAACATGCCTACCTGACTGGCCAACTCTCCCTTCCCAGAGCCACTCACCGGGGTATTTTTAGCTTGACCCAGTTCCAACCTTGCCAGGACCCTGAAGCACATACTGACCTTCACCAGTAGGTGTTTAACCACCACGTCCTTCCCTCCGGACTCTGGCATGACAGCTATTCTCTCAGTGCAAACATCTTCCTGCTCCATCACTTCAGCAGTGACAGTGAAATTCACCTTCCCTAAAGAAGAAAACATCAAGAGTCCAGTTCTGCTCACTCATGCTTCACATAATATACCCCTCTTCCTTCCACGCCAGCTGGTTTCCTCAAGCAGCTTTGCCAGTACCTCCCACTCCTACTCCTCCCTTGTCCCCTTACCTAATTTTGTAGCCTTCACGACCCAGAAAAATGTTTTTGCTGAATCAGGACACAGACAAGTAGAAACTCTGACATTTGCATGCACAAATTCAAAATCCCTGGAGTCCATTAGGCTAAGCTGGAGCTGTGGGTGAAACAAAAGGGAGTTCGGGTTACAGAGCTGCTGCTGTGTTTTTACTTTCAGCTCCGTTATCCAAATGTCAGTCAAGCACAAAAGCCCAGGACAAGCATAATGATGGTGCTGTTGCAATATCTGTGGGCTACCAGCAGTCCATGGACATCACAGTCCTGTAAGGTTGAACTTATGGGAAGGGATAAGCTGGACAGAGATAGCTCTGCATGGAGGTTTACGAAGAGCTTCCTTGGTGTCTTATGGTCAGTGCCTAAAAGAGGCAGCCCTTTGTCTGAGTCTCTGTCAGTGAAGTACTGTTACCACACCTCCCACTGCTCAAGAACCATCCCAGAGGGAGCCACTCACCACCATGCACTGCTCCAGGTAGCTGAAGACTTTGACTTTCAGGGGAAATGACTCTCCCCGAAAGACAGAATAGGGCATGATGGGTTCCACAAAGAAGGGCTTGAAGCTCCGCAGGCTGATGGTTTCAGAGACTCCCAGCCCATGGCTCTCTGAAGTGCAGAAAGTCATGGCCCTCCAGTCTGTGATACTGTCGGGTACTGTGACAGCTAGCTCAGCAGACCCTGAGTCACTGAGGAGAAAACAGAGCGGGAGAAGTTGTCCCCATCCTCGTAAAAATTTCTTTTGGGAAGATAAATGCAGAAGGACTGTGAACTGGAAGAGCATGTGAAGGTGTGGGGATTCCTACTGGACAGAGGTATGGAAGTATGGCAAATAAGTGGGCAAAGAAAGGCTGAGAGAAAAAATGCAAAAAGAAAAAATCAGGTAGTACAGTGTGACACTTCCACCACACTGCCACCCAAACTCCCAACCACGGCTTGGCAGTTGTCATGATTCTCTTACATATCTCATACATAGACTAGAAGACAATCCCTGTCCTGAAATGGACATACTCCAGTCAAATGCGATGGACAGGTGGAGATCCCATTTTACGGATGGAGAACACTACCACATGGTAGAAAGAAAGCTGAGATGTGTGAATAAGAGTACAGTGGATGCTGAATAACTTGACTTTATGGCAAGGCCTTTGAGACAATCTCTCTCTCTTTCCGTGTAACCACATTAAGTGTGGACTGCACAGGTGAATGATAAGGTGAACAGAAAAATCAGAGGACCATTCCACTGGAGACAAAGGATGTTTATTGGTGACAGGAAGCCCAGCTGCTGGCTATTTATGTGTGGTATCCCTCAGGGATTAATACTTGGGCCAATACTGCTTAATGGCTTTGTTAATGACCTGGATAATAGGAGGGAGGACATCCTTAGCAAGATTAGCAAACTAATGTGTTATATACAACCAGGCTGTACCTTGTTGGGGAGGGGTTTCTGTAGGGAAAGGTTGCTATTAAGAGGAACCTTGATAAGCTGGAAGAAATAGGCTTGAAAATGAGTAAATACTGAATTCTAGATGTAGATCTGGGATGGAATAATGCCATTGTGTTCCAAGGACAAGTTAGGCAGTGACTGGTGAGTAAGCAACTTTGCAGAAAAAAGAGGCGGGAATCCTAGTGGATAACATGTTGAGCATGAACTGACCTCAAGCCAGGGGTGGTTTAGGCTAGATATTGGGAAATATTACTTCACTGAAATAGTTGTTAAACACTGGAACAGGCTGCCCTGGTAAGCAGTTGAGTCACCATCCTTGGAGGGATTTAAATCATGTGTAGGTGTGGCACTTAGGGACATGGCTTACTAGTGGACTTAGCAGTATTAGGTTAACAGTTGGACTCAATGATGCTTTCCAACTTAAACAATTCTGTGATTCCGTGACTATGTGTTCCTACAGCAATGAAGGCTATCTACTTCTAGACCATATTAAGAAGACTGCAGTCACCACATTGAGAAATATTATTTTCCTCCTCTATTCCTCCTTTATGGACCCACATCTGGAATACTGTGTTCTGCGTTCTGTAGAAAGATATTGGACATACTTGAATGCATCCGGTGGAAGACTACCAGGATGGTCAAGAAGATGGAACGTTTGATATACAAGGAGAGGCTGAAAGA
Organism: Phaenicophaeus curvirostris; assembly: GCF_032191515.1. Lineage (NCBI taxonomy): Eukaryota > Metazoa > Chordata > Aves > Cuculiformes > Cuculidae > Phaenicophaeus > Phaenicophaeus curvirostris. Next base: position 76,307,985 of record NC_091392.1, read on the forward strand.
ACTCGGCTTTTCAAACTTAAGTGAGGAAGGCTAGGAGAAGGTCTTTCTGCTTTCTACAGCTACCTAGTGGAAAGTTGCAGACAGAATGAAACCAGTCTCTTCTGAGATGCGTATTGCTAGGATACAAGGTAACAGACGTAGAAGAACTTCTGGCTTGATCATTTGGAAAATCTTCAGCAGAACTGGGAAAAGAACTAAACCTCCATTTTCTTATCTGTTTCTTCACACCTCCCTTTGTGGGCACAGAAGGGAATAATGCCCCGGCTCTGCTCCTGCCCATTGTCTCTCCACCATGGTTAGTAGGTCTACGTGAATGTGGGGCCACAGCCCATAATTACTCACTTGATGGAAACTAGAGTCCAGATGAATGTCTCTGGAAACCAGGTACGTACTGGCCCTTCTTCACCACCCAGCTCAACGTTCTCTGACTCGGCATATTCATCAACAGCATCTGTTTCTATGTCCAAGTTGTCCATGTCTGTCCGCTCACTGTAAGCTGTTGGGAATACAAGTGTCCATTCAAAGGCAGAGCAACTGCGAGATCAGCATAGAATTCAGTTGGGAAAAGCTCAGCTTTAATAAAGCTCATCCCTCCCACTCCCACTCTGATTCCCATTATCCTGTCCAAGATGCCCTTAACCTGCTTTTCTGTTGTCTTCCACAAGACAAACATCCACAGACCATGAGGATTCCAGGGTATGTGTACTCCCCCATGTGTTCTACCAGCTCACACTTTCGCTCTCTTAGGCCCTGCAGGAAAGTCTAGACACTGCCCAGTGCCAGTCTTAGGTCATTCTCTGGCAAGACCTTTCCTGGTCTTACAAACAGATCCCTGAGACAGCTGCCTCATTTTCACCCTTGACCATATTATCTTCCCGCCTGTCCACAGAAGCTTCCAAGCTGGTTCTTCCCATGCGGCCAGCCCTCTGCCCCACCCAGTGCACTGGACAGAGACACACGTCACACCCTTCCCCTCTTCCAGTAGTGCACATCTCCTGTGCAACTTCCCAGCCATCTCTGGAAGGCATCCTCAGTTCTTCAGCACTCTGCATGTTCAGCTGCCCTTGTGCAGCCTGCATGTTACCCGTGATTTCCAAAGAAACAGGATAAATTGACATGTACACATGTAGTCGTAGTAGAAAGTGGTCTGGGTGTGGCACTCAACTGGAGATTTGATTTTAAGGCTGGTTAAAAATGTTAGACCTGAATTCTGGAGGCAAGAAGGGGAAGAAAAGAAAGTAGATTTTAGTGGAAAGGGCAACGTGTCTGAGGGTCTATCTATGCGTCTACCTCCCAGCATATCAGCCACACCATGTTATTGTACCTCAGACTGTCCTGCAAATTTCAACAGGGAGAGAATGCAACCCACCCTATTCCCAAAGCCTTATCCTGGCCCCTCACGCCCAGGGATGCTCTCTCCAGTCAGGATTGTGGAGGTGATCATGTGTGTGTATGCCCATATGCAAAGTTGCTTTTGTGGCACCACAGTTTGCTGCCTACCATAGACTTGTTCTCATCTTTTACTCATTATTCCTTTCTACTATTCTTTCCCTCCTTCCAGTCCCCTTTTTATCTCAGGTGCTTTGCTTTTCCAGCCTCCAGTTCTGTCTCTCTCAGGCTGACATTTCTCTCTTCTTCCAGCTCCCAGGAAGTATGAGGGCCTTGAGGTTGGGATAAATGGGGAGCTGTGTTCTAGGAATCTGTGGGATCACTGAGAATTTATCAAGCTGGGAGCATGGAGTGTCTCTTACAGCAGAAGCTTGGCAAATTCTGAACCTGAGGTTGCCAGCATTTACAGGAAAGACAATCTGTGAAGCTATCCAGGGCTGACCTGGGACACAAAAGAGCTTAGGTCTGATATTTCAGGATTTCTGGAAGTTAGATTTACCTTCAGAAGTTCATAAACATCTGGCTGGGATACTGCATAAGAGTATCTGTTGTACGTGAGTGGTGACATTGTTCCTGGTGGAAGTGTGGTCTGAGGGGAACCAGTGATTCCTGGGTGCTTGTGGGTAGTACAGTAGTCACTGTAAGGGTCTATGAGGGTGGTGGGGTGCTCTTGAGAATAGCTGAACATATTGTACACCTGTAGACAGAGAATGAAAACAGTGTGAGAGATGGGAAGATTTTGATTTCTATCCAGATATTTTCTGTGACCACAGAGGCACTGTTTGGATCCTTCCTTATGCAAAAGCCCAGCCCCAAGGGCATTTGAGTTTCATGGAGCTTGGGTTTTACAAATCCTTACAATCTTTAGATCTGTAGCACCAGAGATGAACATGACATCATCTGGGGTATGGTTACATAGCTGTGGCCTCCTCTATATCAAAAATTGTACCTGAAAGCTCAATGCAAATAGCGAAGAGACCTTCCCTGCAAAAGTCCTTAGATAGCTTCTTGTCTGATTGAAGACACTTCCTGGATCCACCAAGACAGTGCCAACCGGCAATTCAATGATCCTCAAATCCAATGCATCCCAGGTCTAGGGGAGAAATGGGATCCTTCCACTGCTGAGGCACCACTCACAGTCAAGTCCATGAATGGGAAAACTGTCTGGTTCGTGTGAGCTGGAACAAGGATTTGGAGCTTATCACATATTGGACCATTTTTACACATAACTTTTTTTTGGTGCACTGTCATATGTTGATTCAGGAGATGGAAGTCTCCTTCTGCCTTGTTGCCACTGTGGCAAAGGACTTGTAGTTTAACAAGGACTTTGGGCTGTACTTGGAGATAACAGTGGGCTATTCTATTAGATCCTTCTGTAGAGACTGGAAATTTTGCCTAGTGTTTAATGTTGGCCTAAATTTTTTCTCATTAAGTCATGTCCTGTCTCCATTCAAGTACTTGTTGGTACCTACGCTGTGCCTTATTAACCAGTGCCTGCAACCAGACATCCAAAAGGCATCTCTTCAATATTAGCAAGGCTCTGCACTAAAGTGACTCACGCTATCCCTGGACAGCTCAGCCTCTGGCCTCAGTAGAAGGACATTCTGGTCTACAGCACGGATGCTACATAGGGAGCCTGGTGCAGCCTGCAAATGGAGATGAACATCTGATCCTGGGAGAGCCACTGTGTCTGAGAAGCCAAGCTTCACCTGGAACAGCAGAAGAAAGAGGGTCTGAAGACATTGACAGAGGAAAGAAAGAGGAGACTGTGGCTACTGGATTCTGGTTGAATATCTTTTGCCACTTTGCAGTTAAATAGCTACACTCCACCCTACCCGCCCCCTTTTGTTTTGTGCCCTACTTACATGGTTCCTGAAGCATTTGGAGACTTTCAGACTGAAGATGTCAGCTGCCACTTGCCCCTCAGGGAAGGCAGTGTAAACAAAGAGGTTGGCCATGGGTGACATGAGGTCAATGGGCAGGGTGACATTGAAAGCTCCACTGTATTGACCTGAAGGAAGAAGGAGAAATAGAGAAAGTACAGGAAGAGGCAAGGGAGTCTGTCTCCAAGGAATACACCAGCAACACACTCATCCTCTATAAGACTTCTGTACAGTTACTTGGATAAAAACTATTCTACCTCACTCCTAGTGACTCCACAGCTAGACCAGGATGTAGGTTAGTGGCATTTTGTGACAGTGAGCTCAGATCATGAGGGATCTTGGCAACAGTTTGTGTTTGAAAGAGAAATGAGTTTCCACCTGAGCCCAGAAGAAAGATTCTGTGAATTTTCTTGGAGGTCTCTGATAATTCCTGCATGTCAGAAAAACTCTGAGAATTTGATTGTTTGATCAGGGGAAAAAAAATCAAGGAAATTAGAATACAGAGGACAGTTAGCATATTTATCATTTCCTCTTGATTATTTTTGTGCCAGCTCTGTTGTTTCCTGTTGGTCTCAGATCTTTTTCTTTCCTTCCCTGTTTAAGCTGGAAGGGCTTTCCAGTTGGGTCCTTAATCTATGCCTGGTGTTTAGATGCTCTTACCTAATGGTGGATCAAGAAGTACTGTTGTTTGCCCATTATGCACAAGGGATCCTCTAGCCAAAACCTAAAGGGAAATGAAAGGAGCAAAGAGTTGATGGTGCCTCTGCTACCTATCTCTGGGTCAGCAGACACAGCCTCATCAAAAAGCTGACCTGTTTGCCAGCACTGCACTATACTCACAAGGTGATAGAAGTCTGCACTGGCAGCCCCATCCCCCAGCTCTGTGGCTAGGATGTGATAATGCACAGTGACCTGCTGCATGTCTCCACAGGGCAACATTGCTTGCACTGGTTGGATCCTCACAGAGCTATGGCTGGAAGAGTAGAAGGCCTTCAGTGTGAGGGATGCAGTGCCATAAGACACCCTCATATTTCGACCTCTTAAATTCTCCAGCTGGGTCTTTGCCTGTGGTACAGAAAAGATGGATTGGTGCTTGAAGACTTCTCACAGATCTCCCCGTGTCAAAACCAAGACTGACTAGACAGTGGGCTCTGTAGTCTCCCAGGGTAAGTTGTCTATTTCCTCCTAAGTGAAGCTCAGTCAGCCTCTTTCTGTGGAGCTTGGAACTACCCCCTCCTATGGGCTTTGGGATAACCAACATCTAAACAGGAGGCAGGGAGCTGCACACTGCTAAGGTCTGGGCTAGGGCCTGAACTTCTGCAATGCTGCCACTACCCTGGGAGGAAGCCAGATTTTTAGAGTGGCTTATTAGCACCTGGATCAAACCACTGAACCCTTTGCTTCTGTGTGGTATGTGTGGGGAAGTATCAGCATGGATCTGCCCTGATAACATATTTCACTGTTTGATGTTACTCCACTCACACATTGCATTTCTTTTATCACTTTCCCTGATCCATAGGGCAGAGATGGCAGAGGACAATTGACAATAAATAGCCTTGCTCATCTTTGACATATGACCTATCTGCACTGAGACTATGATATTAACATCTTGTGGACTTCCAGCAAGGTCAAGATCCATCATCTAAGAGACTATATGCACTTTCATAAAGAGACAAGGCTTGCCTCGAAGTGCCTTGACCTTGAAGTTTAGATCAGATAGGTATTAGAATCCTATTCCCACAACCAGACAAGATAGCATTCTTTGCTCATGGGAAAGCAAATGCAGAACTTTTCTGCCAGTTCTCTGTAGGTGGCATCCCTATTTAGATCCCTACATCCTGGTTTCTTGCTCTGCTCCAGATTGGCTTGTAGCAGCTGATTCCTTACTAGCCTTCGTTCTTTCTCTCCTAAGTTTTCTGCCTCTTACATCTCAGGTTTCTCCTAATTCTGATGCTATGAGGAAACATAATGCCAACTTATCACTAATACTTTCTTCTCCACATGTATTTTCAGATGCTTCTTCCCTAGCTCCTTTCCTATCTTCCTGTTCAATACCATGTGGGAATCCTTCCTCTGCTCTCTGTCCCTGCCCAGCCCCACAAAACCCTTTTGCTTCAGACAGAGGTGCTACGTAGGTAGACCTCAGCCACAACTTCATGGGGCTTCTATCCACTGCCCCATCTCTTATCATGTCTCCTGACTCCTCAGGGATTCTGTGTGGCACCCGGGGCCAGAATAATGGCTCTGCTATGAGCTATTCCTCTTCCCTTGATCTATTATTTCACTGCTCCATACCTCCAACTCCCTGGCTATACCAAGACAATGACATAGACTACAGGTCTGGGGGATGAGTTACTAAGTGCTAACCAAATCCAATGCAATTATTTGGCTTAACCTGTAGCAGAACTTTACTGCTGCTGTTCCATGGAGATGTGTCTAAGGTGAAAGAGGACATCCCAGTGTCATCTGTGAAGTAGGTCTTGGTCTGCTTCCTGCTACCATAAGACACTGTAAGAATCACCTCCTTGTTCTTCAGGTGCGTTCCATTGGCACTTTTGAGTTCCAGCTGTAACAACACAGAGAACAGTCAGAGAACTGGAGTCCTCAGGTCTGAAAACCTACCTCCCAGTAGAAGTGCCTGTTCCCTGCTCTGCAAAGGGACTCTCAGTGTGACCTCTAACTCCTCCAGCCCTTCCCCATTTATGCAGCAGATGTCTCATCTGGTAAAGCCATGTGCTTACCCTGTGATCACACCTCTGGATCACCTCTTACTAGAGATGTCGAAATAGAGACAGGGACAGAAGTTTATGCTAGCAGATTTGGGCATCTCAGAGCAAGGGGACTGATCAGTACTTCCATGCTTCCCATCCCCTTTGGCGCAGCTGCTGGGCTTCCCATGTTTCTGCTCTGTTCACTTACATTTCCATAGTAGGGAACTCCTTGTTGATAGTAGTAGCTTGTCCCCCAGAACTGGAGAGTTGTGATACCAAAAGTGACCTTGCAGTTTTCTGTGGTGTTGAGCTCTATTCCTAGGAAAGACAGGAGGTGTATGCCGGTAAGATCACCTGTCTGAGCAAAGGAAGCAAGATTGGATGGACTGAGGTAAGGGACAGACTACCACTCAAAGGGGATTGCTGCTTCTTGACAGAACTTCAGGAGTCATTTAGTACATACACTTGGCAATAGTGCCTCCTACATTCCCACACACCAAAATGACATCAGTCTGTGAAGAGGTCTCTGCCAAATGCTCTTTCTGACTTTGTGACTCACAATTGCCCACTTCCATTCTCCTTCCATTCTCACAGCACTCACTAGGAGGCAACATTTCCCCTTGCCCTTTCCATGTGAGTTTATAGTCCGCTGTCTTGTCATATGCTGCCCATCTGAAAATCACTGAATGATCTGAAATCACTGCAGTTGTTTGCTAAGTAAATATGAGTCACTGCTCTCAGCAAGGGGCTGCAAAACATTTTCTTGTAAGGAAGGATTTGTAAAATTTTGTAAGAGAGGACATCTTACAGGATGGGATATTTAACAGGAGCTCTGGACAAGTAGCCTCCTCTTCCCTTCTGGGCTGTGGAGATAAATCTGGTGAGAAGCAATTTATTAACGATATACAACAGGGCCTGGGTTATCACTGGTTGCTCTGAGTTTCTCCTCTTCCAAAGGAGTTCCCTAAAGTATGGCTAAGGACAAAAGAACCTGGCCTGGCCTACCTCTGTGCCCATTTCAGCTATGACCAGAAGATGAGAAAAAAGAAGCTCTTGTATCTCACTGCCAAACCAATGTGACTGTCAGAGCTGGACTGGCCACAATAGCATGTGGAAGAACAAATATACTGATAAGGCCCATCCTGCAAAGGAAAACTCACAAGTCCTATGTGCGTGAGACTTGGGTGGTATGGTATACAAGAACACCCATGCTGCCATGGTGCTCCCAGGGAAAACATAACCCTCTGAACACTTGACCCCATGGATGCCAGTGCAGAAAATTCCAGTGGCTTGATGGGAAGACACAAGGATCCATAAGGAGTCTTTCAGTTGAAAATCGAAGGACAAGTATGTTGTATGAGTGAGAAGTAAAAGATTTCGCTCTAAGACTAGAATCGCTTTTTGCTACCTGTTCCACTTTCTTTCAGAAAAGCCACAGCTTCCAGGTTGAAATCATAATTGTCAGCACGCTTCTGGTGGTATAATGTAATATTCACTTCAGTGGAAAAGCAGCCATCCTTGTTTGTCTGGAGATGTGAAATTGTATCTGTTAACCAATCATGAATGCACTCATCCCTTCTTTAATGCAGATAAAGCCCAAGGCCCAGAAGTCTAAAATTACATGACTAAGACACTTGAGTTAAAGAAACAATTCCCATACTGGTATGAAACATAATTCTGTGGTGCAGTCCCTAATAGGAGGTGCTGTTTCACACCTAGGTCTCATCTTTACACACTCACTCATGTCCCTTTGGTGAACATGAGTTCACATTTCTTCCTGACAGCATGATTTCTTCTGCCAGGATAGAATTTGTCTTTAAGATATGTGCTGGGTTACTTAAAAATGTTTGTACAAATGCAGATACATTCATTCAGCCCTAAAGATGGATGACTAAGTCTGTACAGAACTACAAATGTTTGCTTAGATGCCAGAGATAATTCCCGTGTCTCCAAAAGAGCTGTTTCTGAGAAGCAGCATATAGATGTTAAAAACAGATTAAAGGGGTTGCTAAGAAGAATCCAGTGGAAGTCAATCGATGCAGATGCTTCCTATATATTTTATCCTGCTCCCACAATATTGTTTAATGGGCAAATCTTCAGTAGTTAGCTTGCTGACAGATGCTTATTCATTTGAGTGCATCTGAATGCAATTAGAGAAATCATTGAGAGGGGCTAAGATTGCTGCATGGGGGGGTTAAGGACATATCAGTCATTCATCCCTGAGAAAAGAGCATGCTGTTTCAATAACCGATACCTGTCCCACTCCTTCCTTCAGTATTCTTCCCTCTCTTTGCCCCTATTTCTCTCTTTTGCAAGAGAAATCTACTCACCTCACCAGTGTAATCCTTACAAATACTGTGTTTAGCTTTGGAAGACTTCCGATTATACTGGATATGTTTACGACACACCACAGCTTTCACACTACCTTGGACAGGTTTCCCGTATGTGTACCTGGCAAACATAGCAAAGAGGATTTGCATTCATGTACAGAAACAATGGCTCATAGGTTAATAAAATCATATTTATCCTGTGCTTTGCAGCTATACAACTCAGTAGCCTGCAGTATCTCCATGGTTCATGAGCTCAGCAGAGGTCAAGAAGTTAAAATAACTTCATCAGAGTGAGACAGAAGGCAGTGGTGGGTGAATTCAAGTCCACACTGCCAACCAGGCAGTGCTAGGGAATAATGTAGTGGCCACAAACTGAGACATTGTTCCTTCTACACTGGCATTAATCAATGCCGCGGAGGTACTGTACTGTAGGGCACATGGCCCACTGAGAGGAGTCACTGCCACACTTTCAGCCTCATGAAGAAATAAGTAGGGAGAGAATATGGAGAAAGGTGAAAATCCAGGAGAATTCTTTTGGAAAGGATGCCATAATACCAGGTTTTGTTATGGGGGAGGATTGGCAGAGGTGATTTTGAGCTCAATTATTTATAGATGTGCAGTTTCCAAAACAGTGAGAGTGTGCCTTCTGCTGCAATAAATCAGCTCACATGCCACAGATGTTGAGACGAAAGTTCTCCTCTAAGATGGTGACCACGTGAGGCATCTGGATGGAGATACTGAACTTGGGCAGCACTGTGTGAAAGCAAAGAAAACATAATTCAGTGAGCACAGAGAGAGCTCATTTGTTCCAGTCCTCCCCAAATGATTGTTCACAGAAAAGAAATCCATCCTTTCATTCTCTGACTACCAGTACAGGGCTTAGTAGAACTGCACCAGCAGCCCAGCCAGTAGAGCGTGGAGGGAGCCTTATTCGCCTTCACAGAACACAGCTGTGGGACAGTGCTTCAGTCCATCCTCAGGGTATGGGGGAGGAGAAAGCCAGTGGGCCTGAGTGAAAGTCAGTGATTTTACAGCTACTGGCAGGTGGTTCGACATCTCAGGTGCTAGCACAAACAGCACAGCTATTCACAGCTCCATGGCCCATGCAACTCTGTGTGAGAGAGGTGGGCTCGAGGGAATACATCTTTCTCTGATGCTGTGCTTCCTGAGACTCTTACCATACTCCTCTACCCTGAAGGTATGTGTGGTGTCAGGCATTTTTATGATATACTCTCCAACTGGAGCTCCTGCAGCCAGAGAGAAGGACAGATCCACAATGCCTCCAATAGGTGTAACATTCAGCCACTGTGCAATTCGGTTTCCCTTGGGGTCCTGTTGTGACAGCAGCAGATGGTTATTTCACAGTGCTGAAAGAGACTCTTTTGCAGTATGCCCAAGCTATCACAGCATGATCTGAGCACATACCTTCTTATCCTGAGAGCCCGGGCCTATGACACAGCTACAGTGCTCAGGTGAGTCTGAGCGTGAAGAGGATAGGGCTTTTCTCCCTGTCTCACTGACAAAGTAAATCTTTCAAGTTATTGCTATCTGGTGGCACCACCATTCCACTTACAACTGCAAAACTGTGGTTTACTGTCTGCTTGTCACCCTAAGGGACAGAGGTGATCCCAGTCAGAGACTCTGTGGTAATCTGAGATGGAATGGCCCCTCTGTCAATCCTGACAGCATGTGCTGCCTAAAACATGAATTACTTGGGAGTGATTATTAGGGGTCTGATGTCTTGAATCCCCAGGAAAGTCTGGGAAAATGAATCCAGAAACTTCAGGATTTTCATAGATCTTCAATACACAGGTTAAAGGGACTTAAAATCCTGTGACCACTCTAAATGGTTTGCAGGAGAGCTGTCTGGTTTTCAGTGGCATCCATCATTTACTGCAGGGGCCGCTGTGTGATCAGTATCATGACAATGCACTGCCAAATTCGTGTGGATACTAAAGAATGGAAAGGTAAGTTGTGGACTGTTCCCATTCATTCTGAGGTAACTTCCTACATCCATATCCCCCAACACGCCTCCAAACCTGTGTCTTCCCCAAGGTGAGATCACCACTGTCAATTACATAGGTGCTTTACCTTCAGTTCCACCAGGCGGTGCTGTGGGGAGGAAATAACAGTTACTGGTGGGATGCTTTCAGGTTAATTGCCGTCCACTTCTCAGTTATTTTTTATCCCCCAACCATCCATGATTCTTCCCTAGACAATTCCAAGGGACTGCCTGTGACTCAACATCATGAGCAGCTCCTGTGTTGCAGCTGGTGCCCAACACTATTTGTAAGTACCAAAACCAACGTTGAAACCAGTTGTGCACAGGTGGATCACCTAGCTGGGCCAAGTACAGATCCAGAAGTCATAGACACAGCCCACAGCATATTCAGACTCATCAAGGTTTCTCTCTTCTTCACTTACTGTTTTGTTGCTGGTGACAAAATTCTGATCCAAGGTTACAGTTCGCAACTTGACTAGAGAGCAAAAGAAAAACAGAACTGGCTGAAATAAAATCAAGTCTGTTAAAAATAAAAAAAATGGATACCTACGAAAAATGGGCCCATGTGCTTTATTGAGAGGGTGTGGGCAGCAGCTAGTGCCATTCATTCCTGCTTCTATGCCCAAAGCCCTGCTATGAGCTGACAGACTACTAAAGGGAAAAGTGGTAGGAGAGGCAGCATGGGCTTTCTGGGAATGCTGGCTATGCTCGTAAGAAACAGCATTTTCATGGACTTTGGACCTCCAGTGGGGCACTCAGTCTTGCCTGCAGTGAGGTCATGCCAGTGGAGAGGGTGGAGAGACATGGGGAAAGCAGCTGTGGTGATCTGAGATGTGCTAGGGTAGTGATGGGGCTTGAAGAACCATGATCCTTGTCTGAGGGAGTCTGTAGGAGAGAGAAGAATTTAGGGCACTGACAGACTGTGGCTTTGACTGGAGCAATCAGGAATATAACACAATGGCATCTGAACCTTTTCTCACACTTGAGTCTAAACACACAAGCCCTGTTCACGCTGCCTGACTGTGGCTGGTACTGCGCAAAATACAAGCCATGCTGATGTAGCAGAGACATATCCCCAAATCCCTCAAAGCAGGAACATCCTAGAAGGGAGATGAAGCCTGTAACCAATCTCTCTTGCAGAGCAGGTCCTGCTGCAAGCCCTAGAGGCTACCCTGTATTTTGTGGCTTGAGAACTTTTCTTTCTCTCACAAGACATGGCCTTCTGTCCATACCAGTCTGCCCAGGTTTGTACACAGGTTTGTCTGTCTGGATAAAAGTCTTCTTGTCTGCATGCTTGATTAGCACTTTCTGTTTCTTCTGAAACTCTGAGTTGGCTTCCAGAACTGTGATAACAATAAAAGCCACTTCATCGGGGTTTCCAACAGGAGGAGGGACCTGCAGGCATAGTTGTAACCATCAGTCAGGGTGGATGCCATTCATGAATTCCCAGGCTTTTGGAATAACAGTTCTTCCTCTGCAAGACCTCACAGTACCACAGTACTTTTCAGAATGTTTTCTAGAAGCATAAGATTTCAGTGGAGCTACACAACAGGAAGAACAATGTCAGACCTATACAGGCTATAGCAGAAGATTCAGTTCCTGATTAAAATGTGCCCATGGGAAGAAACAGTTCTTTACCTTCTTGTTCAGCAAGAGCAGAACTCTTGCACTATCCACCCTAATGACAATCCTTGAAAATATTTTCCTCACCTGGAAACTTGTGCAATGAAAGAAGGTGAGCTGAGAGATGGACTGAGTGATCAGAGTCTCATTCCCAGCTCTGCTTTGCAAGGTTACTGTCACATGAATCGGGACTGCTTGCTTTCTGCTGAGCTGAAGGCACACTGTCTCTGAAAAGGGGTGGTAGAGCTGAGATGGTATTGCTACAGCGTAATTTCTATTAGGAAAAAAAAAAAGAAAAAAGGTCAGGTGAAACTGATTTTCTAAAAGGAGAGATTTTGACCATATGATTTCACAGAATCGTTTAGGTTGAAAAAAATTTAAGACCCTCCAGTCCAACCAGAAATCTAATACTGCTAAGTCCACCACTAAACCATGTCCCTAAGCACTATATCTACATGTCTTTTAAATACGTCTGGGAATGGTGACTCCACCACTTCTCTGGACTGCCTGTTCCATTTCTTGACAAACCATTGGGTGAAGAAATTTTTCCTAATATCTAGTTAAAATCTTCCCTGGTGCAACTTGAGGCTGTTTCCTCTAGTCCTATTGCTTGTTACTTGGGAGAAGAGACTGACCCGCCTTGCACAACCTCCTTTCAGGTAGTTGCAGAGGGTGATAAGGTCTCCCCTCAGCCTTCTCCTCTCCTCACTAAACAAGGCCAGTTCCCTCAACTGCTCTTCAAAAGGAGACTTCCTAATAAGAAAGTCTTGTCCCTTCATTCCTTCTGGTCTTTTCATTCCAGTGTCACAACTCTAGTGGAACGAGATCACATTGTTCTCCTCATCTATAAGTACTGCAGACATTAACACTGAATCTGCACTATGTGCTGCATGCACATGTAAAGATAAACTAATTGCTTACTAAACTGAAAGTCAAAATAAGGTGAAGACACTTCCCCACGTCACCCAAGGGATCAGCAGGAAGCTGGAGTCCATTGCAGGTTTCCTGAGACTTCAGCCTTTTCACCAAACCACAATACATCTCATCAGTTTGCTCGGTTTTTGTCTGCTTTCTGTCCTATTATCTACACGTGGCCTCAGAACAAATGCCATGTATATGGAGCCCAGTGTCCTGACTTCATGTCTCAGACACAGGGTATCATGAACACCTTTTCCTCAGCTCCTGACACTCCTATCCTTCTTGCTCTCTTACGCCAGTTCTCACACCTCTGTGGCTATGCTCTCATTCATAGCTATGCCCATGAATAACACCAAGAAGTTGTTCATTTTTTTATACTGCACTGCAGCAACTAGGATCAAAGTAAGTCAGCATTCAAGCAGGTTTGGAAAATTATCACTGGCTCCTGCTTTACTGCTTCTGGACAGGTTCAGCCAGCAGCATATTCTGCAGCAGCAGGAGGGTAGGGCCTGGAAAGATCAGAACAGCAGGAGGCAGAGACCTGACCTGCTGGCAGGTCATAGCTGGAACTCAGCACTCTGGCAAGAGGGAGTCAAAGTCCTGCTGGCCAGAAGTCTTGAATGCCTTCACAGTTGAGTGCTGCCAAGCTGCCTTGTCTGCTGCTAACATTAGGGGATCTGATGATACTTTGATTTTTCTCACTTAAGCTGACTCATGGGACCTCTCTCCTGCCACTAGACCAAAGGATGGGATAAGCACTAAAGACTCACTGCTTGAACCTGCCATACTTCCTTTGCTCCTAATGACCTTTTGCCCTGCAATATTTACTTACACCCCTTGACAATTCATCCTTTGCTTTTGCCTCCTGAGCTATTAAAGTACAGGACAGCATCTCTGAGGCTATCGTTCAAGGATTCCAAAAACAAGGCTGGATTCTTTCTCATGAATCTACAAAAAACATTGGTATACAGGTGAGGCAGCAGGCAGCCTATTGAAGCATGATATATTTCCATAAAGTAAAGCTTCATGCTGAAGGTAACAGTTAGTAAAACATCACTGGAACAGGAGTTATATCAACCTATGGAAGACATCCTGCAGGAATAGGCTGTACTCCTCCTGGAAAAAACTTTCAAAACTAGACTTGTGCATAGCACACCACACATGGCAGGGGGGAACCCAGCTACAGCCTGGTGACATATTTCCCACTGCAACATCTACTGTTCGAGCACAGCCATGTTTCTGTTTGCACTTATATCATGGCTGCAAAAGCAAAGGTCTTCAAAGACCAAGAAGAAGTTCACAAGCCAGTATATCACAACACAGTGACTGCTTAAACAGGAGTTGCATTCCTGATAAAGTATGTGAAGAGAAGCAGTGCTGGGAATTGTCCTTGCTAGAGGTCTGAGAAAATGCATAGAAGGAGCCAGTCGAGACAGAATGAACACATAACTTTACAAAGACCATCCACAGTAGTTCCATAACTTGGGCTCAAGTTTGCCTGATTTGTAAAGGCTCCCAGCTTTGTTTGCTAAAGATTTAAATGGTAACCTATGGCTCTGAAGAGAAAAGCATAGCCCAAAAGGAAATGTATCCTAGAACACAGTAGGAGACGTAAGATGTTGGCAAGTAGAATTAAACACATGTAGAAAGATGCAGAAATTCCTTGTATTCCAGTATTCCTTGCAGAAATACATGGTCTGCATGAAAGGTATTTAAGGGAGAGCTAAGTAGTAGGGGGAATGTGGGGCAGAGAATGCGTGAGAATCAAGTGAAACCTTGGGAATATGAGAAATATAATGAAAAAACACTTCTTGTCTTAGGACTTCTGTCCTTTTTCGGCCACGCTGCAACCCCACACACCCCCTGGCTTTCCGACCCCAACAGACCAGAGGATGTACGTGAAGCAGCTGAGGTTCTTACAGCATTGCAGGTGATCCAGCCACGCTAGGCAGGAGAAGGATGCTGCCCCACAGGAACACGGTGCTCCACATGTCTGACTGCAGGTCAAATCCCACCGCAGAAAGCTGAACCTCTCCTTTGTCCCCACCTTTGCCCCCACTTCTGTTGGTTTCCTTCTTCCCTCTCTCCATGATCCAGAGCTGAAGGACTGCACAGCTCCTGCCCTGACAGGGTGCCTGTCTCACTCTTGGCTTCAAAATCAAGAAGGTGGAAATCATGCTGCGCATGGCTGGGGCTGGGATGTGGGCGGGTGGAAGGGGTGGAGAACATGTTTATTGTCTACACATCAAAGGCGCTTGCCTTGAGGCTTTTTAAGGATTGTTGATATCTCACTGGGAGACACCTTGCTCTGTCTTCTTATGCAGAACAACTGATAACAGTGGGAGTGCTCAGTTACCATATTTGGTACAGGGGCCTAATTTTTATAATGGTGCCTTTACCAGCATTTAATTGGAAACATCCTGGAGCAAATCCAATTTTTGTGATATCAATGGATTTTGCTTCAGGGTTCTTATATAGAAATTCTTTTTTATATATTATTTACTTCTTACTGAAATTTCGCTCCTGTCCTGCAGGCTCCAGCCAGACCAGCCTAGGGTGTCACACACTGCTCCCATTCCTCCCTGGAAGAAGGGAAGAAGCTTAAAATATTCTATTCCCATTTAACATAAACCAACTTAGCCATTCAGAGACACAGAACCATGAGGTTCTGAAACCACTGAAATCACACAGAACTGGGATTGGTTTTAGTACCATTTGTTTAAGCTTGAACTCAAAACCCTGTTGATTTCAGAGAATCAAATCTGTTCCCAGATCACTGACACACAGTGCTTTAAACCTGCAGATTATCTGCAATGTCAGAGCTAGGTTAAATGCTACTGTGTTCCTGTTGTTTCGTGCTGCGCACTAAGGGGGTGGATGCTAAGCACACATATGGGAACTGTGCCAAAGTAAATCCAGGTGATTGATTGCTTCAGATGGGGAGCAAAGAGTGGGCAAATTCACTCCATATTGTGCAACTTTGGTTATGATCTGCAAAAACACATATGGAGGCAGGGCAGGATGAAGAAATCCACCTTCAAATATGGTTGTAACTAGAGGGCAAAGACATTCAAGCCCTATTCATTTCACTGCTGCCATCCAGGGAATGGAAATACAAGGCTGCGGTGCCTAAGAAGAGTGTGGAGGACATGGGTGATAGTGTCAGTGTAGAACTACCTCATGGCTGGAGGAAGCTGGCAGAAGAATGGACATCCAGCCTGGGGAGATGTAAAGTAGAGTTTGCTAAAATATATGGAAACTTAAAATATCTTGCTTTATCTGGAAAGGCCTTACAGTGGAGCTATGAGGGGAGTTGGCAGTGGGTAGTAGGAGCAGCCCTGGAAAAGGTTCTGTATCCAGGAGGATCAGACATGGCTGGGTTGGTTGTGCCCACAGAGGTAGGGATGCAGGGAATGGAGGTAAATTGAGAGCTTTTTACTGCAAGCTCTGATTGAATACTGGATCACCAGTGATCCACAGAGAGAGTACTGAGGATGTTTTTTACAAGCTGAGGTCAGTAGCAGATGCGCAGCTTTGACTCTTATAGGAGGCTACAGGTAGGACCCAAACCAGCCATAGCTGAGATAAGTTTTCTCCTAGTCCCCTTCAGCCTGGGTTGCCTACCACACATCACCCCCCACTGTGCTCTGGCACCCCATGACCTGGAATATCATCTGAACACAGATGTGGGTGGAGAACTGTGCTGTGTGACCTTTACTCTGCTGTTGGTGGAAGCAAGTAAATATTAGCTAATATCATTAGCCTGGAAGAGATACTATCTCCATATACCAACTCCCCCAGTCTTTGGACTTAGGAGCACCTGGCGAGGATAATTAGGATTGCTCCAGCCCTTCAGTATAGGCAGTTCTCTCCTCCTGTGTGGATCTTGTCAACCGTCTGTCCCAGCCCAAGCAATGGGAGCACCAGTGCTCTTCTTAGCCCTGACCTTATTCCCAGTCACAGCTGCAGCAAGCCTGGAACCGTGAGATTATTTCCTTTTGATTTTGGGAGGCTTGGTGGAAGGAATTGTCATTGAAGGGTGGTGCTGAGATACTGCAATATTTAGCGTCACAGAGCTGAACAGTGGGGGCCTTGTTCCTAGGAAGGCTGAGCAGAAGCAACTTCTACTGAGTCCCATTGTAGTGCTGGGTGTCGAGCACCACTGCAGGTGAAGCCCCTGGTGCTTGCTTCTGCAGACACTGCACTGCACACACCGCAAGGCTAGAGAAGCAACAAGTTTTGCATCTGTTCATCCCGAGCTTGTGGAGTTGAAATTTGTTGTGAGGACCAACACTTATGCCTCAGCCACTGAGTCTTCAGCTTCAATCCTCACACAGCCTTGCTTTATGTACTTGCGATTGGAGCATGGTGCACTGGGCATCTGTGTCCTGGCTGGTGACAAGGTGGTGGCAGAGAGATATCAAAAGCTCTCTAGTTCCACATGAGTCATACTGCTTCCTTCTGGCATTGCAAAGGGGCTGCACTATAGTTCTTTTGCTACAGGCCTCCAGACATTCTGACCCCTGATCTACATCTTCATGAAAGCAGAAAAGATGGATTTTGGCTTGCCCACTTCAGCCTCTGAATTGTTTCTGAATATTTCCTGCTCTCTTCTAGTCACTATATGGTGGTGTTCCCTGCTGTCATTCATCAGTCCCAAGAGGAGAAGCTCTGCATTCACCTCAGCTCCCTGACAGAGTCTGCCCACCTAGCTATCACCTTGCAGATAACAACCCAGAATCATACACTGGTGGAACTGGATGTGGAGAAGCCAGGCACTTTTCAGTGCATCACCTTCCAGGTGAGTGCAGCTTTGGCTGCTGATTTGGCAGTGGATGCTCTCACTTCAGACAGGAGCCAAGCACTTCTCTGGGTTACATTGTTCTTCACTTTGCCAAGGGCTGCAAGCAGGTTAAGTTTCCCTACCAGTGCCAGGCAAAATACAGAAGCATCCCAGAGCTAACAAAGTGGAGAATCTTCCCTATGTAAATGAAAACCTGTTCTTTTCATCTGTCAACCCATTTCATCCTACTCAAAGCCTGTTGGAAAACATGAACATTCAGTTTGCTCGATGTTTATTCCTTAGAAATGCTTGTATATCTCACTGCAAGTCAATGCATTTGGGATACATTCTTTTCATCCTTGCTTCCTCCAAAGCCTGCTACTCCAGCCCCAAGAGGACCATTATGTTCTAAAGCTGCATCTAAATTGCAAGGTGTAGTTGCAGCCTGCACAGACCATAGAATCACAGAATCATAGAATAACAAGGTTGGAAAAGACCCACCGGATCATCGAGTCCAACCATTCCTATCAAACACTAAACCATACCCCTTAGCACCTCGTCCACCCACGCCTTAAACACCTCCAGGGAAGGGGACTCAACCACCTCCCTGGGCAGCCTGTTCCAGTGCCCAATGACCCTTTCTGTGAAGAATTTTTTCCTAATGTCCAACCTAAATCTCCCCTGGCGGAGCTTGAGGCCATTCCCTCTTGTCCTGTCCCCCGTCACTTGGGAGAAGAGGCCAGCACCCTCCTCTCTACAACGTCCTTTCAGGTAGTTGTAGAGAGCAATGAGGTCTCCCCTCAGCCTCCTCTTCTCCAGGCTAAACAACCCCAGCTCTCTTAGCCGCTCCTCGTA
Organism: Phaenicophaeus curvirostris; assembly: GCF_032191515.1. NCBI lineage: Eukaryota > Metazoa > Chordata > Aves > Cuculiformes > Cuculidae > Phaenicophaeus > Phaenicophaeus curvirostris. The sequence continues at coordinate 76,326,479 of NC_091392.1, forward strand.
AGACTTGTTCTCCAGCCCCTTCACCAGCTTTGTTGCTCTTCTCTGCACTCGCTCCAGAGCCTCAACATCCTTCTTGTGGTGAGGGGCCCAGAACTGAACACAGTACTCGAGGAGCGGTCTCACCAGTGCCGAGTACAAAGGGAGAATAACCTCCCTGGACCTGCTGGTCACACCGTTTCTGATACAAGCCAAGATGCCATTGGCCTTCTTGGCCACCTGGGCACACTGCTGGCTCATGTTCAGTCGGCTGTCAACCAACACCCCCAGGTCCCTCTCCTCCAGGCAGCTTTCTAGACATACTTCTCCTAGTCTGTAGCACTGCATAGGGTTGTTGTGCCCCAAATGCAGGACCCGGCATTTGGCCTTGTTAAACCTCATGCCATTGGACTCTGCTCAGCGGTCCAGCCTGTTCAGATCCCTTTGCAGAGCCTCCCTACCCTCCAGCAGATCCACACTTCCACCCAGCTTAGTGTTGTCCGCAAACTTGCTAAGGGTGCACTCAGTGCCTTCATCCAGGTCATTGATAAAGACATTGAACAGGGCTGGACCCAGCACTGAGCCCTGGGGAACCCCACTTGTCACTGGCCTCCAGCTGGATTTAACACCATTTACCACCACTCTCATTGAACTTGCTTTGATTTAGCTGTGATGGGTTGTGATAGTGCTGAACCCACAACAAAATGAGTTTCACCCAGGAAGTCTGGATATTTCTTGGGCTGAGTTCCTGTCATTGCAACTTTGCTGCTTTCAGTTACAGGGCTTTCAGTTACATTTCTGGAGAGCCATGGAGATGTGTGACTTCTGCTATCTCCCTTAGCACTGTACAAAGTTGCTGTGCCTATGCCCTGATAGTCCCACAGATTCATAGAAGCATAGAACAGCTAGGGTTGGAAGGGACCTTAAAGATCATCTAGCTCCAAACCCCTGCCATGGGCAGGAACATCCTACTAAGTCAGGCTGCCCAAGGCCCCATCCAACTTGGCCTTGAGCACTTCCAGGGATGAGGCATCCACAGGTTCCCAGGGCAACCACTCCCATGGTGAAGAAATTCCTCCTTACATCAAGCCTAAATCTACCCCTCTCCAGTTTATACCCATTCCCCCTCACCCTATCACCACAAGCCTTTGTGAATAGTCCCTCTTCAGCTTTCCTGTAGGCATCTTTCAGGTACTGGAAGGTCGCTATAAGATCTCCTCGGAGATTCAGCAGAACTCAAGGAGAGGCCATAGTTTTTTCTTGCATAAACAAGTCAATGATTAACTGTTTGGTGCCAGGCCCTTAGGATAGAGCAAGTCCTGACTCTGGAAGGGCAAGGAGGTCTGTCATTAGCAAAAAGAACCTTTCTCCTGGTAAGACCAGTATTTCTGATACTGAGGTGTCTTGGTTTTGCCTGATCAGTATCTTATCTCCTCTTACTCTGTTGGTAAGCTCCAGATCTGACTTGCCTATGGTTTTACTTGCATTCATAAAAATCTCAGATTTACATGAAGTGGGAAAATGCAATACCTGTTGGTTCACTCCTAGGTTCATTAACAAGAGACAGATGATGACAGCTTCTTCTCCCTATAACGACAAGCTTGCCGGAGACAGTCATACAGTAGAACTTGGACTCTGAAGTTAGCGGATTTTTTAACAGTGAGGTCATGTCTCATAAGTGGGATGAGGTGCAAAGTCTCTGATAATTTTGTTTTCCATTTCCTTGTATCAATCAACTTAGGTACCAGAGATCATTCACAGGAAAAGAGATAATTCCACGTCACAGGTAAGACACCTTTCTTGGCTGCCTCGCCTCTTGCAAGCTAGAGGGCTTCAGCCTCTGCCGAGTCTGAGCCATGTTGGTTTTGGAGGTGCAGGGTGGGGAAAGAAATGTGAGAAAGAAATGTGGAAAGAGGCAAAAGGATAAAGGCAGAGAAAAGAAAATGAGGAAGCTGGGGAGCACAGAGAAAACTATGATTAGAGAAAGGAAAGAGCTAAATCAAAGGAGGTGAAGGGAAGAGAGGGAAACTAGAGATTTTGGTAGGACGCGTGTCTCTGTTTTAACTTACTTATATTCTTGGGCGGTTTGTTTTGGTTTTTGCTGGGTTTTTTGTTTGTTTGTTTGTTTTTAACCTAACAGGTAGAGAAGGTGGCTTTTCTGCACGTTATGTTTCACAATGGGGACAAGGTGCTCTTTGAGGGTCATAAGAAGGTTCTGGTCAAGCCTCGGAAGAGTGTAATTCTGGTAGAGACAGACAAGAACTTATACAAACCTGGAGAAACAGGTAAGGCAAGAAGGTGGCATGTGGAAACAGAGTGGGAAGCATCAAGGTAGCAGCCACATCTGGGGAGGAAGATTTCATCAAGTGCATCAAGCTAAGCTTGTCGGAGATGGAAGAAAGCAGTTCTCTTTTATTAGATGTTTCCAGGAACAATATGAGTCAAGATGTTCACCTCCAGTCTGTGCTGCACCAAATGACCAGCCTGCTGCTCCTGGGTGTTATTTTAGGGAAGTATCTCTAGTGAGACTTGAAGGAAAGCCAGGACTCTCCAGGCCACCGGACAATTTTTTGTTGTTTTTTGAAGACTGTTGGTAACATACATGTGAAGTAAAGCCTAGAGTGACAGTTCCAAGCTGTAAATACAGAGAGAGTTACTCCATAGTCTCCACAGTATGAACAGACTGCAGACAGACCAATTGCTCTGTTTAACACATCATTGTGATCTCTCTAGGTAAAGGCAGTAAATTTCTACAGCCCATAACTGCATATAAACCTTCCAGAGAGAGTCCTCTGGGGTGGGAGATGCTGGGGTGGGCTGTCTGGGGAAAGACCTGCATATTTTTGAGGTGAACAGAGAGAAATGAACACTGGAGCACAGAAAAGGAGAAGCAGATCTGTGCAAGGATATGGTGCAGTTGGAATGCTTTACAATCATTTTCTTTATATCTCCAGTGAAATTTCGGATTGTGAGCCTTGATGACGATCTTAAGGTCATTAAAAATGAGGTGAGTATCACCTTGTGCTTTTCTAGAAGTGTAAACCTCAGCATGAGATACATTGAGAGGCTCATGAAAGAGACATTTCCCTTCATGTCTGTTAAACCATAAGAACAAGTGACCTTTGAAGGAAAACCACTCATCCACTGGTCCCTTGGAGAGAGACTGCAGTATAAGCTCAGAGAGAGGCAGGAGATCTTGTGTGGGTTTTGGATGTGGCAGAACTTTCTGGTCAGGACCCCACATCAGGCAATATTATTACTACTGATTCACAGGGATGCCGTTTCCTCTGTACACAACTACAACTGAGCTTGTGTTTCTCTTCTTTTTTTTTTTTTACAGTATTCCCAGATATGGCTGGAGGTAAGTGACAACTGACCAAAATGAGATGTCTGTCTCTTCTGTTGTGCCCTTTCCCCCATGGACAGGGTTGTGCCATAAATGTAACCTCGTAAGGTTATAGTTCAGGTTGAGCTGAAGACTTTTCTACCTGCTCAGTCTGGGTTTATTATTCAAACCAGCACCTCTGTGATGCACAAAGCTGAGCTAGAGGCAGGTCAGTAATAAAACTTTGCCCAACACCTTGTCTGCATACGGCACGAATCACAAGGCTCAGCAGATACAGCGCAACTGCTTCTGCTTCCCAAAGTGTTATAGTGTTACCACCTTCCAGTAGCCCTACTGTTCTTGGCAGCCTTTGCAATTCAAAAGCTCAGTAAAAGGATACTGAAGGAATCTCACCTGGTGATCTGGCGTCTTCTCTTATGGGGCAAGGACCCAAGTGCCTTCCAGTGCCTGAGTGTGGCTGGACCTGCCAGGTACCCATGCTTCCAATGTGATTTGGTGGATCTACATGTCTTTTCCCAAACAGGATCCTGAATATAACCGAATTGCTGAGTGGCTGAATGTAAAGTCAAGAAATGGCATCGTGGATCTATCCTTCCTCCTGGCCTCTGAAGCACCCCTTGGGGAGTATATCATCTCAGTGCAACAAAACATGGCTGAAAAAACATTCCGTGTTGATGAATATGGTGAGACTTGGACAATAGAGGTGAGGGAAAAGCAGTGTGGGTAGCTGGAGAAGAGAGGAGGGCTATTCAGATGTGTTCATCAGACCTTTTCCATGGGACAACAGCAGACTTGGGACAGGGACAGATGGCTCTGTGTGCATGTCTTGTGCTAGGCTGCAGGTTCTGCAGCTGCATAGAGTACAAAGGAGAGGCTGTGGTCTGACATCTCATTCCAGCTGTGTCTGTGCCCTAGGATGAGCGCTTTCTGCTGCTCATTGTCACCTCCTTCTAAGCTAGGTTTTCCATTCACTCCAGTCAGCTGCTGTAATAGGAAGAAGCATCATTTTAGTCCCATTCAGTTGCAGTGATGTAGGTAAGGACAAAATGCTGTGCAATTTAAAATGTTTATGCTTGACTGAGCTGGAGTAGGAAGCAGTCCCATGTGCAATTGTAACAGCAAATAGAGTAACCCCTACTGCAGCGTGGTGATGAATAACTGGGGATATTACTGTCTTTTCCAACATCTGGACTGCACCTCTAACAGAACTTACAGTCAGTGTCCATAGTCAGTACTGCTTTTTTCCTCTATCCTTACATTCTCTCTATGCAGTGCTGGAAAAATTTGAAATAAAGATTGAACATCCTCCATTCATCACTGCAGCAGATGAGGAATTTCATCTGCAGGTCTGTGGCAAGTGAGTACATGATACCATTGTGATCTCTGGCCTTCAGCTCCACAGTCACCTCTAGATTGCCCATAGCTTAGCAGTGGCCTTCCAGTATGATGTTCTTACATTACCATGTGGTGGGAGGAGACAGATCGCTCTCTGCAACAGACTCCTTCTAGCACATGGCCATTTACCGTGAGGCTGAAGAACACAAAGAATGCTGTGTATAGTGGGTGGAGAGGGATGCAAACTAATCTTAAATTCTTGAGCAAGCAAGGTACAAAGCTCTCCCAGGCTCCATTTTCCCCAGTGAGGGTGGGGGTGGCCTGGATCAGTATTTCTGCTGAAGCAGCCCATCTTTAGGTGAACATTTCTCCCCTTTGATGCAGATATACCTATGGGAAGCCTGTTCAAGGGAAAATAGATATTACCGTTGACACATTATCCCGTATCTTGGAATATTTTTCAGCTGGGATGAGGAAGCAAAGCAGCTGGGTAAGTGAACAAGTAGGAGAGTTGGAATTTTAACCTGAAAATGCATGCTGAAAATGCATGTCTGTCTCCTTAACCTGCCCCAATGCGTCTCTGATTTTCTGTGTGTTTTCCCACTTGCTAGACCTGATCAGACCATTGATTCTTCTTCCTGTGACTCTATTGCTTAAGTTATTGCTCTAGCTGCCCATATATGACTCAGTGTTTCAGGAGAAAGGTTGTGCCCTGTGTAACCAATGATACATGGGGCCTTTCCCAAGGGTCTGATCTTATTGTTTGCACACCGATCACTAGTCTATTCAGTCCTGTGACTTGTCCCACGAATAAACTGCGTATCAGATTGTCTGTGGCTTCATGCCCTGATCCATGCAGTTAATGCATCATTTTAAGCTTGCTAATGTCTTGTCTGAAATTATGTCTTAAGCTGGTTACATTTTCTGCTCATTTATGTTGATTATAGGTTTGTAATTAAGCTCCACACTTGTTTTTTTTCCCTTTGGCTTTCAGATGCAGCTCTTTCAGCCTGAAAGTCACTAGAAAATATTTCTAAATTTGAGACCAGCCAGCAACAAGCCAGAATACAAAAATCTAGCTGGATCTCTGCATTTTTTAAAATGCACTCAGTAGCAAAATATCTCCAGCTGGAATGCTCTACAGTCTTAGCTGTGCAAAACACCAGTTGAATGCCAGATCCCTTTCACATCGCATGTAAGATGTCCTGCAAGGTTCTGTGGGGAACTTAACATGCATGATGCTTTGTCCACCTCCCATCTCTGGCAAACTGGCTGTATCCAGTCTCTACCTTAATGCTTAGCAAAGCTCTTGCAATCTGTAAGTGGCCAAATGTCCTTGCTTAACTGGAAAGCCTCACTGTCAAGCTTTATTCATCAAGGTCATGTAGTTTCAGGGAGGAGGTTACCTTTAACTCAGCCAAGGACACTTATGCTCTTTCAGCTGCAGGATCTGGACTTAATCCAGACTCTTGAGTTTGTGATATAATTAACCCTTACGTGATTAGCTGGAAGCACTTTTTTGTTACACTTTTCTTGTAACTGTTTAATCCTAGCATGTTCATTTTCTCCTCTGGATAAGGTATCCATGATGAGTTTCTGCACTTACAAGTTTTTGAGCTTCCATCTGTTCCACAAGGATTTGTAAATCCTTCTTTAGAATTCCCCAGCACCTATGAAATGGCTAGTCTTCTGCCACACCATGCTCTTTCTGTTTGTATCTCTCTTTCTGCAGACGAACAAGAATGGTTGTGCTAATTTTACGGTAAAGACAGAGGCCCTGGAATTAAAAGAAGCTGACTTCTATGTAACTGTGATAGCAGAAATGGTGGAAAATGGAACAGGTACTGGAGAATATGTGAAGCATTCTCTGCCTTGCAGGCAACTTCTTCAGTTTTGACCTTTCAGTAGCAGTTGAATTCCTTCTGAAAAAGTAACACATTGAGGGTGGGGTCCTTCAGACTACTTTTAGGCATCTACAGTGATGCCAGTCTATAACTAAACAATCATTATGTTTCTCTTTGTCTTCAATAAAGACAAATAAGTACTTCTAGGGTACAATGCATACTGTCATGAAGCAGAGGACCCAGAAAGGCTGAGGGAATCATATCCTAGAAGAATGTATTTTCTCTCCTAAATTTAGAGGTTGTGCTAGAAGTGCTGAAGCAACTTCTTGTCTTATGTTTCCCTAACAGCAGAGAGTTTAACAGATTCTCATCTCTCCATCCAGGAGCACAGACTAGGGAAAAGGTTGAACTTCCTATTGCAACAAGACTGAAGTCTATAGACTTTATCAACTTCCATTTATTTTACAAACGTGGACTACCATACACAGGGAAGGTAACATCCATGAATCCATTCTCTGTTGAGAGTACATAAGAGGTCTAATCTGTAGGCAGAAAGCAGCAATTTGCAGGAAAGTAAGTGCTGGTACTCAGCAACTATGAGTGAAGCCTCCTGTAGAATCAATTTCTTCTCTCCATCCTAATGTAGTATATTCCCTGGACAGTAATTTTGGAGGTGGCATCGTCAAGGAAATAACTTTCCTCTTGGACAAATGCTCACAGTAACTTGGCAGAAATCACTAAAGCCTTGCGTATCACTTAGCTGGCAGTCATTTCTGACTCAAGTACCCTAGGGTGACGCCATCCCATTTGGGCTAGAAACACTTTCACCAGTGCCAGTATGAAGAAGAGCAAGGAACAGTTAAGTTGCTGGAGACAGGAATGTTTGTAATTGTCAAGAATCCTGCAGCACTCTCCAAGAAAAAGCTCAGGATTTGAGGAAATCATCTTTTCCCCCAATACAGGTGTCTCATTTGGCTGCACTACTGTTTGTTTCTGGTTCTGAACAGATGCACATTACTGCGTTTGTGTATTCATTGCACTTTTATTGGGATCCCTTCAACCTCCCTAAAAGCTAAAAGGATTTAGGAAAGACCACTAATTGGAAACAATTAATATTAAGCGCTGGCAGTGCTTCAGAGTGACACAATGGTATATAAACTGCTCCCCCTTCTCCCCAGATGTTCTGCCACAGTGACAATTCTCCTTTAAGAAATGAAACAGTCTACCTAATAGTAGATGTCAATGATGAGAAGACACAACTGTCATTCCTCACAGACAAGAACGGGGAAGCCCACTTCTCATTGGATACCAGCAGCTGGAACAGCACAATGGTTTCTCTGAAGGTAAGCATCAGCCACAGAAAAAGGAGGATAAAGTGAAGATAGACTTAGGAAAAGGGCAGAACGTGGAAGAAATTTGAGGTCTTGGAGCACAGTCCTCTGGCTCCTGATCTCATTTGTCAATGTATGTAGAAGCATCTTCAATTACTCTCCAGTGTCATCTCCTCAGGGAAACAGAAGGCTGTTCAGGCAAATGGTCACCAAAGGTTCTCTGCTGTCCTGAGCTAGAGCATGATCCTAATCTTTTGTATTCCCCCTCATCTTCCTTTGAGTCCACTAAAAATATCTGTTAATCCAAATATTACCTTGGAGGAAATCTCCCATTTGCCGATTCTGAGACATGTTGGAAGTGGCTCAGCAGAAGTAGCAGCTGACACCTGTCTCTGTTGAACTCCACTCCTAGGGGCTGCCCTTGACCTTCAGTAGCACATAGCTTGTCCAGGCTCAGCTTTGCAGGTAGCTGGTCTTGATGTCCATTTCAATACCAGACCTTGAAGCACTTGACTTCTCCTCACAACTTCTGATCCTGCATCTGGAGCTCACTGTCACTAGCCTGGTAGAACACCCTTCTTCCCACTACCTGCATTCCTGCAGCTGATATGGGTTTCATGCTCAAGCAATATGATCTCCTATTGTCATCCATTTCTCAGAGACTGGAACTGTTGTTCCAGATGTTTTTCCCTGAGACCCCAGTCTATTCAGGGTATAGTTCCCTGATTTCGGTTGGGCAGGATTTGGTGATCAGAGCTTCTATAATCAAGGGAGTAGATTTATGTCCTCAGAGAGCCTGGGGACAGGTTCCAGATATTGTTCTATAGCCCATAGCTTTTGTCCACAGAGCCCTAAATTATTCGAAGAGTAGTAGAACTTCGCAAATCTAAAGCTGTTTTGGTGCCTGTTGAGCTTTAGGACATCTGACTGGAAACAAAATTGAAAACAGAAGTGCTGTGCTGGGGTTAAAGTCTGGTGTGGTGTGTGTCCCCAAGGAAAGATAAAGGAGGAAAAATGACATTGTGTGCAAATCCGCTAGACTTAGATTTTTTGCTAATAAGTCATGAAAGGAAGTTTCAAAAGAGACATTAAAAATGACATTTAAACAAAAGAAGCATTAATTAAGCGTATGGATGTATGGTCTACCATCAGCTCCCTTGCATCACTTGATACTGATTGTCAACTCATGCTTTTGTGCTCTGAAGGGTACCTACTACCCTGAAGATGACAATGAGCAAAATTCTTCTGAACTTGATACAAGAGCCGAGGATAACATCCACTGGCTGAAACCTTTCTACTCTGAGAGCAACAGCTTCCTTGAGATCAAGGCCAAGGATGATGTGATGCCCTGTGATCAAGAGCAGGAAGTGCAAGTGGATTATATCCTTGACCAGAATAAACTCAGCTCTGAAGCAGACCATATTGACTTCTACTACTTGGTGAGTACAGAAGACAGCTGAATCTCAGGGCAAGGTTACACTTACTGGCATTTTACCCTTTTCACACAGGACACAGATACTCATGGGAAAGGCTAAACTACTCCTGGGCCAGTACAAGTCAGTTTGTGAGTTTTGTTCTGCCGAAATTTCTGGGGCAAAGCAGCTGCTCTTAACTTCAGACTGTACTTCTGGCTTTGCAAGTGGCCAGAAGTACGGCCTTTATACTTCTTGTTGCCTAACCAACACCTCTCAAGTCCCTGCCTAGTTATGCTATCACCATCTCTGCTGCAGAACTCTTTAGGTTATGTTCTGCCAGAGAAGCTTCTGCAACAACATCTGTCAGATGTCCTTCTGTCTTCTCTTCTTCTTTTTCCATTCTCCTCATGCTGTCAGAATTCAGGCCCTTAAATGACTCTTCTCTTTTCTCTTCAGGTGATAGCAAAAGGCAAGATCCTTTTCAGTAGAGTGAAGCAGGTGCCAATTATCCAGCATGAGAGTGAGTAGAAACCCATGAAATGCCTCACAACATACCCCAGAAAACTGTGACCACTCTCCAGTAACGAGCTTTACAGGTGTTGTTACTAGCCAAAGGCAGCAGTTATTGAACTGAATTCTTAGTGGTAGTCCACATCATTAGACAAATATAATCTCCTCTCATATCAGTTCAGTGTCCTTCTAGGCGACTGTCCTTCTCCTGCCTTGTGTAATTGATTTAACATCCAACCTCATGACTTTGCTGCTAGCTTGTACCCTTGGAGGAGATACAGAATTAGCGTAGCTTTTCTGTTTGTTTAGGGTGCAGTATGGAAGAGGAATGGTTTTGCCAAATCTGAGCCAAAGAAGTGGCCAGTAGTCTGAGTTTAGTATTAATCTGTGACAGTGTCTATGTGGGATGTTCTTATTGCAGGTAGAAATTATTAAATTCCCTCTTTTGAGTTCTATTTTATGTCCTACCCCAATGAATTGATTAAATTGAATGCTTTCCCTCTCTTTCTTGCTCATATCTTGCGCAGATCTGCAGGGCTCCTTCTCACTAACTCTGACTGTTGGCAACGACTTCCTGCCAAACATCAGCCTTTTACTGTATGCAGTCTTCTTGGATGGAGAGGTGGTGGCTGATATGGAAGAGTTTCAAGTAGAAAAGTGCTTTAGATATAAGGTTAGTAGAAACACAGGGAGTACTACAGCATTATCGATGTGCTCTGGCCTGCTGTGGTTCCTGGTCCTGTTTTCTCCTCAGCCAAGTGGTGTATGCTAGATGCATACCAAACCAGATGCTCAGTATTTTTGGCTGGGAAACAAAAAAGGTAACCTCCTTCTTCCCTGAATTCCTAGTCCTACCTCAACAAGTAAACCAGGCCCCTCTGAGTTCTGTTGTCTCTCCCTGTGTTCTCCATGACTGACTTGGGAATGCGCTATCCCCCTGTGTTCCTAACACAGAAGCCTGCCTGCTTACCTCTCTACGGTAGCTCTGGATCAAAGAGTGGTGGATGTGGGGTGGCAGGGGAATTCTGGCTCAGCTGCATGCATTGCAGCCCCTGTAACCTTCCAATGGATTTCCAGAAGGGCCTGTCTCAGCTTCGCATCCCACTTCCTTACCTCATTCTTTGTCTTCTTTGTCTTTCCCTCTGCTGCTCAGACATCTAAGACTCACAAGGTCTCACGATCCAATGTTAAGCCCCCTGACACTGTCTTCTTTTGCAGGTGGCACTGGACTTCTCACACAAGGAAGAAGTCCCAGGATCGAAAGTCAGTCTAGACCTGAAGGCTGCTCCAGGGTCTTTGTGTTCCATCCGTGCTGTTGACAAAAGTGTCCTCCTGAAGGGGAACAATACCCTAACAGCACAGACAGTGAGTTCAGCCTTTGGTGACCAGCCCCCTAATGCTTGCCCACCTTCTGTCTCCATGAGTTGGTGGGAGGAAGCCCATAGTCCATTCCAGGACGCAGATGCAGTTTTAGGTGGTTGCCCTGGTATTCCCCCTCCTCAATCTCTTCTGAGCAGCTATGTGGCAATCATACTCCTCACACATCAGCCCTGAACTGTGGACCTTGGCCTGGATAGTGGTAGTGCTTTGTTCTTGGAACAAGAGTACCTGGAAGCTTTCCTCACATCCTCCTGTCTCTCTGATCTTCTCTAGTGAGGCTAGAGCTTTGAAAGGGATTTTTTCCCCAGTAGGGTTCTTCTATTCCTTCATCCCAAACATTACTGAATTATAATCTTATGGTAGATCAGGCTGAGCACCGGAATTCTTTAGAAAACAGTAGCTAGGGGACAGCACCCATTGCACACTGTGGCTGGAGAAAAGTGGTCAGGATTTTATCAGCAACCTGATGCATTCTGAGAATCTAGAAAGATTGAAGGAACTTACCTTAAGGCAGCCACAAGTTTCAGAATAACGTATTCAAGGCTTAAAACAAAAATACTGCAAGAATTGGGAATCCTAGCATAATCACACGATGCATACCAGATATAATATATATGTGTATGCCTCATGCAAAGTTGTAAATTAAGTCATTGCAGGCCAGCCTTTTGCAAAGAAGCTTCACCAAACCCGGGGGGACTTGCTGCACCTGTAGACAGGACCCACAGTGTGATCTGGTGTCCCATTTTACAGGAAGGCTCTTCTAGGGCAGAGCATTTGCATCATCTACTAACAGGTATACGAAATAATAATCATTAAATATGTACATCAGATGTACCAATGCCTTGCGCTCATCTGAATCATCCCAATCTTGCACCCTAGAGTTAAAAGGCTTGAACTATCAGAGGTGAAATTTTGCAGACTAGAGGCTACTTGTCTACATCCACCTCTTGGGCTTGATGTCCTTCAATATAAGCTGAGCCAATGCCAACTTCCTCAAGTGCAGAGTTACAAAGTATAGCAGAGGGCTATGGTCCAAACATTTGACCCATACACAAGCTTGTTGGCCAGCTTGTTATGAAGTCGTCTGTTTCTCCATTGCAGCTGTGTAAGGCGGTGTTTGATGACAGCTTTACAATTGGAGGCCGAGGGTTCCCCTATCACTTGGAAGACTTTGAGGCATACCCATGTCTGCCCCAGCAGTACAGTGTCCACAAAAAGAGTCAAATGGGAGCACCATGGTACCAAAGTGATGCTGATGTCTTTAATGTGTTCAAGGTGAGACTCTACACTTGCACCAAGCTTTTCCTGATCCAGCAGTTGTGAGTATGTCATCCTGAATGCCTACAAAATTTTAGTATTGGCAAACTTCATCTGCCTTGACTTTCATTTTTACAAGTCATCTATGCCTTGTTCTTCAGTGTAGCCACACTGGTTTGGAAACTATAGGGAATGATGACACTCATGAGTATGCACAGTGTAAACCACTTGATCAGAGAAAGACAGTGTAAAAATGAATAAACTTAGTTTAGGCTACCATATCTACAGAGAGGGAGTGGCAAGCATATCCCAGTAAGCCCTGAGCACTTCCCCATACTTTGATCAGTTGTTGTTTGGCTCTGATTTTATTTGCGTTTTTCTTTACTTTGTGTTTCATCGAGTCTCTTCTTACTTCTTAAAACACTTACAATAAAAAGAAGTTCTTCACTATTTTTCTTCATAGATAACTGTCGCGACAAATTACAAAATAAACTAATTTGCTAACAAGCACAATAGCCAGAAAAAGATTAACAATATGTCTGTTAACTGAAACACAAGAAGTGCTGCTTCTGAGAGTGCTGTTTAAAAAAAAAATATGCAAGTAAAAGCACTTCAAAATAGAAGAAGGCAGCAACACACTGAAAAAAATCCAAGATCAAGTCTGAGTTGCATGGGTTTCTTAATCTCAGAGAAGTATAGCTCACAAATACAAATACTGGTTCCTCTCAAAGGCATGGTACTCTGCTGTCATCTAGTTGCTTACTCCTAGACTATGCAGGATGCTAGTTAAAGGAGATCCCACTATATTTCAGTCATAGTGGTCCTGTCACATAACATATGACTAAGTCCACAGTCATGCACAGCCTCTACAGAAAGCATGACAGGCCCATAAAAGTGTTTTAGCACTTCAAGAAAGTAGAAGAGCTCTCAGTGACTTGCAGAACATTCAATCAAATCAAGGATTGCTCAAATGGATCACGTCTTCTTCCCATGTGGTGATGTCTTCTTCTTAGCCCATGCACATGAGGGTGCATTCAATCCATTATTTTCACCTTGTGAAGCACAGGCCCTGAGAGTCTGAGTCTCATTCAGACAAAAACAGAATCCATATGAGGGTGTGACCAAGTTCCCCATCAGTTTTCTGATCCCTAAGCCAGGACTGGTACTAACTTGTGTAACAATGGCTGTGAGTGAGCAGGCAGATCTTTCCATTTTAAAACTGTGCAGAGATTTACAGCTTAGAATATTTTTCTTTGAAGTTTTTCATGGGATGTATGGTGTTTGACTCTGGTTCATTGATGGGGTCAGGCATATGAAGGACAGATCTTGTTGAAATTTACTTTTATGAGAAGTTATAATAAGCCCCAGTACTCCTCAGAAGCTGGTTTCTGTTCCTCAAGCATTGCTTAGAGTCTGAGCCTATAAGTACGTGCGTTTTAAAGCTTTTCATCTACCACCAGCACCCTTGTGATGCCTGCTATCATGATATATTTTCAACATTCCTTGTTCCCTTTTGTTTATCATTGATTTACTGTCTTCACTGTTTTCCCAGAAATTGCGCATGAAAATATTAACCAATACTAGAATCAAGAAACCAGTTTCCTGTGTGCTACCAGACTTTAAGAAAAAGATGTATTCTGGAAAAAAACATGTTGTTGGTAAGGAATGGATATGTCCATAAATGCTCTCCTTTCCCAGTTCTGGCCAGCCTGCATCCTGCTGTGTTTCTTGTTGAGAGGAACAAAGCCTGTGTCCAGTTCAATGGTCTTGGTTTATAAATCATAGTTAAAAACTCAAATCTCTATTTCCTGTTGGCTGTCCCTGTGTTCTGCACTCTTCACAGGAAAACACAGTAAGCTCTCCACAAGCACTTCCACGTATTATTTAAAAGGGTGCAACTCCATTTGAGCGTGTTGTCTCCCTCTGGATCCAGATCAAACTTATTGGATCTATCAGACTGAGCCTCAGGTTGGACAAGTGTCCTCCATCCAACCCTGTATCCCTATAGCTGTGTTCCCCAGAGGTGCAGACATTGTGCCTGCTCTTGTTCTGAGTCAATGATCTAAGAGGTCTTTTCCAACCTGGAGATTCTATGATTCTATAAAGCATACATGGTTTGTGTTAGATTGCCTGTGTATGAAGAACATCCTCATACACCAGTTCTTGAATAAGACTAAAATTCATCTGTAGTCACATATGCTGTTTTCTCATGTATCACTCGCTTTTCTGCAGAAAATCTTGTTAGCCTTGGTGATTCTACACCTCGCACTGATAACACAAAGAAGCCAAAACCTCGGACACTTTTCCCAGAGACCTGGATTTGGGATTTGGTCTCTGTCGGGTTGGTAACAGCCTTTACCTGATTTCTCCAGAGGCAATGCTGGTGTCTGCTTCTGAGTAAGTTCTCCCCTTTCTCTTCCGGCTGTAGGGATGAGGGACAAGCATCTCTCCAAGTTGTTGTACCTGACACCATCACCGAATGGAATGCCAATGCCTTCTGTGTTGCTGATATTGGCTTTGGGGTTTCACCTCTGATCAGTCTCAGAGTCTTCCAGTCTTTCTTTGTGGATCTGTCATTGCCATACTCTGTGATCCAAGGAGAGACTTTCAGCCTAAAAGCCACTGTCTTCAACTATCTCAAGGACTGTATCCAGGTGAGTATTCCCCCAATTACGTACCTCTGTTGGAGCAAAAGCTTGATCCAAAAGGCAAGCTCTGAACTTCTCAGAAGCCCTAGATACTGACATCTGGGCCACAAAGCACAACCATGCATTTCACAAACCGTGGTGCTTGCTCCTTTGTGCACCGCCTAGTACTAACACTATGCCTATGTGTGCACCCCACAACACTCAGGTGCATGTCACGCTCACAGAGACCCCAGAACTAAAGGTGGATGCCTGTCCAGACTGCCAGTTCACCAGCTGCATATGTGCCAATGAAGCAAAGAACTTCGTGTGGAATGTGGCAGCCACCAGGCCAGGTGAAGCTGAGCAAAGGAATGTGTGGCAGCTAGAGGGAGGAGGGGCAGAATTTGCAGGCCTCAGCATGTCTGGTCCCAGCACTTGTAGGTACAGATATCTGCTGCAAGTGCTCAGCAATGTGCCCCTGTGCTCCTTGCAGGCAAAGTGAATGTCACTGTGAGCAGCGTGGCAGAAGATGCGCATGATCTGTGTGATAACAGGTTTGCTGTGACGCCTTTGCAAGGAGAGAGAGACACAGTGATAAAACCTCTGCTTGTGAAGGTTAGTCACACCTCTGGGTGGAGAACACCTGAAGACAGTGGATTATCCCCTGAGGCAGTCAAGATGCTAAGAGGAAGGGGCTAAAGCCCCTTCTTCTTGGAAGCCAGCAGGCCTGCTGAGGCATGGTGACTTCCTTTCCTGCCTTCCCTATCTGAACTACTCTTCTCCATCTGCAGCCAGGAGGTGTCCTACATGAGAAGACTCAAAATGCCTTTCTCTGTGCTGCAGGTATACGAAAAAAAAATCCCTGACTGCAAATGATCATGAGAACAGGATGGAAAGGAAGGGGCTACTGCAAATACCCAGGGGTGGGGGGAAATTTGTCAGAGAGAGAGTGCTGGTGGCACCATCTAAGCCTGAGAGAACAGCCATTAGACTTTGTCCATGTCTGTCATCTTCCTGGCAGTTTCTGGTACTGAGGCAATTGTCACCAAGTATCAGCTGCTGTGACTCAGTGTATGACTAAGCTTCACCTGGGTCTCCTTGTGATGTTATACTTGTGTGTGACACTTCTTCCATGAGATAAATTTCTGCATTCTGCTTACCCCAGATAATACTGTCTCTGAAGAGTTCTCCCTGATGCTGCCTGCAGAAGTGCTGGAGGGATCTGGCCGAGCCACTTTCTCTGCAATTGGTGAGAAAGGCTTTCCTTGCTCTCAGGGCCCTAGTGGGAAGGGCTTACAAAATGCTTTGCCTGTAATGGTGCATTGATCCAGTTCCTTGTAAGATAAACTATAAGGGGTTTGACATTGGCTTCAGAAACATGGATCAAGTGATCTTTTTCAATATTTATTCCCTTCATAAGGAATGATCTAGGTGATCTCCAAGTGTTTGGAGGAGAAGGTACAAAACAGGGTATTTCCTCTACATCTGTCACTGCCATCTGCTTCAGTGAACAAAAACCATCCCTGCAGATTTCTACATTTTTTGCCTCTATAATTCTTTTCCCTTCTTGATACCTACTCAGAAATGACAACCCTTTTCACCTTTCTTCAGATTCCCTCACATTCGTACTCTCTCCTTCCACACAGAACCATGATACCTTTCCTTTCTGTGATGCCCTAATCTAGGAAGGGTCAGAAGAAATCTTAATCATCTCCATTCAGCGAGGGGTTTGCTCTTTTCCAGGATCTCAGTAGTGTTTAGAGAAAGCAGCTTTTCCTTCATACTGCTGAATGTCTGTGCTTTTCATTTCTCCTGCCCCTCCACCTCAAACTTAAGGAGACATCATGGGCCCAGCACTACAAAATTCAGACCAACTGCTAGAGATGCCCTTTGGCTGTGGCGAACAGAATATGGTTCACTTTGCACCAAACATCTTCATCCTCCAGTACTTGAATAAGACTAAACAACTGGACCCAGAAATTAAAGCTAAAGCACTGAGATTCCTGAGAACAGGTAAACATTGTCCTTCTTCCTTCTACTGCAACATGAAGTTGCTATAAATCAAGAATGTGGTACACTGGCCTGGTGAGGAGGTGCAGGGGCAAGTGGGAGCACTGTCAGAGGAAGATATCACAGAGAATAAGGGAAATGTCTCATGGAAGGAAAAGGGTGCTTCTGAAGAAGCAAGATTTGTGTCTGTACCAGTTATTGAAGTATTAAGACTGCTTTTCTGGAAAGATTGTGGGTAATTAATCAGCTCCATCATTACATGATGTCTATGGTTTGTTCCCTTATAAATCTGAGGCAGACAAAAAGTCCCTTGTGGAAATAGGGCATCAGCTGCTATTATTTGGACTAAGAAGTGGCCTTTGGGGATAGATATGAACTCGGTAGTGTTTCCCTGTGTTTTAGGACATGTATTGTATGAACATGTCAGCTCTGCCCAATATAATCTGAATTTAATACAGTGCCATTGTCTGTGTCTCCTTTTGCAATGTGCCTCACATTCCAGCCTGCCAATCTCCCTACCCTGCTTTGCCTCAAGCTCAGCAGCCTCCCATGGTTAGGATTTTACTCCCTCTCCTTCCCGGTTTCTCTCTTGTACTACAAGTTGGAACAGATATCTGGCAGCAGGGACCTACTTAAGAGAATGGTAACAGCAGAGGGGTGAGGTAGAGGGTGAACAGTGAAGTTGTGTGGAGGGTTAAGGAAGAGCAAATAGATGCAGACAGCATTTTGCACTCAGAGCTTAAAGGTGTGGCCTTGTTGCTTTAGGTACATCCATAAAAAGTGCTTTCATGAGTTCCAATAGGAGTAGCTGCAGTGCTGAAAATCAAGCAGGATTTCAAATTGGTCCCCTCTAGAAAAAGCCTTCCTCATAACTCCTATGCTCTTTTTATTCACAGCAAGGCCCATCAGGAATCCCTGGCACAAAGGGAGATATGAGGCAGCTGAGCATGTCACATTTCCACAAATAAAGCAGGGCAGACACCCACAGTATTTGCACATAGGGGCTCTAGTAATGTAGATCAGCCACATGTTGCACTTTGGTGAGACTGTGCAACTGCTTCTTGTCGTGCTGATGCTGTGGGATGCACAGGAAATTGTGTGGTTAAAGGTTTACCCCAATGTCTCTGAATGTACGATTTGTTGAAGTCTCTTGCTGTGAAGCCTTCTTCCCACATCAAGGATATAGTCGGAGGTGCTACAGACTGTCACACTGACAGTTGTATCCTGGCACCTGTCTTTATAGGTTACCAGCGTCAGCTGCTCTACAAACATGATGATGGCTCCTACAGTGCCTTTGGGAAAGCTGACAACCAGGGCAACACATGGTGAGTGACCAGAGTTGGTGTGGTCATCCCAAACCTATTATCCTTGACGTTTCAGCTCCAGGCTGTGACATGGAATTCCTCTGTGCTCTGCCCACAGGCTGACAGCTTTTGTAGCCAGGTCCTTTGGACAAGCCAGCTCTCACATTTACATCAATAAGGATCATGTGCACGATGCTCTGCTCTGGCTGCAGAAGCAGCAGCTGCCCAGTGGGTGCTTCCAGAGCGTGGGGAAGCTCTTCAACAATGACTTGAAGGTACGGCTGCAAGACACAGAAGTAGAAGGAATGCAATGTGGGGCACACAGCTGCTTCTCCAGGTTCTTCCACTGTGTACAGTAGCACAAAGCAATGTCCCCATGGCCTAGCACAGCCAACACAGCTTCCCAGAGCAGAATGAAAAGGCGTGGCCTAAACCAGCAGGCATTTCCTCTTTCTGAGGTTTTAATCTCTGATAGGCTTTCTTCATTTTTACTCTAGCCAAAAAGCACCTTGGCTAATTCTGCCAAGGCACTTCAGGAGCACAAGGAGAAATATTTTTTTACTCTAGTGCTTGTCTAGAATACACTAGTTTGGATTCTCCTTCTTCTCATATCTCATGATGCACAATAGGCCTGACCATGTGCTCTAATATGGAATTGTCTGAAGACACAGTTATCCTTTCACTGCTCACCAAGTATGATTTCACCCGGAACTTGGCATCCCCAAAATGATCCTGGCAGTGTAGGTGTAAATACACCAGACTCTTACTGAACATGCCCTGGTGCTCAGGTACCAAACGGAGTGCATGCAATATGGCAATACTTCATCTGTCTTTGTAAAGGTAAGAATAATTCACACTGGTCAGATTGCAGAGTGTATATGTAGACTGTTCATCCTTGTCTGACCTTCATTAATTTCTTGGGCTTTCTGTTTGACCAGAACTTTTAGGAGCAGATTTTCCCCCTACCCCTTACGCTTTGGAGTTTGTGCTGTTTAGTGTGAATGATACTTCTCAGCATCTCAGCCTAAATTTCACCCCTCATTTTGGATGCAGAATTGTCTGAGGGTGCAAACAGAACTTCCCCAAGAACGAATGTCCTCTGATGGGAAAAGAGGCTCCTGTAACTTCTCATAGTCAGTTAAACTATATGTAAGTTGGCATTGCTTCTTGTACGCAAACCCTGCATCATAAAACTTTGTTCTAGTGTCCAATTGTAACATACTTAATAAAATAAGTAGCTTAAGAGTTTGCTTAATGCATTCTATGAGAAGGCATGCATAGGCTGCAGGCAAATATGTCTCTGAGGCTGCTTTCAACGCCAGACTGTCGTAATACTTAGTATGTGAGCCTGGAGGGCTTTCCTTCAGTCCCCACACGTCCAAGAATGCACAGAAGCATACTACTGTACTCCTTCAGATATGTCATCCATAGGCAGTTTCAGTGGCTAAACAATGACAGGCTGGTTAGTTTTGTCCTTTTCTGATGTCTGTCTGTGTAACTTGCAGGGTGGTGTGGATGATACAATCTCATTAACAGCCTATATCACTGTTGCACTGGTGGAGCTCCATGTGGAGAAGAATGTAAGTCACATCTGAACTCTTGCAGGGCTTGGGAGCATGCTCCACCCTTGATTCCTCCTCAGATTTGTGGCATCACGCAGTACCCAGGTTGAATTAGTGAAACATTCTGTCACATCCCACCTTTGTACACAATAAGCTTAACAGGAAAGTTTTAGTTTGGTAAGGAGTTATTAATATAAATGGCCTGACTCATGGCAAAGCAGAGCATCTGCCATTCCCAGCTGATCTCAGGGGAAAGAATTGTCTCTCAAGGCTTGCAGGGAAAGACAAGAGTTTCATTAAACTGACCAACACATCTAAAGGAGAAAAAAAATAAGATGATGTTTCAGACCTGAAATAAAAGCAATAACCTTCAAGTCGAGTGTAGACTATTCTAGCAGAATGGGTTGATACTGCAGCCTTAGTGGTACAGTTCTCAACACTGTGTGGTACTCTGTCAGGAGCCAAAACCCACAGCATGCAGGTCTGATAGCTCTGAGCCAGCGTGCTACCAGACACTTCCTACAGCTGGATTCTCTGTTTTATTAATAATCCCTTATCACAGTGATCCATCTAGTAACCTCTTAATTTTCAGCCTACAGTGAATGATGCTTTGTCCACTTTACTTCACAGCCCTGAAAGAGATGCTAGAATACATCAAGGATGCAGCTGGGGTACTTGAGGGCTGGGGATAGATTTTCACAGTAAAAAGTTATCAAAGAAAAGTAATTGGGTTTTGATTTCTTCCTCAGGACACCATGCTGGAGAGTGCTTTACATTGCCTCAAGAACGTAACATTTGATAAGACAAGCCTTTATGTCAAGGCCTTGATGGCCTATGTCTTTACTCTGACCAGAGACATGGAGATGAGAGAGCAGCTCCTGGATATGTTAGAGAAGGAAACTGGTAGGTTGTTGCTATTTAGAAGATTTGGGAGTCTAGACAAAATGACTGTGTTAAAGGCCCGAAATCTCTAGGACTTAATTAAAGTGGTTTGGGAAATTTAACTTTTCACAGATTGGCTTTTGTGTCAGAAAATGGTAATTTAGTGACGCTGTCAAAGTTTTTAGCTTTCTCAGACCCAGGTAACAATTTCTAATCAAAAGCAGCAGAGGTTAATCTGTGTTGTCAAAGTACTCACTTGAGTTGTGGTGCTCCCATCATTCATCAGTAATTTATACATAGTAAAAGAGATGTTGCAGAGGAAACTAGCCTCACCATGTCTATTTAGCTGCTGGTCAGGGCATTTACTTGCAGAATTCAAACCTTATTAAGTGCTTCTCAATTGCTACTCCACTCAGACCAGGACCCTTGTGTGGATGCATCTTTATTGATGCGTTGTTGCACTTGGTTCTTCTTTTTTCTCTTTAACTTGGAAAAAAATGGACTCATATCCTCAATGAAAATACCAGATGGGGGCTTCAAAGCACTTAAGCTGATGCTTAAGCAGTTGCTAACAATATTACTTGATTTGTCTTACATAAGTTCTTCCCCATTTCTGTTCATATTTATGTTCAGTTTAATATTTTATTGATCCAACCTGCTATGGAGTTTTGATCTTCTGTGCTTCCCTCTGTTTGGCATTTCTTTGAGTTTCTTTTCTACTGTGTTCCAAAATACATTTTGAAATGCATGTTCAAATAAATAGCTGAGCTATGATTCTATGATCTAGCAGTATGGTGAACTGTATTTGGGACTGAAAAATCAAAGAACCATAGAATGGTTTGGGTTGGAAGATACCTTAAAGATCATCGAGTTCCAACCCCTCTGCCATGGGCAGGGGCACCTCCCACTGGATCAGGTCTCACGCTAACAGATCCATATCCTGCCTATGCTGAGGACTCCAGGACCAAATGTAGTACTCCAGGCGGGGTCTCATGAGGGCAGAGTAGAGGGGCAGAATCACCTCCCTTGCCCTACTGGTCACACTTCTCTTGATGCAGCCCAGGATACAGTTGGTTTTCTGGGCTGCAAGCACACTTTGCCAGCTCATGTTGAGCTTCTCATCCATCAGCACCTCCAAGTCCTTCTATTCAAGGATACTTTCAATTTATAATGCTCAAAATAACATAGAAGAAAAAAAGGAGGAAGGATTTTGCACCCTGAGCAGCTACCAGTGCAGTTCACTGCATTGCCACTCAAGCTGCCAAGATGACATCACAGGGTGGTTAGTAGGCAAACTGGAAGGAGTAGAATTGCACACCCTGACTGCAATACTTTTCCAGAGCAGCCTCTGATAAAGGATATACGGAACAAGTGACTGGAGCACATCCACTTTAATGTCCAGTTGGTTTGATGCTTCTAATGTACCAAGCACTTTGGAAAATGTCCCCTTAAGGCCCAAGGGCATGAAGCACTGTAACACTGAGTATGTGTCAAATGAAATGTTTCTTTGGCTCTTGCTGCCATTGATAATAGTTAGCAATGACTTGGCAAGAGCAATGGAGTTGTAACTGAGGGAGAGGTGTTGTCCTTCATGTTTAAACATGTCTGTGTTCTGTGTACTGAGACTGAGGATGTGACTGCAGCCACCAGCTGCAGTGAGTTTTGCCTGCTGGAGAATCTCTGCCTGAGATGATTATTTTCTGCTGGCTAAAGACACCTTTTGGGCCTGGTGGCTGGTGTTCTGCTAGCCTCACTAATAGGATTACAGTCAGATCTCAAACTGGAGTTAGGTGCTCTTTAAAGAATCAAGGTCAATCTGCAGGACACCTGTAGATGCATCTCCAAGACACCTTCTACCATTTCATGAAAAAAATTTTTGGGCTAACACCACCTTGGAGATAACAAATCAGAAAACCCTCAGGCAAAAATGTTCCCTTGCGATAAACATAATGAAGTAATATCTGCTCATAGAGTTCCTCAGCTACATTCTAAAGTTTTTAGGTTGGTTTTATAAAAACAAGTGATTCTGTAATTCCTTTTTCAAAAGTGAGGGTTTGATCTGAAAACTGACTTTGAGTTTAAAAGCATTTCAGGTTTTCACATGTTCTACCATCACAGACAATGTCTATGTTGGCACAACCAAGCTAAATTCTTAGCTGAATTTTGGCCACTCCTCTACCATTACTACAGCCAAAAATTCAACTAGACTCAGACACATTCAGTGCCTGCAGCTTGGACCATAGATGGGAGCCCAGCTCTAGTTTAAATTGTTGTAGCTTATGCATTGCATAGCGAAGATGCCAACAAAATAGGCAGAATAGTCTTGCTCCTCTGGCAGTCTGCCAGCAATTGTCCCTCATTGATCACCAATTCTTGTACAATAGATAACATTGACTGGAAATGAGTCCTAGAGATTTTCAGCAGAGGGATCCCTGTTAAACTATTCTAGGTAAATGCAGAAAGAGCAAAAATGCTGTAGCTTGGGGACATCACTTTGAATACACACAAAGCTGAATAAGACTAGGACTCTACTTTAAACAAAAAGCCTCTGTTAAGAGTCAACCAGTTTCTAGAGGAGCTGTTCCCTCAAGGAATTGGTTGAGGATTGGGGCTCCATGCTTTCAGAGGAAGAAAGGGAGCCTATCATTGAAGGCTGGCTCTTCAGAGTACAAAACCAACAAGAGGGATTGTATTCTGCACTCTAAGGTGCCCCAGAAAAAGGCACATGCATTTCTGATAGCGTACAGGAAACTGCCAGTCCTTGAGGGATGCCAGGGGATGAGAAGCTGATGTTCATAGGGAACTACTCTTCTTCTTTTCCACGTTTTCCCCCCGCCAACAGCAGAGCTCCTGACATCACATTCCAGTAGTGAAGAATCTTCTTCTGTGATTGAGACAGTAGCCTACATCCTCCTGGCGCATATCTCCAAACCAGACTTGACAATCAGTGAAGCCTCAGTGAGCAAACTTGTACACTGGCTCAGTGGACAACGAAATGCTTTTGGTGGATTTGCTTCCACACAGGTAACATACTGGGAAAAGTCATGGGTGAAGGAGAGAGATAGGGTGCCTAGAGTAATGTGGACATCTCTCATGTGCACATCACTCTAGATCCCTCCTTTGCAAACAGACATATGTGAGCCTCTGCTTGTGAAGGGGAGCGACACAGGGAAACACTATTTCTATGTGGTGTAAATGGGATTACCAAGGCCTGGGACTGCTAACCCCAGGACTCAGAAGCCACCCTTTCCAGATAGCAGAAGTCATCCTGCTGTCTGTGATATAGACCCTACTTATGCACTTAGTGATGTAGGCCCTCTTTGTGTCAGAGTGGGAATCAGGGCCGTGAAGTGCATGGTACTGTAGTACCTGACCTAGCGTGCTAGACCTTGTACTGCATGACTCCACAGCAAAATAACTTTCTCTGTCTTCAGGACACAGTTGTTAGCCTGCAGGCTCTGTCTCAGTATGCAGCCCTAATTCCTCAGGAGATGAGAGATGTGAAGGTGACAGTGAAAGACAAGGAGGCTTCTCTGTTGGAGTTCCATGTGCACAAGAATAACAAGTTGGTCCTGCATCAGGCATCTCTCATTACAGTCCCAGGGACATACACAGTGCAGGCGACTGGCAGTGGCTGTGTTTATGTACAGGTGAGTATACATAAGGAACAGAGCTCTCAGGTTTTGCTGTTCACTGTTCAAGTGAGGTTTGGCTCTAAGTAGGTGTACAGCCTAAAATTTTGAGTAGGATTTGGCTTCCTAGGCAGAATCATGTCAAGCTTGAAGGAGCTCAGGTGTACTCACTGACCAGGCAGTTAGTCACCAGGCAGCTGGAGGAAAATTGACCTATGCTGCTCTTTGGAGGAGTGTGACCAACCCTCGTGCTGGATTGTCCACTCCTGATTCTCTGCTCTTTCTTTCATTTATAGTAGTTTTGTCAGTATTTTTCCTCTTGAGTCTTGGAACTTCTAACTATTATCACGTCACTAGTTAACAGTTATATTTCTTTCTGTAGTGGGCAGGGTGTTAGCTAATGTACTTTCTCATACTTTCACAACACATTTTTTCAGTAAAAAAATGAGCCAATGTTGTACTAAATGAGGTCTTGGATCACAGATAGCTGAGCCTCCATGTTGAGGGCTACATTTCTAGATGTATCTGACCGTATGCGCTAAACACAGCATGTCTGAACAGAAAGCAGCTGGGGCCAACCAATTTGTTAAAAGCTGAAGACACAGGTAGTCCTTTGGCTCATACAGGGAAGCTCCAGGACACATCATAGACATATTTTCTCCCTCACCAGATCACTTTGTACTATAACACTCCACCACCAAAAACAGAAGAGGTCTTTCTCCTGGATGTGGAAACAGTACCAAGAGAATGTGATGGTGTCAGGAAACAGCTTGACATTCATCTGTCTGTCAGGTATGAGATTCCTTGAGGCTCTTCAGTGGGAAGAAGTGGGAACACCAGTAGTATGACCAGAACCCCATAAACCTCTCCTGTCTTTGAAGATGAAGACCCAGGGGCAGATTCTTTTCTTCTCCATGTGTCCCAGACAGATTGTGAATTGACAACTAGACGCTGGGGAAGCATGGGAATGCACAGGAAGCATGGGAATGCACTGGAAGCAGCTTGCAGAAGCACAGCAGCTATCTTAGTCATCATGGAGGAACTCAGTAGCCCCCAGAGCACTAGCAGCTGAGATAGCAGCAGTCCCAGGAGCCAGAGTTCCCCCACTGTGG